>NC_091246.1:243211666-243522976 GCF_042477335.2 Ovis canadensis
CCATCTCAGCCCTTCTCCCTCTCCTGTAGGACCTGGTGGACCTGAAAGTATGGAAACAAGCTGGTGTGACTGTGCAGAGTATCAACAGGCTCTGTTCTGGGCCGGAGTTCTGATCTGATCAAAGCAATGTTGTTCAGCCAATACGTCTTGTCTGACTCTTTGCAACCCTGTGGACTGTAGCACTCCAGGCTTCTCTGTCCTCCATTATCTCCAAAGTTTGCTCACATTCATGAGCATTGAGTCAGTGATGCTATCTAACCATCTCATCCTCTGATCAAAGGGCATGAAGGTTAATAAGTCTCCGGGCACCCACATAGACCCTGACCTAGTGCCAGCATTGACGAGAGGTGGGGGAAGACCTGCCTCGTCCCCTGTGAACATCTGGAGAATGATGGATGGAGGATCCAGTTCCCTGACAATGACCTTGATGCTGCCGCTGCTGTCCATCGTGTGGATTGAATGCCATGGATCCAGGCTGTATCAGTGATTCTAACATTTCTGCTTGCTTCCAGAGAGAGGGAGTGTTGGAGGACAGGCCAAGAGGGAGACCAGGCTCCTCTTCTTAAATCTTCTACATTCTTCAAATTGTCCTTGATAGTGACAAATTGCTCTTAGAGGAAGAAGTTAAAAACAGAAAAGAGAAATAGATAGAGGTGATTTCTCTGAAATGAGATCAAGTGTCCTTCTACACAATCAGAGGTGGGAATTTAAAATACCCTTTCACACAATCAGAGTAGATTCGACAACTAAGCGACTGGAGATTCAGGTTGTTTTAGCGGTATAGGAATCCTGGATTCTCAGCTCAGAGGAGTCTGCCTCTCTACAGGCTGGGAAACAATCTTCACCCTCCTCTCTATGTCACCGGGTCCCTTTCTAGTCTCCCTCTTAAGTGGATAAGGGAAACCAGGGTGAAATCTCTAGAGGGATACAGAGATGATTAAGGGGTAGAGTCAATTTGTCCCACTGGGGGAAGGAATGAAGATGGCACCAAGATATTTTTAACTGTCAAAATTAATTAATAGTAAGTTTCGTCACTCACATGGATTGAGAGCATTCCATGTACCAAGCAATGTTCTCTGTGTAACTTTATTTAATCCTCATGATAAGCTCATGAGCTTAAGTACCACTGTTATTCCCATTTTATACACAAGACAACTGAGACGCAGAGGAGCTGAACTGAATATGGGAAAGGGGGTAGGTGAGGTGAGGAGCACGAACTTGGGAGTCACGCAGGTCAGAGCCCACATCTCTCCCCATTTTGCTCTTCATCACCTGTGTGGTCTTAATTAAGTAACTCCAGATCTCTGAGCCTCAGTTTCCTCCTCTGTGAAATGGGAAGATGGGGTATGACATCTGCAGGACCTGGAGTGTGGCAGGGGCTGTAGAGATGCCCATTTCTTCTGAAGCTGAAGTCAGTGCCAAGCCCCCACCGGTTGGATCTGGACACATTCATGGCTGGGCCTGGTCTAAGGAGGATGCTGGTCCCTCAGCAAGAGACAGATTGTCTGAGCTATATTCTGGGGACTGCCCCCAGGTCTATGGGTGAGGGATGATCCAGGGGCACATAATCCCAGTATCGTTTCTCGGGGGAGACTCATCCCAGCAAAAGGCAGTGAATGTAACATATATTCTGAAAAACTTTTCAGTTGAGGAGATGAGTTCTCACAGTCAAGCCCGAGTCTGGGGTAAATGGAGCGGAAGAGCTGGATTATGTGGTAGAGACAGTTAAGGTTTTAAGAAACCACCAGGCTGTTTTCCATCGTCGCTGTAACATTTTATATTCCCACCAGCAATGATAAAAGCTCTGTTCTTCCACATCCTCACCAATACTTGTTATTTTCAGTCTTTTTAATTTTAGCCACTCTAGTGGGTGTGTAATGGCATCTCATGGTGCCTTTAATTCGCATTTCCTTGATGACTAACGATGTTGAGCATCTTTTCTTGTGCTTATTGGCCATTCATAGATCTTCTTCTTTGATTACTTTTTAATGAAAAACACATTTGCATCCAAACTGAAATTATATTGTCAGCAGTTAATTATCACTTGTCAAACAAGTGTGTGCCCAGATTGTGGATTTAATTTTCATATAGGTTTGCAAACGCCTCGTTCCTCATGTTTGACGAGGCCTCTATGAGCGGGAGACATTCATTGTTGGAAATGGTGCTTTTTTAAAGAACAGTTTTAAAAATAAAAAGGTTTCCTTGGTGTCTGAGTCAGGGCTCTTTGCAAGTAGCAGGAAACCATTCAGTCTAGCTTAGATAAGAAGAAATGGTGTGTGGATGGAGTGTTTTACCAGGTGTGGGGTGAGGGGAGTGTCTCTCAGAAGGCCCTGCCTCACCAGAGCCTAAAACCTGGGGCTGGAGCCCCCAAAGGGACCCGAGATATCTGCTCACTGCCCACCCCATCGGGGGGGATGTTCATCTCGGCTTCTCTCTGGGCACCTCTTCATCCTTCTCTCTGCAGCTCGTTTCTCTCACTGCCAGCGTGACCTGCGTCCTCCTTTGTTAACACATATCCTCAGGTCACGGGCCCCCAGAGACAGACCTGATGGGTGGGTCACCTCATCTCTTAGCTCTGAGACCCCTCAGCCTCTCAGATCTGTACGTGGCAGCAGGTTGGCCTGAATCACCTGCGAGTTGCCGGTCATCAACCAAGTAGAGCTCTTTCCTCGCGTGGGCAATGGAGACAGCGCAGGACGTGTCTCTGCCTCCAGCGGTGGGGCCAGGGGCTCGAGGAAGGGGGCTCGGGGAAGGGCTCGTCAGGGCTGGGAGCAGAATCCATTCCTGACTCCTGAGAGGGTGAGGGTGCCAGCTCTACCCTCCTCATCCTCTCCACCCCAAGGAGGGTCGGGGGGTGGGGCAGACCCTCACAGTCCTCACTCTGCTCTGCCTGGTGGGCTCGACTTCCCCTGCAGACCAGGGGAAATCTCTCGCTACCTCTGCCTCTGGCCTTGGACAAACAGACACACGTCTGTGTGTGACTTGAAAGTGTGTGCAGGGTGGATGTGTATACGGTATCTAGGGTGAATGTGGGCATGGGTCTCTGTGCATCTGTGTCTGTCTCTGCTTCTGTGTGTCCAAGTGTGTGCTAAGCATATGCACACACCTGTCTACACATACAGAGGTCCTGAGTGGAGCCCACAAGGGTTGGACTCCAGGCCCCCAGGGGCCCCTAGGCCAGTGCTCTCTCCACAACCCTTGCTGCACCACGCCCATTATGGAGGAGAGCTTAATGCAGCCCAGCTTCACCCCCACACAGACCACCCTTCTCTCCCTCTCCAGCTGTAATTGACATAAATACTGTTCTAATGTCTAATCATTTTGTGCAATTTGCAAAACGGTTTCTTTGGTTCCTGCAAAAGGGTCTACCCAGTCAGCTCTGCTGTGCTTCTCCCTGGAGGATTCTTATGAAAATGATGTGGCAGAAGTGTTGTCTTAGAGTCAAGCAAAAAGAAGGAAAAATAATCGAGCGTCCTGAGGGGGAGGGAGTGGGAGAGGAGACAGGCGGTCATGGAGCATGCGATGATTACAGGGAAATGATGGGAGCCTGTTATTTCAGCCAATCATTGCTTAACTAAGGGCTAGTTCCAGGCATGTACTAATAGGCCAGCCTCACCATCTCCTGGGATGAGAGGTTTTTGTTTTTTTTTTTCCTCCCTTTTGTCCATCCAGCCCCATGGCCCTCAGCCCCCACTACCTCCGCCCAGGAGCACAGGGCCAATACCCGTGTTTCCACCCAGTGGAAAATTCACGGTCTGTGTACTGTAAAATCAGATGTGTTTGGAAAGATCTTCTGTACAGGCTGAGAGCAGAGATGCAGGTATGGGCCTTGCAGGTGGGAGAGACCGAGGTCAGAGTGACCACCCACATCTGACCCTGCTCGGTCATCCTACCCCAGTCCCAGGTGGGACGCAGTTTCTCTCAAGACAGAGGGTAATGCCTTTCATCCCAGTTTGATCAGCATCTAGGAATCTGGTATGAGTTCTTTCCTCTGCCCCATGGGAAGCAGCCAGCTCCCTCCACGGGTCCCTGAGATGCTAGGAATGAGCAGTGAGGCAGGTGAGTGAGAAGAGAGGCCTGAGCAGCATCTGGAGGCTCCCCCACCCCAGCCCAGCCCTGCCCCTGCCCCCTGCCTCCTCCCGCCCTGGATAATGGTTGTCCTGGTGACAGGTAACCCGGACAACCTCTGCATCATCCCAGGTTCCTCACAGACATGCTTCCCAAAGAGTGAGTAGAACAGAGCTCCACAACCCCGTTCTGCCCAAGGGGCGACTTGCCAGCCTGCATCAGGGCCAGGGCATGGGCAGTGACGTTCCTGACCCCAGGGGAAGATGCTCTTTCCTTCACCAGCGGAGCTTCTGTGAGGGACGTTCCTGGTGGCTCCAATGGCCATGCCCAGTAAGGCAAGCCTGCGACCTGCTTACCCACCACGACCTGCTAACCAGTCTCGCTGCCAGCCTCTCCTGCAAACCTGCGGGGTGCGTCCCGCACGGCTCACGCCCCTTGAGCTGTCATTCCTTCTGGCCTCCCTGGTGAGGATGCTCCAAGGCAGAGGGAACAACACGAGCCAAGGCTTGGACGTTTGGGTGGCAGAAGAAAGACAAGCGTAACTAGACCATCTTGAACAGGGGGATCAGAGCTGGACACAGCCAGACTACCCTGCGCCTTAGAGGCTGCATTAGGAATTCAGGACTTGAGTTGAAGTGCGACAGTAAGTCACTGAAGTTTATTAAAGTTGTATTTTTTTAAGCTGCCTCTGGCTGCTTTGTGCTTAGAGGCAGTGGTATGAGACCTTGGGGCCCAGGGCCACTATGAGCGTGGGCTGTGTCCCCATGAAACAGGAGCTTCAGAGTGTGAAGCAGAGCAGGGATGGCCTCCACCTTGAGTCTCACGGGGTCACCCGGCTCCTGCAGAGAGTGACAGGAGCAGGGCCAGGGCAGAGGCAGAGACCAGGCAGGAACCCACTGCAGCGGCCCAGGCGTGAGGGTGGTGGGACCAGCATCAGAGCCTGGACAGTGGGAGAAGATCTCAGTTCTGGGGTTAAGTGACAGTTAAGCAAATGGAAATGATTCACTCCCTGCACGTTAGGCATATCAGTTCTTAAAACAGCATATTACTTTAACATTTCCTTCCCTGTAGAAGGCTATTCTAACAAAACAGAAACACAGAGGAAGATTAAAGAATGAAAATATTAATTGCATTTTATTCATAGTCATATAAAATGAAATCACCCAAATCACATAAATAGGATGTTAAATTACGAAACATTAATCAAGTGGACTACTTTCAGGAAACTATGAGATGGGAAACTGGTCAAACATAAGTGTCAGGCAAGCAAGACCCAAATCTGTGTGCATGACATTAGAGGGGCCAGCTGGGGTTCTCTAAGACCCAGTTGTGCTGAGCCCCTCCCCATGGCCCTGCAATGGGTAAGCAGCATCCCCCCCACCACCTTCATGTCCATTTCCATGAAATTTGCTTTTGCTAAGAAAGCATGAAGGGAGGTGTGGTGGGTCCTTTCCAGAAAGGAGCACTCAGGGGTCAGAGTTCAGCATTCTGATCTTCCCTGTCACAGCTGAGAGGGAATGCTGCATGATGTCACCACGTGAAGATGGTGACATCCTAAAACAGTGGTGCCTCCATCAGGGAGGGTCCCACATGATGAGCCAAGCCCTCCCCACTGACCACAGTGGACACATAACACGTGTTGCTCGGAGGGTTGCTTATTATTGTGTCATGTCTGAGCTTACCCTGACAGTCACATGAAAATGAAAATGTACATAGACGAACAAAGGAATAAAGAAGGATATCGACAATTTTTTAAAAAAAGGTAGAAGTGCCACTCAGTCATGTCCAACTCTTTGCAACCCCATTGACTGTAGACTACAGGCTCCTCTGTCCATGGAATTCTCCAGGCAAGAATGCTGGGGTGGGTAGCCATTCCCTTCTCCAGAGGATCTTCCCAGCCAGGGATCAAACCCAAGTCTCCTGCATCAAGGGCAGATTCTTTACCTTCTGAGCCACCAGGGAAGCCCCTACCAATAATTTACCAGCCACCATCTTTGAGAAGTTGGTATCAAATGATTTATGTATTTACCATTTTGCACTTTCCAAATGCTTCACCATAAGTAGGCATCACTCTCCCTAAAGGGAAGGGTCAATATTATTACGGGGAGTGCTGGGCCCTGGAGAGGCCATCCTGTCTCAGGCTATATCTCAGGCTCTGAGCATGCAGAGCATCTGTCCTGCCCAATTAGCCCTTTATTACGGATCGTTTTGTTCTCCAATTGCCCGCCCTGCATAATTTAGCACGCTTATATACTGTCTGTTCTCAAATGTTTAATTTAGTGTTTCTTGGCCTCAGTTTCTCATCTTCAACTGCAGCGGCAGCAGAAAGGGAGATCTTTAGAGGCCTCTCAATGCCAGCCCTCCCTTGGGGCCTGGAATAGTAAGAGCTGACTCTGTGCTAGACCCTGTGCTCAGCACTTTACGAGCATTAATTCACATAATTGTTTCAACAATCCTGTCAATGAGGCACTGTTGCTATCCCCCGAAGCACAGAGAGCTTTAGATACTCATCCAAGATCACACAGCTCAGAAGTGCTGGAGCCAGGCCTTGAACCCTGGCAGTCTGTCCCCCAGTCCCTGCTTTCCTGCTGTTGACTGTTGGCCTTTTCTGGGCCCAGACCTTGTGCCAGGGCTGAGCTTGACACTCAAAGTCTAGCCGGTTTGTCTACCAGTTTGTAGGCAGACGACAAGTCTTGATGCTTGTCATCTGCCTACGAGCTGATAAATAATCATCACAAATAATCGTGACAAGGCCAGTGACCATGCATTCAGGGCTCACCGTGCATCAGGCGTGTAACACCGATTAGGCACAAAGTCTTCACTACATCCTTCAACATCAGCGACCAGCACAGTCACCAAGATACACATGAGAATCCAAGACACAGAAAGCCCCGGGTCCACCCAGAGTCCAACCTTCAAGTGCTGCCTGGAAGTGTCCTGCGAGCCCAGGAACCTGCCTCCCGCTGAGGTAGCCTCATCAAACCCTCACAGTACTCAGATGTGGCAGTATTACTGTATCCATTATACAGAGAGGAAAAGTGATGGGCCTCACGGAGGATAAGCCACTTGGCCAAGTCACGCAGCAAGTGAACACTGGCGACTGAATCTAACACAGTCCTATTAGGATCTGAAGCTGGTCTCGTCTCACTGCTTCAGTGGTGAGAGGCCCAGGTGGAGGCAAAGCCCTCCAGGTGCAGGGGGAGCTGCCCACCTGCGTGGGGTTGGGGCCAAAGAGATCACCAGCCGTGACACAACACAGGGGTAATATTGATAATAACAGACCCCATCACTGAGCTGCCGCCTGTGCTACCACATCCAAGTCTGGCCCCCAACCCGTACGGCAGATGCTTTTATCATCTTCAGCTCACACTTGAGGGGGCCAAGCTCAGAGAGGTTAAGTAATTTTCCTGAGCTCCTGGCTAGAAACCAGGGTCGGGCCAGAGCTTGTGATCTAACCAGCAACACTGCCTCCCTCCACCATGCTGGAGGGAGGGACCATTAACAGGGACTGAGTCTCCACTACTGGGATTCAGATCTTAAGATTAAACCCTTCAGGAAAGGTCCCCAAGGCTCTATATTCAGATGCTGTCCTGAGAACAGAGAGGGGAAAGTCCCAGATGATCCAGGACAGCTCAAGAGGGTCAGGGAGCTAAAGGAAAGAGCTTCAGAAGAGATCTGAATTCCGGTCTTCCCATCCTCCTGGCCGCCTAAATGTCTATCATCTATCCGCTCAGGACTGCAAACGCGCCTGCAAGACCACCCAGACCAGGGCTCTCATCCCGTGACCATTAGCAGCACCGGCTCTGCAATAAGCCTAATGCCCACACACCCTCACCCACCCATTGTACAGATGGGGAAACAGAGGCTACAGGGGCTGAAGAAGGAAGTGTTGGTGTGAGGACTGAGTCCTGGCCTGTTGGGATCCACTCTCTGCTTCTCTCAGCTCCTGAGACATCACTCAAGTTGGTGCCTGACCACCATGGACTGTAATCATTTCTCTAACTCCTATGTCCCTAAGGAACTCCTGAGGCCAGGGACCCAGCCTTGATCCTCTCTGTTCCACTTGCCCACAGGATGAGGGTCCCACCTGTGACCTAGAGACTTGAAGGTTTGCAAAAACCCAAGAGTAGGTGGAGGGGCATCCTTCCTGGGTGGGCTGGGTCTCCCGCCTACCAAGCTCCTACACACTTTAATCCCCCCGGAGCCAGCATGGCTCAGCCCTCACTTCCTTCAATTGTCACCTGCTCAGCTCAATGTCACCAGCTCAGCTCAATATCACCTACTCAGAGAGGTCTTCCTGGGCCCCTGCTGCCCCCTCCCATCAGTCTCTCCCACTGCCCACTTCCGGCTTCTGCACGTGGCCCATCACCACTGGGCACTGCTGTCTCCCCAAAGGGAACCTCAGCTCATCCCAGTGCCCGGAGCAGAGTCTGGCAGGTGGCAGGCACTCAGCACACTGTTGGGTGTGAGAGTGATGGGGGAAGCCTCAGTTTCCCATTTGGAACAGGGGAAGTCCCCTCTCTGTGGTCTTCAGGGTCTCTCCCATGTCCATCCCCCACAGGGTTTGTCTGTCTTAGAGTGGAGAACCAGGAAGACCGGAAATGGTGGGGATGGGCATAGGTCTGAGCAGGGGGCCAAGGGGGTGACAGCCAAGGCCCCCCACAGGGCTGGGTGGCAGTTTCATCTCATGCTTGGTGTCCAAGCTTGCATCGCGGTGCTGGCCAGGAGCCTGGTGTGCAGTTACTAACTGCGATCTGCTGTAGGTGTGTAACTGTCAGGAGGCTTTGCATGTTTTGACCCATCTGTAAATGCGGATGCAATTAACCGTCATTAGCATATGGTTATGCTCCGAATAAGTGTGCATTGTTTCCTGAGAATGCGAGTTGCTGATTCACAGCCAAGACACTGGGACCCCAGGTTCATAGTCACATGTCCCTGTCAGCCAGGACACGGAACCTGTCCACTCATCGCCTAGGGAGGAGGGGGCAGTGGGGGCAGTGGGCAAGTTTCCCCACAGCTATGGAAGGTCCTGGAGCTCCAGGAGAGACAGAGAGAAGGGTCAGGAGAGAGGTCAGCCCCAGCCACCAGTCTGCACCAGGCTGACAGAGAGGAGGGGCTTCCTGAGCATCTGCCTGTGGCCCCACCCAAAGCCCTGCAGGGGGTCCGAGCTGGAGCCCCATCTGCCCTCACTCGCCTGGGGTCTCAATTTCCTTGGCTTTAAAATGGAGATGAAAGCGGCGCCCAGCACACACAGGAAGTGCTGACTTGTGTGAACTGATGTTCCTGCTGTTACCATCCAGGACTGAGACAGAGGAGGTGCATGGGCCCATTTCACAGACAAGGCTAATCGCTGTGATGATTCCCAGCTGCTGACAAGTCTTTGGGCCAGGTGCTTGCATGCCTGACCCCATGTCCCCTTCACAAGCGCCCTACACAGCACGTGCTATTCTGACTGCCCCCCTCCATGTAGGAGGAGGGGAGGCTGTGCCTTGGGCGGGTCAAGTACCTCCTGGATCACACAGCCCACAGGGAGCAGAGGCTCAGAGCAGGGCTTTCTGCCCCAGGGCCCGGGCTGGGCCACCACCTCACACAGCCCAGGACACTCAGTCACGAGCACTGATGAGAAGGTGGTGGACACTCATGGCCACCCACCCAGCAGCCCACTCCTCCCTTCACTCTCAGAGCCCTGGGTTTGTCCTGCAGCAACAGGCTCAGACCTGGTGGGCTTCCCCAGCCCAAAGATAAAGCCAAACTTGGCACCCCAGCCCCCTTCTCCAGTCACTGTTTTAGGGGTGAGAGTGTGACCCAGATCTGGCCATTGAGATATAAGGGAAAATCTGTTGGTAGAGGGACTGCTCCTGGGAAATATTTTTTCCATCTCACTTCAACCCCTCCCTTCTTCTCAACCTGAATGTTTAGTGTGAGACTTGATGTGTGAAGCTCTAGGAGCCGTCTTGCAACCATGAGGCAACAAGTGAGGAAAAAGTCAAGGATGATAACCAGCAAAGAGAAAAAAGACCTTACTTTTTGGCATCTGACCCACCCCGCAACTACCTCCCTCCAGACATCATTCTATGGTCAAGCATTATATCTTAATAACTTGAGCCGCTGTTGCTGGATTTTCTGTTACTTGATACCCAACACATCCCAACTGATGGAAGTACTCACCATGTGCCCAGCTCTCGTCTCTCCTAACCCTCAACACACAGAGTCAGGGCTATTTGTCTACACCTCTCACTCCCATATCAGACCCTGGACCAAGAGGGCCAAAGACGGTAAAGAAGAGAGAGAAAGTGCCTGGGTTTGTTGATATCTCTGAGCTCCTGACCACCCTGGAAACCCCTCCAACACTTGATTTTACGAAATTATTTCATGTCTCGATAGCTTAGCTACTGTTGTTCAATTTCTTATTACTTGCTGCTCAGAAAATCTGAAGTGATGGCAGCACCCTGCTATGCATCAAGCACCCAGCTATTTGTTTACAACTTTGTCTCCCTCACCAATCCCTGAACTCTTAGAAGGCAGAAGTTCTGTCTTGCTGATCTCTGTATCTCCCTGGCCCCAAGGGCAAACAGGGCATGACACACAGTCAACCCAGCTCCACAAGGAGAGTAACATGAGTAAATGATGAGCACACGCACAAACAAATGAGTGAGTAAATGGTGAACAGGTGAGCATAATGGATATGAAAATGCAAACTGTAAAGTGCTGGGCCCAAACGCAGGATTAAGATCTGAAAGGTGGACAGAGATAGTGGCTGCAAGAGATACAGGGTGCACTGAAAAGTGACTGTTGGTTGCTCAGTCATGTCTGACTCTATGACCCCACAGACTGTAGCCCGCCAGGATCCTCTGTCCATGGAATTCTCCAGGCAAGGATACTGTAGCAGGCAGCCATTGCCTTCTCCAGGGGATCTTCCCGACCCAGGAATCGACCATGGATCTCCCACACTGCAGGCAGATTCTTTACCTTCTGAGCCACCTGAGTGCAGAGCAGGGACTGAAGGAAACGTGGCAGGACCTTTGTTTCAGCAGGAATGAGGCCGATGTCCCAGCCTCTTCATGCTGCTGGCACAGAGGTCAGGTGGGAAGCCCTGCCCACCCCGTGCATGATCACTCCTTGGCTACTGGAGCCTCTAACAGCCAGCGCCTCCTTTCCCAAACCAGAGAGACAGGCTTTGCGCTCTTGCCATTTTCCCCCTAAAAAATTGTTTTGAGAAACCAAATGGCTATCATTACACCAGATGCAATTCTTCGCTGCATTATTTTGTAAGAGACAGAGGACGGGGCGCTGGGAGAGGAGGTGGCGGGAGAAGTGAGGAAAAAACCATTTAGAGTGAACAGACTCTAACATTTCAGCTCCGGGTTTTGCAGAGAAACTGGATTAAAGAATCAAATCAAATGAATTTTGCCATCAGAGTAAGAGATCTGTCTCTCCTAAAATGCTTTAATTTGACAGTTGGCTTCAAGGGGGCTGGCAGAATTCGTTTTGTGAGCAGACAAGATCAAAGAAGAAAGCAAAACACAGCCCGCCACAAGAACTCTGTTAACCATTTGACATCATTGTGCTTCACCCAGAGTTGGATTTTTGGCAAAATGAGAAGTCATTTTCTTTCCACTGACGTCTGATATTTGTGGTGTCTGGAAAAGGTCCTGGGGCCGGCAGGGAGGAAGAGGGGTTGCGGCGCAGTCAGCAGACAGACAGGGGCCTCACTGTTCTGCCCTCCTGCCCTCAGAGTCACCTGGGGAAGCTGGCGGAGGTGAGCCCTGAACAGTAATGGGCTCCAGGGCCCATCGCGTTGCCAGAGGATGGATCTGAGGCTGGACATTGACCCCTTGAGGCCCATCCTGGTTGCTCAGATCAACAGCCTCCCTCACCCATGATCTATGCACTCTCAGCATCACCCTGGATACTGGTAGTTCTCCAGATGGGGCCTGAACCCTAACCCTACCCCTACCCCCACCACGGCATCTCTGGCCCATTAATGGGCAATTTATGGGCCTGACACATAGTTTCATATTAGCCGCACCAAGATCAATTTTAATGCCTCCTCTAATATGATGGCCTTGAATATCTCCTACCCCTCCGATCTGAGTGCTTTCTTCTCATCAGTTCCCTGGAAGCCACTTCCTCCTACCTGCCTGGCCCCCTCCTGACCAACATATGTACGACTGCATGTTCATTCATTCAGGCATCAGTTATTATGGGACACACCAAGACGAGTAAAACTCCCTTGCCCTCTGAAGGGTTGCAATCTGTTTCTTACTCGAACATAGCTGGTCCCAAAATCAGGGTGGCGGACCTCAAGAAGAACTCTGGGAGGAGGGACAGTGCAGTGCAACGGATACAGACACAGACTCTGAGAATGAAAGACCTGGGATGGCACCCCAGTTCCGGGGTTCACCAGCTGTGTGTCCTCAGGCAAGTAACTTAACCTCCCTGAGCACCACATCCCTCACCTGAAGAGTGGAGAGAACAGTATCTGCTCTGTCTGGGGGAGAGTCTGGCACAAGGTAAGTGCTCACTTCAGAGCAGCCTTTATTTTCTCGGAGATAGTCGGGCTTTGGGGAAAGAACCAGGCACACCCCGACTCCACTGCTTACGGCCTCATTTGACCTCTGAGCCTCAGTGTCCTCATCAGTAAAATGAGGAAAACGCAGCTTGATCTTTAGGAGGGCAGAGAGGGGCCCTGAGACACAGATGGGAACTCGGGGGACATCGTTTCCAGCCAGGAGCCCCTGAGGCCACGTTGGGGGACAGTGGATGAAAGTTGCTCTGGGGAGGTGGTAGGGACAGGAGGGACATTTGGTCTCCCCAGAGGAACAAGGTCTATGCCCAAGGCTCCCATCTGCCAGGCTCCAGATCCATCCATGGCTCCCAGCGCTGCCTGTTCAACCCACTTCCCCTGCCTCACCTCCCTCCAGACCTAAGCTCAGGTCTCCAGACCACCCCCTGGCCCCCAATCCACCACACTGCATTCATGCTTCCCACCTTTACCCTCCTGACCCCTCTCGGGGAATGTCCCTCCCCCAACCCCACCTTCTGAAACTCAAGTCCCCTTCAAGGCTCAGCTCAAGTGTGTCACCTCCTCCAGGAGGCATTCGCTGATTCCCTTTGCTGCTGTCCCTCCTCCATTCCCAGAAAACTCAGCTGATGTCCCTCCTACAGAGTTTGTTTTAGTCTCACCACTAGACCACAAGCTACTGGAGGCGACAGGAAGTTTTTACTTCTCTCCCTGATACCTGGTACGTGGCCTAGCACCAAATAACTCTCAAAGTAGTCTGAACTAATGATTGAGGGAGTGAATGAGTGCATGAATACGACTAGCCTCCACTTATTCAGGACCCACTGTGTACCAGGCACCATGCTGACATTTTACAAGCATCGTTTCATTTAATACTCCCTACAACACCTTGTAGAGTGTACTGATACACTCTATCCTGTATGATACTGCCCATCATACAAATGGGCAAACTGAAGCCCAGGGGGTTGGGTCATTTACCAAGATCACATAGCGAGTAAGCTGAGGCAGTAGAACCTTTTTGCTCAGCTCCATCTGAAGTGCCTCAGTCTCCTGGTCGAGCTGATCTCACAATTTACAGTCATGTCTGGGGCTTCCCTGCTGACCACTCCACCCACTGAAGGACCCAGGATGGCTGCTTTGGCTGAAAGTCATGATCACAAACATCCAGGCTCAGTCCTAGAGCAACAAAGGACAAAGAATATGTCTAAGATGGTTTCTGCATCCATAGGAAACCCTCCCAGTCCCACCCACAGCTCCCAACTGTCCCCAACAACAGTGGAGACCTCTCCCAAGCCCACATAGGCGGCTGGCAGTTCCCTCTCCTCAGGTCCAGGTGATCTATGGATCACAGGCAAACTCAACATCGCGAGTGTGTCTGCATCAAGCGGGGGCCACAGAGTCATTCAAACCCCCAAGATTCTAAGGAGGGAGGAAATATCTCAGAGAAAAAGCAAAGAGATTGGAGAGTGAAGAGGAAACAGATGTGTCAAGGAGATTAATCCAGCGCCCAGACATGAAAGAAACATGTTCAATTACATTCAATTATATTCTGTTGCATTTCATTGAAATGTACATGTCGTACTTAGCTGCCTGCAAGCCTCGGATTACCCAGAGAGAAAGTGGAAGAAAGACAAGAGAAGAAAAACACAGACCAAAAAAAAAAAAAAAAAGATCCTGAAATTGGAATCACTAAGAGAGAAAAGAAAGCCAGACATCAGATGAAAACTGCTGCTTGGCACCCAGGCCCTCTCAGCACTGACTCCAGGTCCCTGTGGCCATGAAGTCCAGTGCCAGCCACATATCTTGCTCACTGGCATCAAGAAGTCCCAGGTGGGAGTCAGCAGACTCCACCTGCTTTGTGAGAAGCCTGAAGCCTTCAGAGGCCACTGGCATGGTGAGAGGACAGGGAAAAGAGCAAGACGAGACCACATTGACAAAGCCTGGGGCAAAGGGAAACCCACCCCGGGAACTGTGCCCTCCTCCACAGGTCTGTTGAACCCAGGCTACTTTCTCCCATTCACCTAGAGCAAGACATCCTAGAGTGTGAAGTCAAGTGAGCCTTAGGAAGCACTGCTGCCAATAAAACTAATGGAGCTGATGGAATTCCAGCAGAGCTTTTTAAAATCCTAAAAGATGATGCTATTAAAGTGTTGCACTCAGGACATCAGCAAATTGGGAAAACCCAGCAGTGGCCATGGGACTGGAAAAGGTCGATGTTCATCCCAATTCCCAAGAAGGGGAGTACTAAAGTATGTTCAAGCTATCGGACAGTTGCACTCACTCTGAGCAAGTTTATGCTCAAAATCTCTCAAGCTAGGCTTCAGCAGTACTTGAATCAAGAAATTCTGGGTTTAGAAGTACAAGCTGGGTTTAGGAAAGGCAGAGGAACCAGAGATCAAATTGCCAACACTCTCTGGATCATAGAGAAAGCAAGGGAATTCCAGAAAAACATCTACTTCGGTTTCATTGACTATGCTAAAGCCTTTGACTGTGTGGATCATAACAAACTGTGGAAAACTCTTAAAGAGATGGGAATACAAGGCCATCTTACCTGTCTCCCGAGAAACCTGTATGCAGGTCAAGAAGCAACAGTTAGAATCTTACATGGAACAATTTTGAAATGACTGGTTCGAAATTGAGAAAGTAGTATGACAAGGCTGTATATTGTCACCCTGCTTATTTAACTTATATGCAGAACCCATCAAGCGAAATGCCAGGCTGGATGAGCTACAAGCTGGAATCAAGATTGCCAGGAGAAATATCAACAACCTCAGATATGCAGATGATACCACTCTAATGACAGAAACCAAAGAGGAACTAAAGAGCCTCTTGATGAAAGTAAAAGAGGAGAGTGAAAAAGCCAGCTTAAAACTCAGTATTAAAAACCTAAGATCATGGCCTCTGGTCCCATCACTTCATGGCAAATAGAAGTGGAAAAGGTAGAAGCAGTGACAGATTTCCTCTTCTTAGGCTCCAAAATCACTGCAGATGGTGACTGCAGCCATGAAATAAGAAGATGATTGCTTCTTGGAAGGAAAGCTGTGACTAACCTAGACTGTGTATTAAAAGCAAAGACGTAACTTTGCCAGCAAACATCTGTATAGTCAAGGTTATGGTCTTTCCAGTAATCATGTGCAGATGTGAGAGTTGGACCATAAAAAAGGCAGTCTAGAGAGGTCAAGTAACTGGAGTGGTAGAGAACCGAAGAATTGATGCTCTTGAACTGTGGTCCTGGAGAAGACACTTAAGAGTCCCCTGAACAGTGAGGAGATCAAACCAGTCAATCCTAAAGGAAATCAACCCTGAATATTCATTGGAAGGACTGATGCTGAAGCTGAATCTCCAATATTTTGGCCACCTGATGTAAAGAGCCAACTCATTGGGAGAGACCATGATGCTGGGAAAGATTGATGTCAGAAGGAGAAGAGGGTGACAGAGGATGAGATGGTTGGATGGCATCACCAGTTCCAATGGACATGAACTTGGGCAAGCTCTGAAAGATGCTGAGAGACAGAGGCCTGGTATGCTGCGGTCCACGGGGTCTCAAAGAGTCGGACACAACTCGGTGGCTGAGCAACAACAACATCGAGTGAACAGTTAGACCTGTTTTAACTGTGGCTTGCTTTGGCCAGTGAGACATGAGAGACCGTGGCATCTGCCACTTCCAGGAGGGAGCATTAAGAGCCAGCACACAATTTGCTCGTGATCTCAGAAAGCTCATATGGAGGTAAAGCCACATCAGCCCAGAGTGACTGCAGAGGGAAGAGCCGGTCACCTGCCCTGGGCATGGCAGTGCAGAGAGGAGGCAGGGCCTCCTCTTGAGTTGGGGATGCTGTGGCCATTGGTTACTGCAGTGTAGCCCGGGCCCCTCAGGTGATGCTACCACTGGAACCAGGTCACCCAAGAAGGTGTGCCCCTGCTCCCAGGCCCCCTGGATGCTGGTCCCTGTGGGATAAGTCACTCCACGCCACCCATCACTGGTCTGGAGTGCCCTTCCTGTATCCAGGAAGCCAGTTCCTGGGCTCTGACCACCCAGGCCTGGACCAGACAGGCACATCCCATAATAACATGCCAATCCCCCGAGAACCTCTGGGCTCCAGGTTCCTCTCTGTTTACTCATCCCTTCAACAAAGAAGCCCCTGGACAGAGTCTGTGCCAGGCCTGTGCTGGGCGCTAGGAGTATCCAGGGAGCAGCGCCTGCCCTCCCGGAGCTCACAGGCTAGTGCAGGAGACAGTCGGTACCGGTGAGCACCCAGAAAAGAATCGAGTGGAGCAGGGGAACGCTGGGGGCGGGGAAAGGAGGCCGGGGGAGGGGAACCAAGTCTGCAGGTGGGGTGGGCTGGTCATAGTCGGATGGTCATCTGAGACCCAGAGGAGAGAGAGACCAGCCAAGTGAAGGGAGGCCAGGAAAAGGCATTCCAGGTGGAAGAGCTGCGTGTGCAAACATCCTGTGCCAGGAAGGGCCTTGGGGAGAAAGAGCAGGGCAGAGGGAGGGGAGGGAGATACAGAAGGGGGGACAGAGCCGGACCACACAGGCCTGCTGGCCGCAGGGAGGAGCCTGCACCTGATCCTTCTTCAAGGAGAAGCCACTGAAGGGGCCTGGAGGGGAGGGTCATGGCCAATTCACATCCAGAACATTCTCTGGGCCCAGGGTTTACACAGGGCTTGGGCATACAGTGGTGCTCAATGAATGCTGTTGACAGTAGGGACACATGAGGGAAGTAAGGAGACACTCTTTAGGGCACTGTTGACTCACGCTGGTCAGTCCTCATGCTCCCAAAACTCAGCGAGGAGTCCACTGGAGGACAGGGATAAGCTGGTGTTCATGGAGCAGCTGCTGCTGCCTGGAGCTGGGGCTTCTCAGATGTCATCTCACATGTCATCTCGCATGTCAGCTCACATGCCAACTCACATGTCAGCTCACATGTCAGCTCATGTCAGTTCACAGGTAATCTCACATGTCATCTCACATCATCTCATGTCAGCTCACATGTCATTTCACATGTGAGCTCAGGTGTCTTCAGTGAGAACCCCACAAAGACGTGCATAGACATCCCCAGTGCATTACTGATGTTGTTTTTGCAACAAAATAGGTCCCAAATGGAAACACTCTAACCCTAAGACACACAAACAAGATTCTCATTAGAAAGGGCATCAAGACATATTCAATATGGAAATCAATGCACACTCGTGGAAATAATTACTAGCTGAATAATGTGGAAGGGCAAGTCAATAGAACTTAGTAAACGCAGAGGAAAGAAGCCACAACTCTCTTCCTGATTATAGGGTTGGAAACACTGAATTGATAAAACAATGACATTGAATTACAAGGAAACATGCAACTTCTTAACAGAAGATATAGAAACCAGTTAATGTGATATCTGCTGAGAGAGCATCAAAGCTTGTGGTCAGGTCTGAGCATTTTCTAGGCACATGAGTGAACCCGAGTCTGACCTGCATCCCAAAGTGAGCCCCGGGGCTGGGCCAGCGACCTGGCATCATATTCTCTGAGCTGCGTCTCCCCAGCACCTTCTCTGGACCACACGCTGGTCTGTCATGTCCACCTCTCCACCCTCACTGTGCAGTCCACCTCTTCCAGGAAGCCTCCCCTGATGACTCCAGACCCTAATTGCCCCAACTCTGAACTCAGCCCATCCTTCCCCTAGTAAACCTCAGGTGGTCCCAGCAGAATGTAAGATTAACAGATTACAGGGCACAAAGGCAGATGATAGGTTCAAGTTCTCTCTCCCGTAGAAGGTGACCTCCTCTGGCATTTCTACAGTACTTTATAGTTAGCAGAACCCAGCCACACCCTTCATTGTAGTGGAAGCTCAGAACCTCAAGCTGCAGGTAAGACTGAGCCTGGGGCCAGAATCTCTAGGTTCAGATCGTGCCTCCACCACTTCCTAGTTGACCTAGTTGAGCAAGTTCTTTCCCATTTGACATTGTTTCCTCTGCTGTAAGCTAACTATGTTATCTCCTTTGTAGGAGGGTTACAAGGTCTGTACATGGAAAGCATGTAGGACAGGGCTTGGCCTGTAAAGGTCTCTCCATCATGTCTGAGATCTTTATCATCCTTCCCATTTTACAGAGGAGCAAAGTAAGGCACAGAGATGCTAAGGCATGTGTCCAGGATCACACAGATGACCGCTGTCAAAACCAGCTCTTTAACTCGGATCCAGAGTGTCTGGACCCCCATTCCATTTGCTACGTACCAAGGGCTTCACTGTTCCATTTACACCTTGACTCGTCCCACAGCCATCCTCATCTCCCATTTTACAGGTGAGGAAACTGAGACCCTGGGCATGCATGAAAAGTCACTCAAGGTCCCACAGCCAGTAAGGGAAGAATTTCCCACAGTTCAAACCCAGGGCTCCCAGTTGCCACAGCAAAGGCTATTTCCTCCTCCGTTTCTTGTTCTGAGGCTGCAAGGGTGGCCAATGGGCCCAGCTGAGGGGAGGGGGCTACAGGAACAGGGGGCCGTTTGGGGTCTGTAGGGAGAGCAGGCTGGAAAGCCAGCCCCCAGGGCTCCATAGATCGAGTTCGGAACTTTGCCAAAAACTGCAGATTTCAATCCATTGCAAAGCCAGTTCTCCAAGAGCCCCAGGCAGGAGGCAGCAGGTGAAACTCATTTCCTGGCGTTTATGCCTCCTGCTCCTCTTCAGCAGAGATGCTCCAAGGAGCCAGCAATAAATCCTGGGAAGACGGATGTGTCATAAACTCATTATCTTTCCTTCCCAGGGTCAGAGGTCATATCATTAACTTCCTGCCTACTCTCCCGTGCAGATCTGCGGTGAGGCTACAAGCCTGTTTTAGGAATGGTAAATCCATCCCCCTCTACCCTTGGAAATCAATTGGAAACCTCGTTGCTAAACTGACCCTAAACATAAAAGCTCTCAAACCACAGGCTTGTTCCTGGCCGGGACTGGTCTTCCGAGGGACGTGCCCTGAGGAGACACCATCCTGGAGTCGGACCCTGGTTCTGGCCAGAGTCGGGAGCACCGCAGGACCAGGCAGGCCAAGCCCTGTGTCAGGGACACAGTGAACAACAGTGGGGAAACCCCAGCTGGGCCAGGCTCTGTTCTTAGCTTGCTGTCTCCTCCCCCTTGGAGGCCCATCTCCTCCACAAGTCTCTGTCAAAGGGGAGAAGGTCCACTCAGAGAGGGCAGGGGTCTCACTAGCTTCCCTTCAAGAGTCAGGCTGAGGATGGGGACCACGGCCTGGCCCTTGGTCTAACCTCAGTCCAGGAGACAAGGCTTCCTCACTGCCTCGAACACGGAGTCACAAACCTAGGCTTCTCTTTAGAATATGCCGGCTCTGAATTAAACCAAGAGATTTGTTCCCATAAGCTGACCTTGCTATTTTTGAAGAAGAGAAAACTTTTCATGTGCAGTTCAGTCACTCAGTCATGTCCGACTCTTTGCAACCCCATGGACTGCAGCACGCCAGGCTTCCCTGTCCATCACCAACTCCTAGAGTTTACTCAAACTCATGTCTATTGAGTCAGTGATGCCATCCAGCCACCTCATCCTCTGTCGTCCCCTTCTCCTCCTGCCTTCAATCTTTCCCAGCATCAGGGTCTTTTCCAGTGAGTCAGTTCTTCACATCATGTGGCCAAAGTATTGGAGTTTCAGCTTCAACATCAGTCCTTCCAATGAATATTCAGGACTGATTTCCTTTAGGATGTACTGGTTGGATCTCCTTGCAGTCCACAGGACTCTCAAGAGTCTTCTCCAACACCACAGTTTAAAAGCATCAATTCTTCAGTGCTCAGCTTTTTTTATAGTCCAACTCTCACATCCACACATGACTACTGGAAAAGCCATACCTTTGACTAGACAGACCTTTGTTGGCAAAATAATGTCTGCTTTTTAATATGCTGTCTAGGTTGGTCATAACTTTTCTTCCAAGGAGTAAGCGTCTTTCAATTTCATGGTTGCAGTCACCATCTGCAGTGATTTGGGAGCCCAGAAAAATAAAGTCTGACACTCTTTTCATTGTTCCTGCATCTATTTTCCATGAAGTGATGGGACCAGGTGTCATGGTCTGAGTTTTCTGAAGGTTGAGCTTTAAGCCAACTTTTTCACTCTCCTCTTTCACTTTCATCAAGAGGCTCTTTAGTTCTTCTTCGCTTTCTGCCATAAGGGTGGTGTCATCTGCATATCGGAGGGTATTGATATTTCTCCCGGCAGTCTTGATTCCAGCTTGTGCTTCATCCAGCCCAGCATTTCTCATGATGTACTCTGCATATAAGTTAAATAAGCAGGGTGACAATATATAGCCTTGACGTATTCCTTTCCCTATTTGGAATTTTTTTTTTTTTTTGAATTGCTATTTCTGAAGAAGAGGAAACTTTCATGTGCAGGCAGAGAATAAAACTGACCATCCTGTGTTCACAGAAATGAGAGACTATTCCTGTGAGTACTGCTAGGATTCGAGTCTCCTTTAGGGTTCATTTCCTGTCCCCCCCCCCCCCCCCCGCTTTGGTAAATTTAAATTTGTCCTTTAAAAATTATCTTACTGAGATTTTCAAGATCTGGGTATTTTTTGTTTTTTGTATTTAAATTCTCTTGGGTTCTTGTTGAAGAGAACAGGCCAACCGTGTTTGCTGATGGAAATGACTGGCTGATTCAGGTGGGTCAGATACAGAGAGATAGAATTTGGGAATAACCTTTGACCAGCTTCCTGCCTCAGCAGTATTCTTCACCACCAGTGGGGGCACTTTTAAAACAAAGTTGCAAATTCGTTGCTGTCTCTGCCCACAACCCTTTGATCAAGAGTGTATGGTGGAAGCTATATGACATCCAAGGCTAGATCCTAAAAGCTGCAGTGTGAGAAGTCCAACCACCCCCCAAAGCCACCATGCTCTGAGGAAGCCCAAGCCAAAGGGCTGGCCTTTGGCCAACATTCTCAGCAGAGTCCAGACTTCAAGGCTATCCCAGCTCAAGCATCTGACACGTGAGACGTGAGCATTCTCTAGAGGTTCTCAACACCCAGCTCTCCAGGTTACCCCACTCTATCTGAATCTTTCCTGCTGAGGCCCAGACTTTGTAGAATGAGGATCAGACCGCCCCCACTGCCTGGAATGTTAGGTCCATGAATCAAGGTAAACTGGATGTGGTCAAGCAGAAATGGTCAAGCAAGAGTGAACGCAGATATCTTAGGGTGCTGAAGCTTCAACAATTTGACCACCTAATGGGAAGAGCCAACTCATTGGAAAAGATCCTGATGCTGGGAAAGATTGAAGGCAAAAGGAGAATGGGGCAGCAGAGGATAAGGGGGTTAGCATCACCAACTCAATGGACATGAATTTAAGTGAACTCCAGGAGATAGTGGAGGACAGGGGAGCATTTTGTGCTGCAGTCCATGAGGTTGCAAAGAGTCAGACATGTCTTAGCAGCTGAAAAACAACAACACCCCCAGTGCACCTTGTCCAAATTTTTGACTCTGATTGGCTCCTTTTTTTCATCTCTAATTTTTTGGTATACTTTTTATAATTTTATTTCATTCAAGTGTAGTTGATTTACAGTGTTGTGTTAATTTCTGATGTACAGCAAACTGATTCAGTTAGACATATCAATGAGTCAGTTCAGTCGCTCTGTTGTGTCCAACTCTTTGTGACCCCATGGACTGCAGCGTGCCAGCCTTCCCTGTCTTTCACCAACTCACGGATATACACATTCTTTTTCATACAGACTCTGGTTGTTAATTCACATGACTAAATTTGGGCGGGAGGCAATGGTAGAAGTTGCTATCTAACAGTGGATTACCAGATAATATGAAACGATATTCAAAGTGGTTTGACTCTGAGTCTCTATCTTAAACTCTCAGAAAGTTAATGTGTTTATCCTGGGAGAGGCCACCAGTGCTGAATGTGTAACAAAGCACCCCAAGCCTTGAAAACCTGCAGCAGCAGCAATCTATTGTTTATCACCCGGTGCCTGGGTAGGTGACCTCGCTGCTAGTTCCCCCTGGCCTTACCCTTGTACTGCATTCCACCTGGTCTGGAAAGTCCAACTTGGCCTCCTTCACCCTACCCCACCCCCACACCAGTAGTTGGATGTTGGCCAGAGGGCTTCAGCTCCCCACAAGCCCACTTATCCTCCAGCAGTCTCAGGGCAGCATTCCAAGAGGGTAAAAACAGGTGGCTAGGCCCTGAGGTCTACTCTGAGAAGGCATATCACATCTCTTCAGCTGAGGTCTAGGGTAAAAGCCAGCCCCAGGCTCGTGTAGACTCAAGGGGAGGAAAGGAAGACTCCATCTTGTTCTTTAAGCTTTATTTATTTATTTTCCTTCTGGCTGTGCTGGGTCTTTGTTGCTGCACGCGGGCTTTCTCTAGTTGCAGCGAACAGGGATACTCTTCACTGCGGTGCGCGTGCTGCTCAGGGCTTCTCGTTGCAGAGCACGGCCCGAGAGCAGAGGCTCCGTAGTTGGTGGGACGCAGGCTCAGTTGCCCTGCAGCATGTGGGATCTTCCTGGACCAGGGATGGAAGCCATGTTCCCTGCGTTGACAAGTAGATTCTCAACCATCGGGGAAGCCCAGACTCCTTCTCTTGATGGAGCCAGTGGCGCAGTCGCGCTGCAAATGTGCGCGAACGGGGGGATGGGGGAGCGGTGGCCATGTTCCTACAACATGCCGCGCTGAGGAAGCTGTAGGCAAGCCAGCAGGAGAAGCCTGTGTGTTCTGTGCGGAGAAAAGAGGTTCAAGAGTGAGCCTAAGACCCCCAAGGGGCTCACTTAGTCCCACAAGGCAGTGGCTCCCCGCTGCACTCCCAAGAGGAAAGAGGTCCATGCTGTCTCTCCGTGGCCCCCGCGGCCGCCCCGCCAGTCCTCCCCAACCCCTTCAACCCAGTGTCAGCGAGTAGGGGTCAAACACTCCCCTCCCTGGTGTTATGTCTGTTGAGGCAGTCCAAGGGTAGGTTGGGAAAGTATTTCTGGACACAGAGCATTTCAGAAGGGAGTGAGTTTAGTAAGAAGGAAGAGTAAAGTGGGCACTGTGAGCACAGCAGGCCGGCAGCTCCTGACAGGCCAGGGAGAGTGGGCAGTTTTTGTGGGTTAATAGCCAGTCTTTACAGCCTCAAGGCAAAGAAAACTCCTGCTGGAAGGTTGGCGTTAGGTGCTTGGCTGGGGCACTGTGCTTTAGTCACTCAGCTGTGTCTGACTCTTTGCAACCCCATGGACTGCAGCCCACCAGGCTCCTCTGTCCATGGGGATTCTCCAGGCAAGAATTCTGGAGTGGGTTGCCATACCCTCCTCCAGGGGATCTTCCCAAACCTGGGATCAAACCCAGGTCTCCTGCATTGCAGGCAAATTCTTTACCCTCTGAGCCACCAGGGAAACTGCTGAGGCGCTATAGGGTATTTGCTAGAGAGGGCATCTTTGCCTAACTGGAAGTCAGGGAGCTTGTTAGTGAAGATCAAGTGGGCTTTGGGCAACAGTTACAAAGCGGCTCAGTCATCTTCGGAGGTGACCTTGGTTCTGGGCTCTGCTTCTGTGGCCTTGGCACCAGGCCTGCACCTGTGGCCTGGGGCAGGCCTCCACAGTGTCTACATTTGCTTTCTATTCCAGCCCCATGGCATCCTGCCATGGACGAGTTTTCCTACAGGCAGAAAGGCAGCCCAGCTGGGTAGCTGGGGAGGTGCCCGTGACAAGGGGGCCTGAGGGGCTTTGACTGCAGGCTGGGGGTGCTGAATGAGTCTCTAATAGAGGTGAGGGGAGGCCCATTCCAAGGGGCAACCCATAGTCACTCAGTCATGTCTGACTCGTGACCCCATGGACTGCAGCCTGCCAGGCTCCTCTGTCCACAGGATTCTTCAGGCAAGAATTCTAGAGTGGGTTGTCATTCCCTTCTCCAACGGATCTTTCCAACCCAAGGATCAAACCTGGGTTTCCTGCATTGCAGGCAGATTCTTTACCAAATGAGCCACCAAGGAAGTCCCTTTAGGTAGTAGAGTAATATCAAAACTTGTTTTAATCACATAAATGTCCGTTATACTTATCCCATTCTAAATAACCCTCCAAAGAATTTTTTTTAAATACATTTGTGGTAACTCCTTTTTTGAAAGAAAAAAAAAATGTGTACCTCATTGAAATAGTAGCTAGACCTCTTTTGTTTTATCCAAGTTTTTTGTTGATACTCTTAACTGTCCTTATTAGAATCTGTAAGGCCCATTGAGAAGACCTCAATGAAGCTTCCTACACTGTTTGTTTTTTTTTTTTTTTTCATTCAAAAAAGTTCTTAGGTTAAAAGCAAAATGAAAAGCTGAGGGATGGTGTAAGGTGAGGGCAGGTTGAGGAAGGGGCTGTCTATGCTGCCCAGGAAGCTGCCCAGGGTAGGGTGAGAGAGACTCTTCCTCCCAGTCCCCACCCTGGGGATCTCCCACCAACAGTGTGTGGATAGGGGGTTCAGATCAGTCTTGCCTAAATTTTAAGGATCTGTGAGCTGGGGGCCCAGGACTGGCCCAGCTTGGGTCAGACACCAAGTTTAGAATAAATCCTAGTGGCCAGGCAAGGGGACAAGGTCAAGTAAGACCAAGGGCACCCCTACTATCACCATCTGGAAAGGGAGGAGAGGCAGACGGCTTGAGGAGGGAGGAGAACTGGGCAAGTCCCAGTCCTCAGGAGGAGGCAGATGTGAAAACTGAGGCTAGGAGCCGAGGAACTTCCCGAGACCACCCAGCGACAAAGCAGTCGAGCTGGGACCTGAGCTAAATTCCCGCGCCTCTGCTCTAACCACTGAGCAGCAGCGCGTCAGGCTGCAGGTTTAGCAGACTCCACAAAAGCTGGAGGGGCTGCGGGACCCCCATAGCAGACAGAAGGGTCCTGCCTCCCCGGACGCCAGAGAAGTCAGGCACTCTGCCCTGGGTGCCCCCAGCCCCTCTCGGAGGGCTCGGCCCTGTGAGCGTGTCCAGGGTGTGGCGGCTGAAATGGGGGCGCATCTCGAAGCTTCCAGACCTCACCACCACAGCCGATACCAGCCAATTACTCCAAATAATGGGGCTGTTTGCTCAGGAAATCGAGGAGGCAGTAAACAGTTGCCAAAGTAATTAAACACAAGCGGTGAACGTGCCAGGCTTCTCAACGCCGCCAGGCGACTGCACTGCAGCCTCCCCTCTGCCGGCTGAGATGAAGCCACTGGGCTGTTTGTCTGTTGAGCTGAGCAACTGAGAGCCAGGGGATCAAAGAAAATCCAGAGGGTATGGGGTAGTGCCTTGGGAACCACTAAATATAAAACCCTTGGTTTACAGATAGGGAAACTGAGGCCCAGAGGGGCAGAGAGGCCTGCCCAAGGACAGCAGGCTAGAGGCTGAGGTAGGTCAGAAATGTTCCCAGCACATCTGGATAAGTGCAGGGTCAAGGTCATGGGGTTAGGACGGAGTCTGACAGATAATGAAACTGAGGTTCCGAGAGGGTAGGTAACTTGCCCAAGGACTCACAGTAAGTGGCAGAAATAGGAGTTAGACACAGGTCTGTTTGGCATGGGGGCTTCCCTGTGGCTCAGATGGTGAAGAATCCACCTGCAATGCAGGAGACCCCTGTTCGATCCCTGGGTGGAAAGAACCCCCTGGAGAATGGCAACCCACTCCAGTATTCTTGCCTGGGAAATCCCATGGACAGAGGAGCCTGGTGGGCTGCAGTCCATGGGGTCACAAAGAGTCGGCCACAACTGAGCAACTAACGCTGCTACTATTCCCACTGTTTGGCATCTTAATTGCGCTCTGCTGCCTGCCTCTCCTCAACCTCTGGGTCAAAAGGAGAGGGAGTGGGAGAGATCAGGGAGAGCAGATTTCCATTCCAGGCTGAGGGAGAGCAAAAGCAAAGGCACAGAGAGGGGACCCTGTTTGGTGTTCGTACCAGCTAGTCCTCTGGGTACAAGGCAAAGTCCCCCTCACCCTGCCGTGAACAGTCCAGGGAATACACAGGCTCACATAACTGAGAGGGCCTGAGACGCTCAGGGGCAAGACCGAATATCTCCCGTTTGTCCAGCCAGATCCACCCCACCCTCCCCTGTGCCCCAGAAGGATGACCTGGGTGGACTGCTGTTCCTCTGGCTTTTCCACCAAAGAAAGTGAAAGTCGTTCAGTCATGTCCAACTCTTTGTGACCCCATGGACTATACAGTCCATGGAATTCTCCAGGACAGAATACTGGAGTGGGTAGCCTTTCCCTTCTCCAGGGGATCTTCCCAACTCAGGGATGGAACCCAGGTCTCCCGCACTGCGGGCGGATTCTTTACCAGCTGAGCCACTAGGGAAGCCCGTGTCCACTAGGGGGCGCCCCACAGGGAGGCTGGAGGCAGGGAGGCCCAGGTGTTCATTGCTGCTCTTCCTATGCAGGGCCACCCGGGCAGTGACTCACCCACGCACTCAGTTCCCCCAGGCAGACCTCTCTAAGCAGCCCCCTGTCTCCAAGTTCTGACACCTGCTCAGTCCCCTTCAACCTTCTCAGGCCCAAAAGTAGCAAAGTAGCCCCTCTGCTACTTGCCCCGGAGAGCTGAACTATCCTTTGTGGTGTCTCTCCAAACCGCTTTTTTCATTTTGTTTTATTTATTTTCGGCTGCACTGGGTCTTCACTGCTGCGCGTGGGCTTCCTCCAGTTGCGGTGAGTGGGGTCTGCTCTATGCAGTGTGCGGGCTTCTCACCGCAGCGGCATCTCTGGAGCGCGAGCTCTAGAACATGTGGGCTCAGCAATTGCTGTGCAGCAGCCTAGTTGCCCCGTGGCATGTGGGGTCTTCCTGGGCCAGGGACTGAGCCTGTGACCCCTGCGTGGGCACATGGATTCTTAACCACTGCAGCCCAGGGAAGTCCCCACACTGCTTTCACTCATGTAAATTGTCCATTTATTAAGTTTCCCTCAAGTTGCCCAATTTTGTTTCCCACTGAAGCCCAAACTCATAAAAATTGGCTTCAGGTATGGCTTGAGCCAGTGGCTCAAATGAGGACAACAGAGACCCAGGCTCTGTCCATCTCCCCCCTCCTCCTTTTTTGATACCAGCTTCATCCTCAGGCTCTCCACAGTAGCCCCCTTACCTTCCTACTCCATCCCCCACTCTACCCCACTCTCCTCTCTGATGATCCACATTCTCCCAGTCTCACCTCCCCACATCACGTACTTCAAGGAAGAGACAATCTCTTTGAGTAGCTAAATGGAAAAAACCTATTTGTTTCCCCGAAGCTGGAGCAAACCTCCATGTCTCACTGCTTCTGATTATGTTCCCAACCAAGCCAGTAACTGTGGGCAATGGCTAACTAGCTGTAGCCAATCAAGGCCCACCCTGAAGCTAAACCACATAGTTGAGGATGAAAAAGGTGTCAGATCCAGGAGAGCCTGGACATGCTAGGGTTGGGGGGAGGGCAGTCAGGAGGCAATAGCCCAGTGGGCACTGATAGGGCCTGGCCTAGCGCAGAGCTGGAGGCAGTGAGAAGGAAGAGGTTTCAGGGAGAGATGTGCAGATGTCCGTTCCTGCATCGCAAGGACCCGGCTGAGGAACTGAATTCCAGAGGAGGCATCTGCCCCAGGTAGCTCAGAACCTAACCTCCCAGGCCTTCCCAGACTGTGTTGATGGATAAATAGCAGCTGTAGGAAGTATGAATGCATAGCCAGGGCCCAGAGCCACCCACAGCTGCAAGTCATGGAGACCAGGCCACAGATGGAGAAAAATTTAACCACCAGATGGACCCAAGACAGGGTAGGAGGCTCTAGCAATGAAAAGCTGACAGTCAGGTATGGCAAAATACTGACAGTCATATAAGACAGGGAAAAGCCCTGGACTCTGAAAATCTCACCAACCTTGACCCAGATATTGGCCCTGCCACTCATTTTCTGTGAAGCCTTAGGCAAGTTACTGATCTCTCCAGATGTTGGGTTTCTGATCTATACAAAGACAGTATAGACTTGATTAAAGGGAGCAGCTGCCCAAGTCAGATTCTGGGAGCAACGTGAGCTGCAGCTCAAAAAATCGATCCCTGAGTCAAGGAAGAAGTTCTTCGCTGCAGCTACCACACCACCCCCTGAGCTATCAGAGGGGAAGCACAGCCCTTAATTGGACTGCTGAGGTGCTGGAGACTACATGGGCCTCATTATGTATTTTGTTGAGCCTTATGTGTAAGTTGACCAGAAACCCTGTCAAAAGTATCTGGGGGCTGGAAGAGCAGGTGGTGCTAGAGGCAGCATGACAGGATGTCTCAGCAGCCCTACCCTGCTGCTGCTAAGTCGCTTCAGTCTTGCCCGACTCTGTGCAACCCCATAGACGGCACCCCACCAGGCTCCCCCGTCCCTGGGATTCTCCAGGCAAGAACACTGGAGTGGGTTGCCATTTCCTTCTCCAATGCATGAAAGTGAAAAGTGAAAGGGAAGTCACTCAGTTGTGTCCGACTCTTCGTGACCCCATGGACTGCAGCCTACCAGGCTCCTCCGTCCATGGGATTTTCCAGACAAGAGTACTGGAGTGGGGTGCCATTGCCTTCTCCGAGCAGCCCTATCCTAGGGACCTGCAAACCCAAGGACCCTTGTTAACTCAGGTCAGGTTGCTGATTGGAGCCCCTGGCAAAGGGAAGTAGTCCTTCCTGCAAGTGCTCCTCGAGGATGCAGATACCCTGCCTCCCTGACCCAGCTACCTGGCTGCACGCCATCTGACAAAATAGCTTCCAGCCCGCTAGGGGGCACTGTGGAGACTAAGCCGCAAGCGTAAGACCTCCAGGGAAGACTATGCTGTTATTCCCATCTTGGGTTGGGTCCACCCAGGGGCTGACCCAGAGTGTTGGAAAGACACAGCAACTCCAGCTTAATTAAATGAAAATGGAATATTCAAGAGGGAAGGCAGTCTGGCCCCACACAAGTGTTCCCTAAGCTGAATATAGTAGAGCCACGCCTTTAGGGCCCTATTAAAAGAGCACGCCTTTGGGGTTTCCCCGGTGGCTCAGAGGTTAAAGCTCCTGCCCGGAATGCGGGAGACCTGGGTTCGATCCCTGGGTTGGGAAGATCCCCTGGAGAAGGAAATGGCAACCCTCTCCAGTATTCTTGCCTGGAGAATCCCATGGACGGAGGAGCTTGGTGGGCTACAGTCCACGGGTCACAAAGAGTCTGACACGACTCAGCAACTTCACTTTCACTTGTTTGTTTAATCTTTGAACTCATCATGAGAAATGCCTGGCTAGATGAGTTACAAATTGGAATCAAGATAGGCAGGAGAAACATCAACAACCTCAGGTATGCAGATGATACCACTCTAATGGCAGAAAGTGAAGAGGAACCAAAGAGCCACTTGATGATGGTAAAGGAGGAGCATGAAAGAGCCAGCTTAAAACTAAATATTGAAAGAAAAAAAAAACAAGATAATGGCATCCAGTCCCATTCATTCAGTTCAGTTCAATTCAGTTCAGTCACTCAGAGGTGTCTGACTTCTTGCAACCCCATGGATCACAGCACGCCAGGCCTCCCTGTCCATCACCAACTCCCAGAGTTTACCCAAACTCATGTCCATCAAGTCAGTGATGCTATCCAGCCATCTCATCCTCTGTCGTCCCCTTCTCCTCCTGCCCCCAATCCCTCCCAGCATCAGGGTCTTTTCCAATGAGTCCACTCTTCACATGAGGTAGTCAAAGTATTGGAGTGTCAGCCTCAGCATCAGTCCTAAGGACCGGTCTCCTTTAGGATGAACTGGTTGGATTTCCTTGCAGTCCAAGGGACTCTCAAGAGTCTTCTCCAACAGTTCAAAAGCATCAGTTCTTCAGTGCTCAGCCTTCTTCACAATCCAACTCTCATATCCATACATGACCACTGGAAAAACCATAGCCTTGACTAGACGGACCTTAGTCAGCAAAGTAATGTCTCTGCTTTTGAATATGCTATCTAGATTGGTTATAACTTTTCCTTCCAAGGGGTAAGCGTCTTTTAATTTCATGGCTGCAATCACCACCTGCAGTGATTTTGGAGACCCCCAAAATAAAGTCTGAGACTGCTTCCACTGTTTCCCCATCTATTTGCCATGAAGTGATGGGACCAGATGCCATGATCTTTGTTTTCTGACTGTCGAGCTTTAAGCCAACTTTTTCACTCTCCTCTTTCACTTTCATCAAGAGGCTTTTTAGTTCCTCTTCACTTTCTGCCATAAGGGTGGTGTCATCTGCATATCTGAGGTGATTGATATTTCTCCCTGCAATCTTGATTCCAGCTTGTGCTTCTTCCAGCCCAGCATTTCTCATGATGTACTCTGCATAGAAGTTAAATAAGCAGGGTGACAATATACAGCCTTGACGTACTCCTTTTCCTATTTGGAACCAGTCTGTTGTTCCATGTCCAGTTTTAACTGTTGCTTCCTGACCTGCATATAGGTTTCTCAAGAGGCAGGTCAGGTGGTCTGGTATTTCCAGCTCTTTCAGAGTTTTCCACTACTTCATGGCAAACAGAGGGGTAGAAAACTGGAAGTACTGACAGATTTCTTCTTCTTGTGCTCTAAAATCACTGCAGATGGTGACTGCAGCCATGAAATCAGAAGACATTTGCTTCTTGGCAGGAAAACTATGACAAACCTAGACAGTGTGTTAAAAAGCTGAAACATTACTCTGCCGACAAAGGTCCATGTAGTCAAGGCTATGATCTTCCCAGTGGTCATGTATGGTTGTGAGAGCTGGACCATAAAGAAGACAGAGCAGCGAAGAATTGATGCCTTCAAACTGTGGTGCTGGAGAAGACTCCTGAGAGTCCCTTGGACAGCAAGGAGATCAAATCAGTCAATCTTAAGGGAAATCAACCCTGAATACACATTGGACAGACTGATGCTGAAGCTGAAAGTCAGTATTTTGGTCATCTGATGCAAACAACTGCCTCATTGAAAAAGTCCCTGATGCTGGGAAAGATTGAAGGCAGAAGGAGAAGAGGGCATCAGAGGATGAGATGGCTGGATGGCATCACCGATGTAATAGACATGAACTTGGGCAAACTTTGGGAGATGGCGAGGGACAGAGAGGCCTGGCATGCTGCAGTCCATGGGGCCGCAAAGAGTCGGACACAACTGGATGACTGAACAACAGCAACAGCCAACTGATGACTTGTTCACTGAGCAGCTGTGCAGCCCTGGCAACTCTGAAGCCCAGACTGAGAGCCAACCCCTTTTCTTAGACAACACTCATAAGAACAAGATGTTGTATTTTCAGTAACTCTTAGGCTGTGGCTAATGGCCTAGGCATCTAGTCAAGTGCACAGGAGATGGTTGGATGATATATTAAAGACACCCTGCTATGGAGCCATGAGCTCTGCAAAGCCATTGCCAGAGCCCAGCAGGACATTTATAAGCCCGTGTTGATGCCATACTCACATGACAGTGGATGGAGCAACACAGCCCGTCAACCTGACAGCCCAGGCTGCCAGCATCACTACTGGGATCCCTCACAGGACTGGACGCTACCATCCTGCCACCATAACATAATGGCTCCAAACGTGGGTCTCCATCTGCATGGGCAGGAGGGACTGTGGACCCTGTCACCACTCTATCTGCTCGCTATGCAGGAAGAGGACTGGCTTGTATCGTGCTCTTGAGATGTTTGCTTCATGTTCAAGACGTGCTGGAATCGTAGCCCTGGGTTTCTCTGTTTCATCACCACCCACTACATCGTAGCATCCACCTGAGTCCGCCACTCTGCCCTGTGGGACTTGGGGCTGGGGAATTAATGCAACTTTGCTAACATTCCTGCTGTTGGCCATGTGGAATGGTAGACGGTCTTGCTCAGATCTAAGTCTCAGGTCCACATCTGGCACCTGGGGAGTGGTGGCAGGGTTACTCTTCACCATTCTCTATGAGGTTGGGAATCTCTCCTGACAGGCCCCCAGGGCTCGGGAACAGACAAGTTGAGCGGGGGGGGGCGGGGGGGGGGCGGGGGGGTGGCGGCTCTCAACACAGAACAAGAGTTGCAGGAACTGTACTCTGGGCACCTTCAAGGATTCTTTCTCCACCCATCTCTCTTGTTTCTGCTGCATTCAGAAAAAGAGAGGCCTGCATTCAGCAAAGTGGTCTCACTTTCTCCCATCAGACCCATAAGGATAAGTAAGGTGACCCCTGTTATGCCCAGAGTCCGAGTCCCCAAAACTGAGAGAATAAGACCTCCACAGCAATGCAAAAGCATAAAGGGGTTTTATTGCCAGCTCGAGCCAGGGCTCCCATCTCATCCAGGGCAGTGGAGTCTTGACGAGAGCCGGGAGCCCAGATTTACAGCAGTATTTATAAGTTTAGAACAAAGACAGGGAGTTGGCAAGGGTTGATTGGCTGCAGGGGTTTCCTGATATTTACTGATTGGCCAGTCATCATCTTTCTGATTGGCCAGAGTTACCATCTCTCTGATTGGCCAGAGTTACCATCCCCGGAAGCCCCAGAAGCCTGACTCAGGAATTATTTTTGGCCTAGTGCACCTCTCTGAGCCTGTCATGGCTCTGGTGAGGTTGTAACAACCCCAATCAGGGCTTTCAGTTCCATCATCCCAGAGATAAAGAGTTTCTCCCACTTGCTCCAGTGGAAAGTCTCAGGGAGGGCTCTGATTGGCCCGTCTCTGAGTCAATCAGTACCCAGAATATAGTATTCTGATTGGTCAAGCCCAAGTCACATGTCTGTTGCTGAGCAGGGTGAAGTCAAGTTAAGGAATTGAGGGCTCTCAGAATCACATGGGTCTGATGGAGGTTCTCACAGAGTGAAAGAGATGCTATCAGCAGAAGAGGGGAGGGGGATACAAAGGCAAACATTCTACTCACCCCTCACACACTCACACTCTCAGAGTCTGTTCCTCTTCACCCTTTAAGACTCAGCCCTGCCTTCACCTGTATCAGGAACCTCCCTGGCCCCCTTGAGACTGTCAGAAGGCCCTCTTCTGTATCCCTGTAGCATCCTGCCCTTGCCATGACATCCCCACCAGCTGGTGCAAGTGGATATCCCCACACACACACACACACATCCTCCCAACCACCCACCCCCCTAACCACAGGGACTCCTGGAGGGCAGGGTCCTGCACAGCCACCCCTGGCATAGCAAAGACATCAGAAGCAGCTGTTGGGTGAACAATTTGTTGAACTACTGACTTTCTAAGACTCTCTAGTAGAGTAGACTGAAGTCCTCCCAGTGACTGGTCAGTCTGGGCCAGTCAATCTAAAACCTAGCCAGTTCCCAGGAAGAGCAGGGAAGCAAAGTGTGTAGAGCTGATTCTGCAGGTGACCCACGGGGCAGTTCTGGTCCCTCTACCCAAAAGGTGACATGGCCAGGAGCTCTGTATCACCAGGAACTGTCCAAGAACTCGGCCACACACAGCAAACTACTGGACAAAGAAAAGTGTCCCTCCAGTGGTAAAATAAATCTGCCTGCCGATGCAGGAGACAAAGGAGACATGGGTTCAATCCCTGGGTTGGGAAGATCTCCTAGAGAAGGAAATGGCGACCCACTCCAGTATTCTTGCCCGGAAAATCCCATGGACAGAGCAGCCTGGCAGGTTACAGTCCATGGGGTCACAAAGAGTGGGACACATCTGAGCAGCCCTCTTGTCTCATGCTGGTTGTTTGCACAAACGTCCACCCAGGACCTGCAGCCCACATCTTTCCCAGTCCCCTGGGAACTCAGGCAAGAGCTAGCCAGGCAAACTCTTCAATTCAGCAACTCCACACGTAGGTGTCGATACCAGAGACAAACTCCCACATGCATACAGGAAGGCATGAACAAGGAGGTTTGTTGCAGTCATTTTTATAGGGAAAAAAAAAAAAACCTAAGTATCCATAGGGAAATGATTTAGGAAGGGAGCAAGGGAAGGAGGAAATCTAAATAATTGAATATGACCCAAGCCTTGTGAAAAAGAATGAGGTAGCTCAGTTTGTGCTGACATGGGAAAATGTCATTTATTTTAAATGCTAAAATGCCAGAGAACAAAACAACACATGTAGTATGATACCTTTAATGCTTTTAAAAATGCACAGAGCAAACACACATAGCTCAGTATACATTTATATGTTCAGAAATGCATATCTAAATAGTCTGTAAGGATTACTTACGACACTGATAACAGTATCTATATGGAAGAGATTAGAAAAAAATGGAGATGATTATAGAGAAGGATGAAACACAAGCACTTTTCTTTTATCTGAATTCGTCAGCATAAAACAATAAGAAAATCTGTGCACAGCATTTGTATAATTAAAAATAATTTTAAGTGAATGGGGGAAATGACAGGATAAGCTTATTGCAACATTGTTATAATAGCAGATAAGCCAAAAGCAACCTAGATATTCATGTATAGGGAACTAACTAAATAAGTGATGGTGCCTATGGCAACAGAGCACCAGGCAGCGAGGGAAAGAATGGAGCAGGTCCATGTGGGAAGATGTTCTCAAATGAAAAAGCAACTTGAAAGCAGTGTGTATTGTGGTGATCTCATTTTTGTTATAGAAAGAAAATTTAGAATATACATTAAAATGCATGCCATATTATAAAGAGTGGAACTTCGGAATCATGCAGAGCTGGGTTGAACTCTCAGCTATGTCTTACTTCTAGAGTGGCTTGGGGAGATTACTCCACATCTCTGAACCTCAGCGTGGCCACCTCTTTCATGGAGGACTAATTGGAAGAAAATATCCAAAATGTTTGTCACAGCAGAGACAAGAGAGCAAATTCATAACTTTATTTTGTCGTTATTGCTGCAGTGTTTCATCTAGAAAGCATACTTGGGGCAAAGGGAATACAGTGATTTTGTTCAGTCAGTCCTAAAGGAAACCAACCCTGATTATTCACTGAAACAATGAATAATTCTTATTCATTCCAACTGATGCTGAAGTTGAAGCTTCAGGACTTTGGCCACCTGATGCAAAGAGCCAACTCATTGGAAAAGACCCTAATGCTGGGAAAGACTGAAGGCAGGAAGGCGAAAGGGATGGCAGAGGATGAGATGGTTGGATGGCATCATTGATTCAGTGGACATGAGTCTGAGCAAACTCCAGGAGATAGTAAGGGACAGGGTGGCCTGGTGGGCTGCAGTCCCCGGAGTTGCACAGTCATACACAATTGAGCTAAATAATTCTTTTTGAAAGAACTTTATTGAGGTAGAATTGAAATGCAATAAACTGAACATATTTAAAATATAAAATTGGATAAATCTTGACATATGTGCATATCCATGAAATCGTCACCACAATCAAGATAATGAATATAATCCATCACCACCAGCAGGTTCCTCGTGCCCTTTTGTAATCCACCCATTGTGGTCCTCAGCCCCAAGCAAGCACTGATTTGCTTTCTGGCCCTATAGACTAGTTTGCATTTCCTAGAATTTAATGTAAGTGAATTCACCCAATATGTGTGCTTCTTAATTTACTCCTTCCACTCAGCATAGTTATGTGGTGATTTAGCCATGTTGATAAAGGTATCAAGAGTTCATTCCCTTTCACTGCTGAGGCATATAACATTGTCAGATCTCTATAAACCTTTTGTTAGATTCATCGATAAGTATTTCATATTTTTAAGCCATTGTAAATAGGAGATATGAATTCAAGTTTCTGATTGTTCATTGCTATTGAAATAATCTTTCTAAAATTTGTTAATATGGTGAATTACATTTATACTTCTATAATAGACATAGGGTTATTCAAGTTATCTATTTCTTCTTGACTGAGTTTTTGTCGTCTGTGTCTCTAAAGGAATTGGCTCATTTCATCTAACAAATTTATGTGCATAATTATTCATAGTATTTCCTTGTTATACTTATGTCTATAGGCTTAACATTCCTGATTTTGATTTTTTCTATTATCTCTCTCTCTCTGTCTTTCTGACCTAACTAGAAACTTGCCAATTTTATTTATCTTTTCTGAAAACCAGCTTTGGGTTTCATTATTTCTATTAATTACCTGTTTTCTATTTCATTCATTTATGCTTCAGTTTTTATTATTTTCTTCCTTCTGCTTGCTTCAAGTTTAATTTATTCTTCTTTCTCTAATTTCTTAAGGTTATTTTTAAAGTGTTCTTTCCTCCTAATATATATAATCATGCTATAAATTTCCCTCCTAAACATTGCTTTAGCTTCATCTCACAAATTTTGATGTAGTTTTATTCTTATTTAGTTCAAAATACATTTCCATTTTCCTTAAGATTTCTGCTCTTTTGATCCATGACTTATTTAGAAGTATGTTGTTTAATTTTCATATTTGGAGAGTTTCTGAAATCTTTCTGTTGTTGATTTCTAGTTTAATTCCACTGAAGCCAGAGGACTTATTTTCTATAATTTGTTCTTTTTTGAATTAGTTTTGTTTTTTGGTCCTAGACACCATCTATCTTTGTGAATGTGTCACACGTACTTGAGAAGAACGTGTATTTTGCTGCTGTTGGGTGGAATATTCTATAAATGTCAGTCTGTTAAGTTAGTCAATAGTGTTGTTCAAATCATCTATGTCTTTACTGGTCTGTGTCAATTGTGGATCAGTTTCACTTAACTTTCTTTTCTCCTCATTATCTGATCTCATTGTTTTCCTGCCTGTTTGCATGCCGCGTAGTTTTTGATTGGGTGACAGACATTGTGAATTGTATCTTCTTGGATGCAGGACATTTCTGTATCTTTTTTTTTTTTATATATATACCTTCCCTCTCTTAATGAATGAAGTACCACCCTCGATGCTGCAGGACTTCATGCTTTCTGAGGATAACTGTTTTACTGGTTTGTTTGGCTTTTGCTCTGGAGGTTTTTTATTTTCCCCACAATAGGAAGCATGTGGTATCTTAGCTCTCCAACCAGGAGTCAAACCCGCTTCCCTTGTAGAAATGCTAGACCTTAAGTGCTAGACCACCAGGGAAGTCCCCATTTTTGTATCCTTGTGCATAATTTTCTGCTTTTTCTGCTTTCTAGGATGCAGCTAAGTTACTTTGAAACAATTTGATCTTTTCAGTTCAGTTTAGTTCAGTTCGCTCAGTCGCATCCAACTTTTTGCAACCCCATAAATTGCAGCACTCCAGGCCTCCTTGTCCATCACCATCTCCCAGAGTTCACTCAGACTCACATCCATCGAGTCCGTGATGTCATCCAGCCATCTCATCCTCTGTCATCCCCTTCTCCTCCTGCCCCCAATCCCTCCCAGCATCAGAGTCTTTTCCAATGAGTCAACTCTTCTCATGAGGTGGCCAAAGTACTGGAGTTTCAGCTTTAGCATCATTCCTTCTAAAGAAATCCCAGGACTGATCTCCTTTAGAATGGACTGGTTGGATCTCCTTGCAGTCCAAGGGACTCTCAAGAGTCTTCTCCAACAGCACAGTTCAAAAGCATCAATTCTTTGGTGCTCAGCCTTCTTCACAGTCCAACTCTCACATCCATACATGACTACAAAAAAACCATAGCCTTGACTAGACGGACCTTTGTTGGCAAAGCAATGTCTCTGCTTTTGAATATGCTATCTAGGTTGGTCATAACTTTCCTTCCAAGGAGTAAGCGTCTTTTAATTTTATGGCTGCAATCACCATCTGCAGTGATTTTGGTGAAAAATAAAGTCTAACACTGTTTCCACTGTTTCCCCATCTATTTGCCAGGAATTGATGGGACCAGATGCCATAATCTTCATTTTCTCAATGTCGAGCTTTAAGCCAACTTTTTCACTCTCCTCTTTCACTTGCATCAAGAGGCTTTTTAGTTCCTCTTCACTTTCTGCCATAAGGGTGGTGTCATCTGCATATCTGAGGTGATTGATATTTCTCCCAGCAATCTTGATTCCAGCTTGTGCTTCTTCCAGCCCAGTGTTTCTCATGATGTATTCTGCATAGAAGTTAAATAAGCAGGGTGACAATACACAGGCTTGACGTACTCCTTTTCCTATTGGAGCCAGTCTTCAGGCCTTGCTTAATCTTTGTTAGAGAGTCCCAGAGGAGGGTTCAATCCAAGAATAGCTCTTCCCCCATTCTACTTTGTGTCATGGTAGTCATGCTGCTGCTAAGTCACTTCAGTCGTGTCCGACTCTGTGCAACCCCATAGATGGCAGCCCACCAGGCTCCCCCATCCCTGGGATTCTCCAGGCAAGAACACTGGAGTGGGCTGCCGTTTCCTTCTCCAAAGCATGAAAGTGAAAAGTGAAAGTGAAGTCCCTCAGTCGTGTCTGACCCTCAGCGACCCCATGGACTGCAGCCTACCAGGCTCCTCCGTCCATGGGATTTTCCAGGCAAGAGAACTGGAGTGCGGTGCCACTGCCTTCTCCCATGCTGGTCATGAGGTTTCCCAGTGTGGCTGGTGGGAGCAGGTGCGATTCCCAGCCCTGTGTGAGAGTGTGGCACTGTTATCTGGATGAGATTTTCCTCAAACCACAGGTGGGTTCCTCACATGTTTGTCCTGATTAGAACTCAGTGGAAAACTCAAGAGGTCCCTCTGCAGACCTCTGAATACCTCTCTGTGCATCTCCCTCTTTTCTGGTCCTCTGTCCATTGAACCCTCACCACAGTGGTCTCCAGAGACCCTCAGCTTCATCTCCTTGTGCTAGGAGGTCCTCTGTGCCCTGTTCGGGCTCCCCTACTCTGCATTACATCCAGCTGAAAACTCCCTCAAGGGACTAAGCTAGTGCACTTGTAGGGCTCACTTCATTTGTTTCCTGCCTCTCAGAGATTACTGTTCCTCCTTGTCTGATATCTGGCATCCTGCTGAGGGCTATTTTATATATATTTGCCCATGTTTTTGGTTCTTCTAGGTGGCAGGAAAAAAAAAATCCAATTCCTGTTACTCCATCTCAGCCAGAAGCAAGGTCCTTCTCTTCTGTTCTTTATATACTTTTATACTGTGTGAGTTTTAACAGCATGCTTAGATTATTCTCTATTAAGACATACAATTAATATTAAGATGAAGTGAGGGAATAACCCCAGCCTAGCAGTTGCCTGTGAAGTGTCCCCTTTGCTGAACCCTATATGCTTGCATCACCCTGAATTGGGGATCCTGGGGCCAGCATGCCGGCCATGGCTGGCTTCAGCTTCCGGCAAATGTGCCTGCCCGTCTCCATTCTCATCTCAGGAAAATTGCTTTTAATTCTACAACAGTGATCGTGGTAAAGTAGACAAGAAATGAGCCAGGTCCTGAGAGCATAGTGAGACAGGCTAAGGCCATTCCTCCCTGGCAAGGGCTGCGAAGACAGTGGCACGCATTCTCATACTGCTCACACATGCCCTGTGATTTAATATATATTGGAAATTTCTCCAGCTGCCTGTGGTCAGGGCTCCAACCACATGAAACTGTGCAGATAAAAACCCAAGCAAAGGGCACTGAGACCTTGGCTGCCTGACATCTTGCCACTGGCTCGGCCAGAGCCCAGCTGGCACATTAAATTGCCAGAGTCAATAATGAGATGCTGCAGGCACTGAAATAAAGGGGCGAGAGGGAGAAGGATTGGGAGCGGTGCAGAATGGATTCTTCTCTGAGAGTCCCGTGGTCCTGTCGCTGTTGCTTTTGGCCAGAAGGGGCATCAGGTGAGTCCGAGGAGGCTCCATCCGATTGTGAAGCAGGAAATTCAGGTGACTGGCAGCATGGCCAGGCACTGACTCCACAGAAACGCAGACAGCCACTCTGTGGACTTTTGACCTGCAAGGCACAGGTCACTTTTGTAAAGGAGGAAGCCTCAGTGAGCTTAGCTGTGTGGTGAAAGCTAAAAAGGTCGAGTCCACGCACTGAGTACCTACCGTGTGTCTGGCCAATGCAGCCTCCAGGGACACAGCAGTGACAGGACAGGTGAGGCCCTTGTCCATGAACAACCATCAGGATAAACAACAGCTACTACTGAAATAATAATAACATCATCATTCCTTGGTAGCTTACTTCCTGCCCTGCTCTGTGCTAAGCACTCCACATACATTTTTTTTTCCCCTCATTTAACCTTCGCAGATACCCTCTGAGGTAGAATTTTACAGGAAAACGGAAGCTGAGTTTTGGAGCAGTTGAGATGTCACCCACTATGACACGCTTTGTATAAGGAGCTTCTGGGTTTGAACCCAGATCTCCTCTGTCCCCAGAGCCCACTCCCAACCCCTGTGGGAGTGGCATCTCTCACTCTCTGGAACTGCTCTGGAGCCTGGGGACCTGAGTGCCAGTCCCAGTAGGGTGCTCTGTGGCACTGGGTGGGCCATGAACCCTGGTATGATTGATTAGGCCACCCCAGCCCTGAGAACACACTGGACGTTTTCTGACGGCTCATCAATTCAAGAGGACGTTTTCTAGTTACCGTTTTTGACAAGCTTGTGTGTGTGCGTGCTCAGCCACTCAGTCATGTCCAAGTCTTTGTGACCCCATGGACTGTAGCCCACCAGGATCCTCTGTCCATGGAATTTTCCAGGCAAGAATACTGGAGTGGGTTGCCATTTCCTGCTCCAAGGGGCCTTCACACCGGCGTCTTTTGCGTCTCCTGCATTGGCAGGTGGATTCTTCACCACTGTATCCTCTGAGGGCTCCTTCAGTTCAGTTCAGTTCAGTTCAGTCGCTCAGTCGTGTCTGACTCTTTGTGACCCCATGAATTGCAGCAGGCCAGGCCTCCCTGTCCAAAAGTCTCTAAAGCTGGTCTTTTTCCAGTGCTGAGATTTCAACCCCCACGTCTCCTACCTTTCCTCTGACTCCAGAGCTAATCAGGCATAGAGGCCTGGAGTCTCTTGAGCAGGTCCATAGGTTGGGAGAGGGCCTGACAAGGGGCAGTGATGATTCTAGAGGGGTTGCCCTGGGCTTAGCTGTCTAACACCCGAGAGACTAAGCTTTGAGCTGGCAAGGTGCAGGTGACAGAGGAAACTGAGGAAACCAGGTTTGAGACCTTAAGACTCAGTGTCCTCATCTGTAAAATGGGGATAATGAAGTTCAAACTGGAGTGTGATATGATAATATGGGAAGAAACACGGAGCCCCAGGCAACAAGAGAAAAGCAACTAATCATATACAAAGCAATCCCTGTTTCCTTTGCATCATCAGCTGATTTTGCAGCAGAAACTTTATAGGCCAGAAGGGAGTGACAGGATAAAGTGCTGAAAGAAAAACACTTAAAGCCTAGAATACTCTACCCAGCAAGTTTGTTACTCAGAATTAAAGGATAGAGAGTTTCCCAGACAAGCAAAAGGAGTTCATCGCTAATAAACCTACGCAAGGCATGGTAAAGGGTCTTCTTTAGGTGGAAAAGAAAAGGCCACAATTTGAAACAAAAAAATATTGGGGTGACAAAAAAATTTGTGTTGTTTTTTTTTTTCCCATAAGATGGTACAGAAAACCTGAATGAACTTTCTGGCCAAGCCAATCTATAAAAGAAACACGAAGCCCCATCTTCTTCGTGGAGCAGATGCTTGGAAAATGTTAGGCTTTTTTTTTTTTTTTTTTTTTTTTGCTGTGCTCACACCTCCTCCCAGCAAAGATAAAGGCATTTGGAGAATTATTTGGAATTTTTTCGAGCAAGGGATAGAAAACCTAATCTGAGCTTACTTAGGGGGGAAAAAAAAAAAAGCATTTATTGGATGCAGTAACTGGAAAATGCACAGGGAGTTCCGGTTTCAGACCTGGCTTTATCCAGGGGATCCACATAAAGCCCCCAGGACCTGGTTTCTCTCTCCTCCATCCCTCACTTCCAGTTCCTCTGGTCTGGCTGCATCCTCAGACACACCCTTCACTAATGGCAACAAGATGGCTGCAGCAATGGTGCGTCTGTTCTGAAAGTCAAAAGAGTTTCTCTGGTCGACTTTACCTAGAGAAGTCCTAGAGTCACTTTGATTTCCTCCCTGATCTTTATGATTTCCTTTCTTCAGCCTCCTTTAAATTTAATTTGCTCTTCTTTTCCTAGTTTCTAAAGGTACCAGCATCAGTCACTGACTTTAGATCTTTCTGGGTTTGTATACATTTTTGGATGCTATTCATTTTCCTCTGTATACTGCTTTAGGAGCATCCCACAAATTTTAGTATGATATGCTTTAATCTACATTCAATTCAAAATGCTTTCTAATTTCACTTTTGATTTTCTCATTGGCCCATGGGTAATTTAGAAATATTTTAAGAAGGAAAAAGAAAAGGAAACTCATAGATGCAGGGAACAGATTGGTGGTTACCAGAGATAGGGGTAGGAGTGAGTCAAACAGGTGAAGGGAGTCAAAAGGTACAAACTTCTAGTTATAAAATAAATAACTCATGGAAATACAATGTACAGCATGGCAAATATAGTTAATAAAACTGTATTACTTGACTTCCCTGGCAGTCCAGTGACTGGGACTTTGCCTTCCAGTGTGGGGGTGTGGGTTTGATCCCTAGTCAGGGAACTAAGACCCTACATGTCTTGTAGCCAAAAAACAAAACATAAAAACATGCAATATTGTAACAAACTCAATAAAGACTTTAAAATGGTCCACATTAAAAAAATCTTTAAAAAAAATACTGTATTTCATATTGAAAGTTGCAGAGAATGTAGATCTTGAAAGTTCTCATTACACGAAGAAAAATCTGTAACTGTATATGATGGTGGAAGTTCACTCAACTTATTGTGGTGATCATTTTGTGATATATACAAATATCAAATAGTTATGTCATACACCTGAAACCAATGCAGTGTCTGCCAATTACATATCCGCTTTAAAAAAAGAAATGTGTTTTTTTGGTGGGTTTTCTAGGGAATTTTCTAATTTAGTTTCTAATTTAGTTCCATTGTGGTCAGAACATACTTTGCATAACTTAAATCTTTCAAAGTTTATTGAGAGTATTTAACAGCCCAGAGTAAGATATATTTTGGTAAATATTCAATGTGCACTTGAAAATAATGTATATTTTGTGGTTTTGGGGTGGAGTGTTTTATGATTATCAGTTAGGTCAAGCTAGTTAATTGGTTGCTATTGTTTAGTCGCTAAATCCTGTCTGACTCTTTGTGACTCATGGATTGTAGCCCACCATGCTCCTCTGTCCATGGGATTTCCCAAGCAAGAATTACTGGAATGCGTTACCATTTCCTTCTCCAGGGGATCTCCCTGACCCAGGAATCAAGCTCAAGTCTCCTGCACTGACAGGCATATTCCTTCCCACTGAGCCAATAAGGGAAGCCCACTCTAGTTAATGGTGTCTTTCAAGTCTTTTATAGCTTTACAAAATTTCTGTCCACTTGCTTTATCAATCATTAAGAGAGTGATATCAAAACCTCTGATGATAATTGTGGATTTGCCTATTCCTCCTTGAAATCCTTTCAGTTTTTGTCTCATGTATTTTGAAACTCTCTTATTAGGGACATAAAAGCTTATGACTCTTAAGTCTTCTTTATCATCATGAAATGTCCTTTATTGCTGATATAGTCTATGCTCTGAGATCTTTTTTTAAGGTAAATATGGCCATTGTGGATTTGTTTTTGATTAGTATTAGCATGGCATGTATTTTCCAGGCCCTTTTATGTTTAAGCTATTTGTTTCTTTACATTCAAAGTGCTGAACTGAACTGATTCATAGTATACTTCTTTAAATATAGCAGTGTGATGAGATAGTTGGATGGCATCACCAACTCAATGGACATGAGTTTGAGCAAGCTCCAGTAGGTGGTGATGGACAGGGAAGTATAGCATGCTGTAGTCCTTGGGGTTGCAGAGTTAGACACAACTGAGCAACTGAACTAAACTGATTCAAAGTACACTTCTTTAAATTTATCTGTGTGTACATGTCAATCCCAAACTCCCAATTTATCCCTCCCCCTTTTCTTCCCCCTTGGTAACCATAAGTTCATTCTCTAAGTGCATGAGTCAGTTTCTATTTTCTAAATAAGCTCATTTGTATGAATTTTTGATTCCACATATATGTGCTGGGAGCCAGCACAGGAGATCCCACCCATGACAAGGTCATGTGGAAGAGAACTGTTAAGCAAGGCTTCAGGACTCGAGGGCCTCCCTAGACCTGCTCGAGCATCTACCCCAAAACTAGAATCTGTCTGTCTTACTATTTTGTGCCTTTCACCAACTCTCCTGACATACATGGGGCTATCCCCGACCACCTTTCTGTGGAGAAAATCAACTTAGGGCTCTAGGTAATAAGTCTTCTGGACATGAGAGGAATATTTCCATTCAAACCCCCTCTGTTAGCATTCTAGCTTGCTTGGCAGGTTTATCCAGACTCTTGCAGCTACGCATATGATTATTCACAGCCTCCCAACTGTGAGAGGCATGGGAAGCCTAAAACATAGAGCCTTTCAAAGAGTTAAAAGTTATTTGAGTAGTGCTGGTGTAGGATTTCATTATTGGGCCAATGCTTGTTGCTAAGTTCCCATCTCTCTTATCCACTGTGCACCTGGGAGTGTATTAGTTAATATAGTTGGAATGTAAGAAAAACAAGTGTAGCCTTGAAATTAACCACATCAGACCTTTGAGCTAACTGGTTCTTTCTTTGTTGTAACTCACTGCACCTTTGCCCCGTGAGAAATGTAACTCTGTTTAGCATTTTCTGAGGCTGACATAGATTAGAAATATAAAGGAAAAACATTTCAAGGGAAAATAAGTTTTCTGGCTGAGCAGCCTTTATCAAAAGAGGGTCATAAAATGTTCACAGGCCTCCAAGGCCAGAAGGTAATGTATACAACATTTGTTTATAGGAAAGATATGCAGAAAAAATCCTGGTTTTGATAAAGACAAAACAGATGCAATGTTTGGGCTGACTCTGTATGACTTTGCATCTTTCATTTCCCTCTATGTACAAGTTAAGGTATAAAAGTCCCTTTTAAAAATAAAGTAGTGGGCCTCGCTCAGTGAAGAAGCTTGGTCAGTCCGTGTTTTTCTTTTTCTCTCTTTCTTTCTTTCTTCCTCTCTCCCTCTCCCTCCCTCTCTTTTTCAGGCTGATCCCTTGGAACACAGAGGCTCTCTGCGTTCACTTTCCTGCCTGGGCTTCTAAGACTTTATTAGCTTTCTGTGTAAACCAAGGAATATCAGCCTCTTTCTCTCCTCTGTTTTCTTATCTACAACATTCTTTCCTTATCTGTCTCTAAATCATTCGCCAACGCCATTTCTTCTTTGGGTTCCCCTGGATCCTGTGGGGGCTGGACCCCGGCATATATGCAATATTAAATATTTGTCTTTCTCTGACTTACTTCACTTAGTATGATAATCTCCAGGTCCATCCAAGTTGCTGCAAATGGCATTATTTCACCCTCTTTAATTGCTGAGTAATATTCCATTGCACATATATATATTACATATATTACATATATGCAAATTATATATATATATATATGTATGTATGTATATATATATATATATATATAATATGCCATGTCTTCTTTACTCACTCTTCTGTTCTTGGACATTTAGGTTGCTTCTATGACTTAACTATTGTAAACAGTGCCATACTGAATATTGGGGTGTATGTATCCTTTCAGACCATGTTTTTCTCCAGATATATGCCCAGGATTAGGATTGCAGTTTTTCAAGGCACTTCATACTGTTTTCTATAGTGGCTATACAAATTCACATCCCCACCAACAATGTAGGACAGCTCCCTCTCTCCACACCCTCTCCAGCATTTATTGTGGCTTTTTTGATGACAGACATTTCGACTGGTGATGTTTCATTGTAGTTTTGATTTCCATTTCTCTAATAATTAGCAATATTGAACATCTTTTCATGTGCCTTTGGCCATCTGTATGTCTCCTTTGTAGAAATGTCTATTTAGGTCTTCAGTCCTTTTTTTTATCCGATTGTTTGTTTTTTGGACATTGAGCTGCTTGCAAATTTTGGAGATTAATATCTCATTGGTCTCATCATTTGTGAATATTTTCTCTCATCCTGTGGGCTCTTTTCATTTTATTTGTGGTTTCCTTTGCTGTACAAAAGCTTTTGAGTTTATTAGGTTCCATTTGTTTATTTTTGTTTGTATTTCTATTACTCTGAGAGAGAGATGGAAAAAGGTATTGCTGTGATTTATGTCAAAGAGTGTTCTGCCAATGTATTCCTCTAAGAGTTTTACAGTATCCAGACCTACATTTAGGTTTTTAATCAATTTTGTGTTTTTTTTGTGTGTATGGTGTTAAATGTCCTAGTTTCTTTTTTTACATGTAGCTGTCCAGTTTTCCCAGCACCATTTATTGAAAAGACTGTCTTTTCTCCAATGCATAGTCTTGCTTCCTTTGTTGAACATTGCTTGACCATAGGTGTGTGGAATTATGTCTGAGCTTTCTGCCTTGTTCCATTGATCTATACTTCTGTTTCTGTGCTACTACCACACTGTTTTGATGACTATAGCTTTGTAAAATAGTCTGAAGTCAGGAAGCCCGATTCCTCCAGCTCCATTTTTCTTTCTCAAGATTGCTTTGGCTATTCAGGGTCTTTCGTGTCTCCACAAAATATCTATATTTAAAATAGATAACCAACAAGGACTTACTGTGATAAATAAAGTGTACTTCTTGTAGGCAACATACAGTTGAATCAATATGAAACCACCATGACAATCTTTACCTTTTGATTGAGATGATTAGACCATTTATATTTAACATGATTATTGATATAATTAGGCTTAAGTCTCTTATTATGTTATTTGTTTTCTATTTTTCCAACTGTTTTTTCCTTTTGTCTCTTTTTCTGCCTTTTTTTGAACTGAGCTTTTTGTGATCCCATTTTATCTTATTTCTTGATGTATTAGGAGCCATCTCTTCATCATGCTAGCAGTTTGCTTTAGTGGTTTGAATATGTATAGAATACATATTCAACTGATCACAGTCTGTCTTCAAGCAGTATCACACTACATCATGTATAGTATGAGAAGCTTATAACAATGTTGGGTTTTTTCCACCCTTTCTGGCTTCTGTGCTATTTTTTCTCATACATTTTATCCTATGTGTGTTGTAAAACCTACAAAACATTGTCATTACTTTTGCTATAAAACCAGTCAGTTATCTTTAAAGAGATTTAAATAATAAGAAAAAAAAAAGTCTTTCATTATTTACTCATGTATTTAGCCATCTCCAGATATCATCATTCTTTGTGTGGATTCCTGTTTCCATGTGGTGCTGTTTTCCTTCTGCCTGAAGGACTCCCCTTAACATTTCTCACAGTATAAGTCTACTGGTGACAAGTTTTTCTGCTGGTCCTTGGGTATTTTGCACCCAGAAGCCCAATGCCACAATTTCCCAAGGTTGGCAGTCTCCAAAAATTCAAAGTGAATCAACATTTCCCGTCAGTCTGAGTTAAGAGCATGGAGGGCTGCATATCAACACTCTAGGAGCACTATGCCTTGGTCATACAGGTTCCTCTTTATGTTTAAGTCAGTAGGAGACCCTTAGAGCTGATGCTCTTGGAGGCAGATAGAAAGAGTAAGGAGAATGCACTGTGTGCCAGGCACTGTGCTAAGTGTTACACATACCTCATAAGGTGTAAAGAGGGTGAGATGAACCCAGCACCTTATGCATGTCATGTTTCAGCAACAGGTAGCTGTTAGGATGAACTTCCTCAATCCTGTTAACATCATGGAGCAGGCATTCTGATTCCTGAGTTACAGGTCAGTAGGCCAGGCTTAGAGAATTGAATCAGTGAGAAAACTGGGATTCAAACCCAGATCAGTCTGTCTCCAAAGCCTGGGCTCTACACCTGCTCTATCCCAGCCTTCTCAGGCAAGGAGCTGGCAGGGACAGGGCAGGGCTGAGCTCCAGGCCATTGAGTCCACGGCCAGAGGAATCACAGAAAAAAAATATCCGGGAGAGTGGGGCTGCTCTGAGCCAGATCTTGCTCAGGAATCAATCTGAAGAGTCCAGGCAGGGGTGAAAAGAGGCCCTGGCAACAGCAGCAGGGTGGCAGGGGGTTGGTGGGGTGGCGCAGGGTGGGAAGACACTCAAAGCTGGGTCTGGGACTGTTTGCACAGAAACCCAACACATTCCACCTAACCAGATTTGTACCCAGGACACGGAGAGCTTGGCAGCACATTTGATCTTTTTCTTCTAACAAATCAGTATGTTTTTGCCTCAGCTGAGCAGTGTGGAAAGTACAATGTGTGCAGTCATCAGAGGCATAAAAACTCAACTCCAGTTCTGCAGGTTTTATTGGTCTCACCTATGGTTTCCCAGGGCCACCCCCAACACACACACACTCAGAGGTCACCCAGGGACTGGCTATGTGCTCTCAAAACCCTGTGCTTCGATCCTCAAAACAATTAACATCTGTTTTCTCTTTATTCCTTTTTTTCCTTTCTTTTTCTCCTTTTCTCTCCTTTTTTCTTTCCCTCCTTTTCCCTTGGTGCTTGTCATCTTTGAGGAGAGTGAGATCAGTACTTAATTCCTTATCACAGAGCTCAGAGATGAAAGTTTTCAGGAAGACAAAAATAAAAAAAGAAAAGGCACTAGCGGTGATTAACACTGCCCTGTTCTCTGGGACTTATTCCAGGGTGTATGTTTCTTTTTAAAGAGCTTTAGCATGGGAGACGCTGGGAGGCCAGCCCATGGATTAGCGGATACCCCATCAAGCAAAGCGAGAATTCAAAGGAAAAGAGGGTTGCCAAGCTAGGACAACAGGAGAGAGTGAGCCTTGAGGAAGAATTAAAAAGACTCCAGGATGGGGGCTGGAGCTAGTCTGCCCCACCCCCAACACTACCAGGACAGCTGGATTCTTGGGGGCTGGTGCAGGAGGCAACAAGGGCATCTGAATCACTTCTGCCAAGTTTGCAAGACTGTTTCTGTTGTAAACCCTGCCTAATTTTCTTTCCCTGCAACCCCCCATTACGCTGTGTTAGTTAAGATGGTCTACTCCATCCTGGAAGGTGATGAGAGAGGATTCCCATGGCCAGAGTGGAGTGTACTTTGGGGAGAACCAGTAAATGAAGCCAAAACAGGCAGACCCAGGAGGAGCTGTTCCTGTCCTGGGAAGATATGATGCATCCAGGGGAGAGGAGACAGATCCACCCAGGAGGTGGCAGATGGAGTGGGTGAGACTTGGTGACTGTAGCCATGCACCAAGCGCTCAGTGAGGAACCAGCATGAAGGCAGCCCCCTTACTAAGCAGCAGGGCCACGTCAAAAACTCAACTGTGCTCAAAAGATGATGTTCCTGAGGCAGATATGACAGACAGAGGTGGAGGCGGGGAACAGAGGAGCAGAGGTGTCTGCATTTACGCATCTCTCTTCTCCTGCATGTTCCAGGCCAGGCCCTCTTTTTCATCCAACACACACGATTGACCCTGTCTCCTGACCCACAGTCCTGGCCTGGCAGATCGACCCTTCCCTAGCTGGTGGCCTGGTCTCTGGTCTTCAGTTTCCTCCTCTGCCAAGTCCCACCCTGTTGAGGCTGCGATGAAATCAGGGCAACAAAGGGAGCCGGGGGTGACCCAGCCACAAGGTGACGAAGGACCAGCATCTATGCCCCTCTGTGCAATTGGTCCTTTCCACGCCCTTAGGTAACACTGTGAGTGCTAAGTCGCTTCAGTTGTGTCCGACTCTGTGCGACCCTGCGGACTGAAGCCCGCCAGGCTCCCCTGTCCATGGGATTCTCCAGGCAAGAATACTGGAATGGGTTGCCCTGCCCTCCTCCAGGGGATCTTCCCAACCCAGGGATTAAACTACATCTCTTGTCTCCTGCATTGGCAGGTGGGTTCTTTACCACTAGTGCCGCCTGGAAAGCCCTACGTAACAAACCCTAGTACCAAGTGGCTCCTAGGTAACACTGGATTGGATAACAAATTGGGGGAATAAGAGGATCCAGCACAAACTAAGACCCTAAGCAATAAGCATGTCACATGAACACATTAGTTGATGAGTCTGAATTCTTGCTTTGACATTTAATAGTTTCATAACCTCGGGCTAAAACATAGAGTCAGTTACTTTCTGGATTCCAAGCCAAAAAAAAAAAAAAAAATCTCAGTAAAAACAAACTCAGATTCAGGGATGGGGCTGGGGGCTGAAGAACAGAAATATTTCTAAAGACACCATCAGGGAAGCAGGGTGGCACACAGACACCCAGGACCCAGCACATTTGGTTAAATTCTCCGCTGTCACCATCTTGAAAGTCTTCAGATCTTTAGCTTATGCTTTGTAAGTGGCGTCTAATGGGACAGTGGAGTTCATGTGTGTGAGCAGAGGAGGCATGCAATGTGTGTGTCCTGTTTATTGCCACCCATTCACGTATATCTATGATGCCCCTGTTAGCTCAGAATTCCAGGGATCCCTGTCGGGGGGAGATCAGTGAGACTCCGCATGAATACAAGTCAAGAGTGTTACATCTACAGCTGAGTACAGGGTGCCTGAGAGCCCCCAAAGGCCAGGCTTCTCTTTTGAACCAGGACATTCTACAAGTGCAGAAAGAACTCAGTGTTATTCTAAGAAAGGTAAATGATGAGAGAACCTTTCTTTCCTACTTGTGTTACTTCCCTATACTAACCAACCACTGAAACTTATGATGGGAGGAAAGGAAAAGATAAAACAGCTCCTGATTCTTTTCCTTTCAGCCTTTCCTTTCTCACCAGTGAGCCAAAGGTAGAGCCTGTTGGTAGCAGGGAAGCATATCAAGCAATGAAATAAAAGCTGCGGAGCTGGTTTTATGCAGTTTTCATTCTTCCGGGAAAAATGAAATACACACTCTGAAATGAGCTTTGAAATACAAATTGTGTAATTTCAGTGATTCCCTATACGAATGAAATGCTCTTCTATTTGCATTTAAAACTGGCATTGCACAATACGAAGAAGAACAGTAAAGCTCACACTAATAATTTAAAATTCTAATTTTTCTTTACTTAGAACAACACTAACTAGGAAATAAAAAAACACCATGACAAGAGAGAGAGTGTGTGGCAGAAAGGATAAAGCTTCATATTTTCCAATGCTTAATGGCATTTTTTCCAATTTTCTGAACAAAGGCCCCCAAATGTTCATTTTTCACTGGGCCCACAAATCATGTAACCGGTCCTGAAGGGAGAAGCCAGACGTCAACAATGCACTTTGCCTGGGTAGGGAGGCTGGGTTTCTGTTACATAAGTTCTCAGCTAGTGGGATGTGCTAATTAAGGACAGGATTTTAGGAAATGTGAGTCCTGGCAAAAGTTTCTGATTGACTTTGCTCTGAAGGTAGGGAGAAGGTGGGCGATGGGAAGCCTGCAGGGGAGAGGAGCCATGAGCCCTTCAGAGGCCCAGGTGGGAATGGGAAGAAGGGAGGCAGGAGGGAGGGAGGGAAGAGGAAGGGAGGAGGTGGAATCTGGGGAGTATGTACTCACGTGAGTTCCAGGCGGCACTGCGCTTTCTGCACATGGCTGGTTTCATCCCACAGCCATCCTAGGGGGTGTGAGTTCACCCCTTTTACAGATGAGAACACTGAGGCTCTGGGTGGTCAGGAGGCTTGTCCAAATGATGGAGGCGGGCCCTGTGCTCACCATGGGGACGGAGACAGCACTGGTCCCCCACTAGTCCCCCAGTCCGTGGGAAACAGACGATGAGGATGCAGGGGGGTCTGATGGGGAGCACAGGCGATGTGGGAGCCAGAGGAGGACCCTAACCAGCCTGGGGTGTCAGGGGCTCCCCAAGGAGGGGCTGTCTGCTCCAGAGTCTGAGGGTGAGCAGGGGTTCACCCTGCCAGGAGGAGGAAGTAGAGGAAGAGGTGGCAACAATCAGTTCAAAGACTCTCCTTGCTGAACAACTTTCATTCCCTCCCTGAAGAAGAAGCACCTTAAACTCACTGTCCTGTTGGCACAGACACCCCAAAGGCCCCTAAACCTATGCCCCCTTCCCTTGGCAGCCCCTCCCCTTCCCCCACAGCAAAGGCAGCCCCTCCAGTCCCAGAGCAAGGCCTCCTGTGTGTCCCTGGGGAGGTTACTTGCCCTCTCTGAGCTTCATTTTCCCCATCAGTCAAGTGAGGGGCTTGGACAAGGGAAGAGAATTCACCTGGATGAGCCCTGTTGTGTGCTGAGCCCTGACTTCTCCTCTCCAAAGAGTCCTGGGTGCCAGGAAGACTGGTGCACTCTCATGAGTCCTGAAGCACAGACTCTGTTCCCTGTCCTCCCTGCATCCTGCCTGACATCAACCATCACCAGGCAGAACAGCCATCCTCCACATCACCTGCATTGCAGCTCTAGGACCTGCTATGTCTCCCACTGTTGGCTGCTGTCATGGCCTGAAGCCTCCCTACTCAGCAGCTCTACCACCCACCACTCCTCCCATCCCTCCCCTGCCAGGAAATTCAGAGCAAATTGGGTCTTCACTGTATGCCCAACGCCCTCACTCCATCCCAACCCTACCAGGGCTTTGCTGTATCCCCTCTCCTTTCCCCTCCTCCCTCTAAAGAACTCCTATTCATTCTTCAAGGCCCAGAATTCATCTCTCGGTGAAGCCCATTCCAGGCAGACTAATTGCTCCGTCAACACTGTCCCAGAGTATCTGGTAGAGAACATGTCCAGAGCCCAAGTGCTCTCGCATCACACCCGTATCATCTCCCTTAATCCTCACCCCTACCCTGGAAGGCAGGATCACTGTTATCCCTGCTGTACAGATGACAAAACTGAGCTCAGAGATGCGTGTAATTTGCCTGAGGCCATGTAGCCAAGAAGCAACAGCACCTCCGCCCTCCTCTCTGTGTGATTATCTGCGTCCCAGGATGTCTCCCCAATGAGGTGCTCCTCCCTGTGTCCCCAGAAGCTGAGAAAGTGGGCTTGGCAGGCTGGATGACAGTTTATTCAATGATCACCCCTGCCCCTGGATTCCCCCTTTCAGCTGCCGCCTGCAGTGCCCCCACCTCCATGCCCTTCCCAATCCATCTGCCAGCCCATCCTCTGCAGTCCCCAGAGCCAGCTCTTCCAGGGACCTGGCTTCCCCAGAAAGCCCTGTGGCCTCTTTCCCCAGTCGTTTGTTTGGAGGTTGGCCCCCCAAGGAGGTGCACGTTCCCAGGCATCCAGGACCTGCCTCTCTCAGACCCTCCTCAGAGTGACCAGCCCTGGCTTCACAGAAAATGCTCAATGCTCAGCTGAATGGAATGTGGGTCAATGACAAGACCCACCGCTGGCATCTGGGTCCCAGCTCCCCTGATGCACACGTCCCTGGCCCTGTGTGCCTCCACACAGGGCCAGAGAAAGAGCGAGGACCCTGGGGTCAGCCAGGCCTGGGCTCCCATCCTCACCCAGATCTGCCATGGGTGAGCCCAGTGACCCGGGGCAAGTCAACTCAGCACTCAGAGCCCAGACAGCCTTGCATAAAAGTGGGAGCAGCAGTGCCCACGGGGGGCAGGGTGAGTGCTGATGGGTCAGCATGTGCCCGGCCCCTGCACGCAGGAGGTGCACAGACAGTAACGTCAGCCCCCACCCCCTGCCCCGCAAAGGCGGGCTACCTCTAAGTTGCATCCAATTCAGAGCTTTCAAAAGATCCCTTTGTCCAGCAGCCTCCAAACCACCCCCCAGCCCCAGGCCTGCCCTCCCAGTCCCCAGCTCAGCCTCCAGCCCACCTCAGCCCCACTGCACTAAGCATAATTCCTGTCGTTTCCACACAGCCACACTGTATGTCCACCATACAGGATAAATCTTCCAGGCTGTTCAGATTTCAACTGTTCATTCCCCTCCCCCGAAGCAAAGGCTGTTTGGCAAAGGTCACACATAAAACACAGGGTACAGGAGTCGCGAAGAGTCGGACACGACTGAGCGACTTTCACTTTCACAGGGCCGAAACAGGGGGGCCAGAACTCGATTAGGGAGTGGGTGCCATTCATTAAGGAAATCGCAGCTCTCCCAGGGAGCACGCGCTCTTCCGGGCTGCAAACCCAGAGAGAAGGCACTTTTCTCCGGAAGCCTCAGAAACACGTGATGGGCAGAAATGCCCAGCTCCCCAGCTCCAAGCTGGGCGGCTGCTGCAGCAACACCGTGAGCTCCGGTGCGCCTGCTTCCTTGGGTTACTACGCAGCGCAGTGAGGACGCCGCTCTCTGAGAGGAAGGGACTTGCCCAGGATGGCGTAGGGCAGTGAGAGTTGGGGCTGGGATTGGAACCCAGGTCTGCTGGCTCGGCTTGCAGGTCCCTGCTCCTCTCTGGACTCTGCTCCCCGGGAACGTGGGAGCCTTTGCGATGGAAAAATCTGAGCAGAGAAGTCAGCCCAGTCCAGGTGGACGCCCACCAGGCTTTGGGTTCAACCCACTCCTCTGGTATTTGCATATATTTGCATACCGGGCTCAGAGGGCTTGGGTATAGGCCACAAAATCGATTAATTAGTGCAACCAACCAGTGGACACGAAGCTGCAGGTTACTCTTAACTAAGGTAAAAGGTGCAACAGATTTTGAAAATGATCCATCTCATCACCTCCTGAGTCAGCAAAGCCAACCCAGAACTGGCTCAGCCTCCAACCATCAGCCCCTCTAGGTCAGAAGCGAGACCCTTGAGGGGAAGGGCCTCCCTGCTCCATTTGCTGGAAGAACAGATTAGGCATGGATGATGCAGATACAGACACAGATATATGTCTGTCTCTGATATAGATTAGACAAATCGATACATAGGAGATAGGCGCAGCCGCATAGATAGAGACAAAACTGGGGCGCTGAGCAACAGGGTGGAGGGCAGCCTCTGCTCGCTGCAGATACCCTCGAGGCAGAACCTTGGTGCTCAGACCCCTCCCCAGAGCTGAAGGGCTTCCTGGGGCAGAGCAAGGGGGTGGTTTGGCCCAGGTCACCCAGAAACCCAGAGGGACAGTGGGCACTGGGGTGGGTGGGCTGCTCTGACCTGCCCTCCAGGGTTCACCTGTTAATACCCTGTCGCTGCATGACCAGAGAGGAGAGATGGGCAGGAGTCACCCTTGAGCTCCTTAAACTTCCCTGCCCCCTCACAGGGTTGGGGGCACCCTGACTGTTCACAGTGGAGGCTGGAGGCCAGAGTCACTGTGGGGCCAGGGGCGGGGAGGCAGGTGGAGCCAGGCTGGAGGCACTAGTGAGTAAATGTGCTGAGGAGCGATGGGGGCGTAAATCCGCGCTCACTGCCTGGGTGCACGGATCCAGCGCGGACAGTGGAGGGAAGGAGGGAGCAAGACTGGACTGGAGAGAGCCCAGGAGCAGACACAGGGAAGACCTGGGGAGTGAGGAAGCAGAGGTCTGCCCTTGCACCGTCTCCTTCAGTCTGGCCACTGCCTTGTGGGGGAGCTCCATCAGGACCGTCCACGTGACCTCACTAGGGCAAGACTCAAAGCACAGAGAGGCTAAGTAACTTGCTTCGTGTCACACAGCTCATGGGGTCAGCACTGAATCCCAGCCCAGAGACTCCAGCCCCACAACATGCCTCTGGCTGCTTCCCCAGGACCACCAGGCTCACTAGGAGACTTGGCCTTCTTTATAAACTTAATAAAATCCACCTCTTTATGGCAGAATAAAACCTTGCCGGATCCTTCTGAATTGCTCCAGTGTTCCGGGCTGGGGTTCACCGTCAAACAGCTCCATGTGTTGGGGCTGGGTGTTGGCTGGGAGCTCTTGTCTATAAGGATGATCATTCCTGACATGCGCCAGTTTGCTCAGCTTTCCTGGCCCTTCCGTGCTTCGGTTCCCAGCGGGTCGGGCGGTTGAACTCTGTCCCCAGGCTGAGGATGAAAAGAGGATGGGGCATCTTCCCAGGAGGGCACCTCCTCCTCCCACAGCTCCCAGCACCCTCACTCCCGGCTCCAGGACAGGGGCATCCAGGGTCCTGCTGCCCCCAGACCATGCCTGCAGCTTCACCCCTACACCCCAAGCTCCAAGAACAAGTGCTGCTCCCCAAGTACTCTTTACAGGGCTGTGGCTCCCAGGCCTTTGCACAGGCTGTTCCCTCTCCCAGGAATGCCATTCCATGTCTTTTCCACATGGAGGAATCCTGCTCATTCCCCAAGACCCAGGCTTGGATGGAGGGCGTGGAAGGAGTTAATGTATTTACCCTGTGCCAAGGGCCCCGAGAGGTGAGCACCCTCAGCGAGTCTCCTGGGTAATGATCACAGAGAGGGCTTCATTAGCCCATTTTACAGATGGAGAAACTGAGGCTCTGAGACACTGAGTAACTTAATTCTAAGTCACCCAGTGGTCAGTGGCAGGGCTGGGATGACTCTGACTGGGTCAGCTGACTCACAGACCAATCTTGCCCACCACCCCTGGCTCTGAGCATCCTCCTGACTCTGAGAAAAGCATCACTCCTTCCTTCATGCCTCCTGGAGCATTACTGAGCATCCTTTCCTTGTGCTCATTCCCTGTCTGTCTGCCTGCATCACTGACTGGTCCCTCCTCAAGGAGAGGAGCAGACTAAACTCTTGTCACTTTGTGGATCGAGGAGAGCCAAGGGCCCGCATCCCATCCCCAAGTCCTGGGGGCCAGCTGTGCCCCGGAGGGAGACAGATCCCAAGAGGATCAAACTGTGTGTGCCTAGGGGAAGCCCTTGTGTTGGTGTCCAGTTCACTTTTTCACGTTTGGCTCCTCCTGAGCAGCTGCGGCACACACGCAAGAGGGGTGGGTGTCATGTGGGAGCAGCTAGGCTCAGCAGCAGCCTAATGTACCCAATCAAGGGAGAGGCTCCCGATCCCTGCAAGAGGTCGAGTTGTTACAGGAAAGGGAAGAGAGGGCTCCTGCATAACCGGCAGTTTTGGACGAGAGGCACTTCCTGTGCTAAGATTCTGCCTCCAGGGTGTCTATTTCAACGCCAGGTTCCTCCGGATTGATTCTTTGATCCCAAGTGTTCAGTAAGTGAGGCTCCAGGGTTTCTCCAGGGACTCCTTAATTCTGTGGCTCTCGTCCCATGAGTCCTCGAACGCTCCTGTGATTCCAGAATTCTAGGATTCTGTGAAAGGGACCAGATGCTCAGGTTCTGGGATTCAAAGGCTGTGAAAGCATCTGTGAGTCTGTGAAAGATGCTCTAATTCCAAGATCCTGTGCATTGCAGATGCCGTGAAAGAGGCTGACAGATCTGAAAATCCTGGGCTGGGAGAGAAGGAAGGTTCCATAACCTTCTGCTCCCTGGTTTCGGCATCTGCAGGGGAAGGACATGGGGAGCTCCTCTCGGCACTAACTAGCGGGGTCCCGGGAAACCCCCACGTGCATCTCACCCTCCTCTCCCATCTCACCCTCCGCCCCCAAGCCCAAGATGCTGAGGGGGTGACCTGGGTCCTGAGAGCCCAGGGACAGAGCCCACGTGGCCAGCACACCCGTGGACGTGCCCCGGAGGAGCCCTTTGCCGTTCTGTCCTTGTTTCCCTCTTGCATCAATTATGAGCAGCAGCCTTTGCTGAGGGGAATTTTCTGGTGCATCTCCCTTGGTGTAAGCAGATCGGGGACAGGAAGCCAGGAGCACAGTTCCTCCCGGTTCTGGTTGTGTTCCCTGATCCTCTCGCCCTCTCCAGGAGCTCTTCTCCTCTAGTCCTTGTTTAGGCTGGGCCCTCAGTGGGCTCTGAGCAGGCTCTAAGCACCGACTGGACATCCTGCTGGGTTCACCTTGGTTTTTCTAGAAGGATCTAGATTCCGGGGAGGGAGGCATGGGAGAAGGCAGGGAGGGGCGGGAATTCTGGAGGCCGGGTCAATCCCGGGGGGCCCCCACCCAGGGGCCCCCACCCACCCACCTTGACCTCAGCAGGCAGGTGGGGGTCCCAGGCGCCTGCAGCAGAGAGGGAACCCAGAGCCCAGAGCCCTACAGTCTTAGCCCTGGCGATTGGGACAAGCCACTTCCCGTTCTGCATCTCAGGAGCCTTTCTGAGAATTTCCCCAGGGCTGGCTGGGTGCTTCCATAGCCCTGAAACCCTGTTCCTGTGCAGGCCACTCTGATCCCCACTGGCTCTGCCAGGAGGTATCCTTCAACCCAGACATGGCCTCTGGGCAACACCCAGGCTGTGACCCTTTCTTCTTCAAACACTCTCTCCTTTTGGGCCTGAGACTTCTCCTCCTTTCCCTCTAACCCCTCTGGCCACTCCCCAGCCTCCCTTGCTGCTTCTTCCTCCCGCCTCCTAAGCCTAGGGGTCCTGGGGCTCTGTCTCAGACGTTCCTCCTGAGCTGCCCTCTCTATGCCTCTCTGGAGGGCTCTCCACCCCCTGAGGCTTCAGTCACCTACCTATTTGCTCATGACCTCAAGCCGCTACCTGCTGCTAGAACCTGCCTCCCAATTGCCCCCTAGAACCCACAGATGCCTCAAATTTATGGACACAACCATGCCCAGCATCTCCCCTACCTCAAACCTGCTCCTCTACCCAGGGACCTCCACTAGGGTCCCCAAAACAGCCACTCAGGCTGGAAACCTGGGCATCCACCCTGCCCCTCCTGCCCGTCACTGGGCTCTTTTCCTTCATCACTGAGACTGAGACCGAAGGCCCCGCCTTCCCCAGCCTGAACCGCCGCCACCACTTTCCCACTCGCTTCTTCTCCCCTCAGCCCTCTCCACACCCCCACAGTGGCTGGAGGGACCTTCAGACTCAGATCTGCTGGGGTTCATCTACCCTGCTCATGCCCTGCACTCCTTAACTCCCCAGCACAGCTTCCACTGTGCCTGCCCTCACACCCCTCTTCCCCATCCCAACCACAGCAGCCATGTTTCTCCTCTTGGATCCACCCCAATACCCTATCTACACCTCCCAGGGGAGCCTGGGAACTCTACCTGGACAGTCCCTCCTCACCCACTCCCCTTCACTGTGAACTCCTCCTGGTCCTACAGGTTCCTGCTCAGATGCCGCTTCCTCCAGGAAGGCGTCCCTGAATCTTTCATGGGCCACCCTCACAGCAGCCTGTGCTCCCCCTCCGCAGCCACCCTCATGCTTCCTGGTGATATGTGCTTAACACTGGTGTTTCTGCTCCACTGAAGCACCATAAAGGCAAGACCTTGGCAATTTTGTTCGGAACTGTCTGCACCATGGTATCCAGCACTTAGTAGGTGCTCAGAACCATCTACTGGATGGATGGATGGATGGATGGATGGATGGATGGATGGATGGATGGTGGATCACAGTTGGATGACAGATGAATGGATGAATGGATGGATACACGGATGCGCAGATAGATGATCATGCTAGGGATAACACATCCAACACTCTGAGCTGGTTCAGAACCCTCCAGGCTGCATCAGACTGTGCCTGCAAGAAACAGAGCTTTGCCTCATGCAAGCTAAGTGGGCTGCCTTGGTGGCACAAGTGGTAAAGAACCCAGCTGCCAATGCAGGTGGTATAAGAGTCACAGGTTTGATTCCTGTTGTCAGGAAGATCCCCTGGAGAAGGAAATGACAAACCCCTTCAGTGTTCCTGCCTGGAGAATCCCATGAACAGAGGAACCCGAAGGGCTACTGTCTACTAGGTTGCAAAGAGTTGGACATGACTTAGCAAGCAAAACTATACCTTAGCTTCAAATTGTGCCTGCCCAAACAACAGAAGTTTACCCCATGAGAAGACAAAATCTAACACAGGAAGAAGCCCTACTGTTCTGGAGACCTGGCCAGCCCTTTTGGCTGCTCTTCACAGCCATGATCCTATGAGGTGAGTCTCTTTGTCTAAGGCTACAGTCAAGGATATGGTGGCTCCAAGCAGCCCAGTGGGTGGCCAAACTGGACGGACACACAGCCTGCCTGGCCCAGATCTAAGAACGTGAGAAGGGCGCCCCTGGCAGGGGCTGCTCGCATGGAGCTGTGCTGAGGATTCTCGTGGCACCCAGAATAAGCTCCCGAGGCTTGCACAGTGATGTTAATACTACCAAGAATGCCACCACGTGCTGCCACCGCAGCTCCAAGCAATGACTCAGTGCTGAGCTCCAGGCCAGCCCCCCACCCACCTCACCCGGTTTCACCCCACCACAGCCCCTCGGGCTGCTACGGCTCCTCCCCACGTGACAGAGGAGAAAACTGAGGCTCGCGAGGTGCAGCAAACTGCCCAAGGTGTCCCCATCCCGCCACCGGCAGAGCCAGGCTGCACCCTGGTGTCTCGTGGGCCTCCTCCATGTCTCCCAAGCTCCAGCAGCTTCTCTGACCCTCTCGGAGACTGCCACCCACACCTCTACCTGCACGATACTGGTTTTCTTCAGTCCATCCCTTTGACTTGAAATGGTCTCCCTTTTTCAATTTGCCTCACCCTAAGCAGTAACATCCATGAAATCAAGGGTTTAATGCATTAATTGCTTGTGGACCTTTTTCTGATACCCATTAAAATAAAAACATGATTGGTGAAAATATTAATGTTTGTCTGTGCACCACCTTTGATCACCTCTCAGAACCCCCTCCCTGGGAGACCCTGGGGCTGCTGCTGGAGAGGCCGGAGGAGGGGAAGAAGGTACCATCTGAGCAGTGAAGCCCGTCTGGCCTCTCCCAGCCCAGCCCAGCCCAGGACAGCGGCAGTTCTTTCTCCTGGGGAGGCCCCACCTCGTCTGCTTCCCTTGGCAAAGGGAAAAGCCAGGGCAGCTGGATAGGAGCCACTGACCACCAGCCCCGTGAGGGAAGATGGGACCCATGGGGATCAGGGATCAAAAGGCTGTGATGGCCCCAGTGGACCTTTAGTTAAAGAGGGATGTGGAGTGCTCATCACATGCCCCTCGTCCCTCCCAAAGGAAGCCCCAGGCACTCAGGAGCAGAATTCCTGGCTCTGCGCCATCACAGGGAGAGAAGCCAGGAGGAGCCTTCTGTTCACGTGCAAAGGGTCCTGCCAGGAATGAAGACAGGAAACTGCAAAGAAATATCTGACAACAGGAAAAGGGAACAGAACTTTCCAGAAAGGCAGCCGCATCTCCAACCAGCTCCAACCAGCTGCAGCAACTGTGGCAGGGTGCGGAATTGACAGAAAACCTCCAGGCTAGCATGGGGACTATGGGGATGGGGAAAGCATGCTAAGACAGGGTGTCTGCTCTGGGATCCCGAGAGGAGGTGTGGTCAAGCTGGAGGAAGTCCAGACATAGCTCCAGCAGGGGAGGGGACCCCAATTCAACTACCCCCAAAAAGTTTGTGGAGGAATAAAGGTTTTCCACTAGGAAAAAGAAGCATCAGGGGCCACTTAGGGCAGACAGGCCTGAGTTTGAGTCCCAGCTCCTCCTCTTACCCCTGCCATGCCCTTCTGCTTGCTGAGCCTCATTTTTCTCCACCTGTAAAATGGAATGGGCTTCCCTGGTGGCTCAGACAGTAAAGAATCCTCCTGCAATGCAGGAGACCTGGGTTCAATCCCTTGATGGGGAAGATCCCCTGGAAAAGGGAATGGCTGCTCACCCCAGCACTCTTGCCTGGAGAATTCCATGGACAGAAGAGCCTGGTAAGCTATAGACCATGGGGTCACAAAGAGTCGGACACGATTGAGCGACTAACACACACACAAAATGGGATAGACTAGAACCTGTGTTCCAAGGTTATTGTGGGGAATAACAATGCTGAGGACACAGGAGGCAGTTGGTGTGCATCAGCCATCACAATTTCTGTCTTATTGCATATTAACTATTCTTCCACCTGAAGGGCTATGGGGAGCAAGGGTGACAGGTATGTGACATGCAGTCCCAGATATCATTCATTTACTCAACAAATGTATTTACTGAGCACCTGGGTTGAGCCAGATTCTGTACTGGGTGCCAGGTGAGGGTACAGGGCAGAGCTGGACCCATCTGGGAAGCAGAGTTGAGGTTGAACTGGGAAAGCCCTCCTAGTGGGGCACCTAGAAAGGGCTGATGCTGACACTGAAGTCTCAGGGACAGTCATGATGAAAAATGCCTACTGTGTGCTGAACACCAGCTGAGGCCCATTCCACAATAGCATCTCACCAAGCCATCAGCAGAAACAGCCAAGGAAGCAGGAAGCATTAGAAAAGCACCTAGACACCCCCTTCTAGAGGGATGGGAAGTCTCAGAGAGACTAGTAAGTGTCTCCTGTACCAGGGGCCAGAGCTGGTCTCCTATCCAGTCCTGGACAGAAGAAGGGTCTTTGAAATGTAGGTTCTAGGGCCCCTACCTACTTGAAGAGTCTATTGGATGGAGGCAGAAAGGAAGTACAAATAGCAGGAAATTTGGCCTCGCTTCCAATTCCAGCTCCAACTCAAGTGCCTTGAGCAGAACCTGCATGACTGAGTCTCCATTTAACACCTGCAAAATCTTCCCTGCTCCCCTTTCCTAACGCAGCACCCTGCACACATCTATCTGTAAAATGGATCTATAAAATAACCACTGTGAAGTTAGAAAACCCACATAAAGCTTTCAAGAAATGGTGGCTCAATAGAGGACCAAAACTGCCCAGACCCTAATCCTCAGATATTGCATCCCTGTGAGCAGGGCAGCCCCTCCTCCGGCAAACACACCTGATGCCAACATACCAGGTACCAATGACCAAGCCTCCTAGTCACAAGGCAGCTCTGAAAAGGGAGGAGGCGGGTCCTCCTAGCACAGCAGGCCCCTCCCCATGTCTGTCTTCTCGCATATCATTGTATCTGCAACTGGTATTGGAATTTTCATCTCATTTTTCACAGACCTCCCAACATAGCCATGCAACTGAAAAAGAGAAATTTGAAACCATCCTCTTAGTGGGATGTCACCCTCTTCCCTCCCTTGTAAATCTAATAATGAGTTGTCATTGCAAAGGTAGACCCTTTATTGAAATCTGATAACTAATTCAATATGGGGCAAAGCTGTTCCCAAGACCTGAAGAAAGAAGTGTATATGAACTAGCTTAATTCATTATCTATATAAAAAATCAAGGAAAAAAATATATTGGCTAGAGAGCAACTTGCCAATAGACAGCGGCTGCCCCGAGGAGATGCTGGTTTTCCTTTTTTCTGAGACTTGTTTATAACCTTCCGTTAATCAAATCTGGATCTGAGAGGACATGGGAATTACCTGGAGAGGGTGGATGGAACGAGGCCCTGGAGCAGACATGGGGAGAATCAGGATGAGTTCACAGCAGGAGTTTGGGTGTGAAAGACCTCAAGGTGCCCACCCCCATTTTCCCCAGAGCCTGAAAAGACGGTCCTTTTACACTTGGCCCCTCTCAGGGAAGAATGTGGTACCCAGGAGGGCAGCCATGTGGGTGAGGCTGTGCCACGCAGGGATCCAGGGTAGGCTGGTGTCCTAGAAGCTGGGTAAGATGGGGACCTGTGGACAAGTGGCTTATGGAGGGATTCTCTCAGGAGGGGTGAGAAGAAAACAGGGCAAGGCTTCAGGCTCAGCTCCTGGCCTCAGCCTGAACACACAGGGAGCCCTGGAGGGTGTACAACACCGCATGGCGGTGCCCCTCGGGCAATAAGCTGGGCCTTTTGTAACTGTGTTAGGCCACTATTAACTGGAAGTCACCAAGTGTAGAGACTGTAAGCTTAGCCTTTTCAGTATAGGCTGGCAGTCAACTGCCTCCAGCAGAGGTTAACACTCATCTCGATTAGAGTGTGGGTGCACTGGCCCAGTAACAAGCATGTGGATGAGGCAACTGCTTCCATGCCTGTTGTGGGTTGAATCATGTCCTGTGTTGAAGTCCTAACCCCAAGTAGAGTGTGACCTCATTTGGAGACAGGGCGTTTACAGAGGTTACAAGTTAAAATGAGGTCCTTTGGTGGGCCCTAATTCAATATTCACAGCAGACAGTGACTGCAGCCATGAAATTAGAAGGCTATTGCTTCTTGGAAGTAAAGCGATGATAAACCTAGACAGTATATTAAAAAGCAGAAACATTTTGCTGAACAAATGCCTGTATAGTCAAGACTACGGTCTTTTCAGAAGTCAAGTACAGATGTGAGAGTTGGACCATAAATAAGTGTTGAAGAACTGATGCTTTTGAACTGTCGTGCTGGAGAAGACTCTTGAGAGTCCTTCAGACAACAAGGAGATCAAACCAGTCAATTCTAAAGGAAATCAAGCCTGAATATTCATTGGAAGGACTGCTGCTGAAGCTGAAGCTCCGATACTTTGGCCACCTGATATGAAGAGTTGACTCACTGGAAAAGACCTGATGCTGGGAAAGATTGAAGTCAGAAGGAGAAGAGGGTGACAGAGGATGAGATGGTTGGATGGCATCACCAATTCAATTGACATGAGCTTGGGCAAACTCTGGGAGATGGTGAGGGACAGGAAGGCCTGGTGAGCTGCAGTCCATGGAGTGGCAAACAGCTGGACACGACTTGGCGACTGAACAACAATGGTTTAATATCACCAAGATCCTAACAAAATCAGGAAATTTGGACACAGATGTACATACATGGAGAAGGACAGGTGAAGATGAAGCCAGAGATCAGAGTGATGCTTCTTCACACCAAGGAATGCCAAAGACTGCCAGCAGCCCACCGGAACTGAGGGGAGATGCTTTCTCATCGCTCTTGAAGGAATCAACCCTGCCAGCACCTTGATCTTGGACTTCTAGTATCTGGAACTGTGAGAAAACAAATTCTGTTGTTTAAGGCAGGGGTCCCCTGCCTCCAGGATCTAACGCCTAATGATCTGAGGTGGAAATGATGTAATAATAATAGAAATAAAGTGCCCAGTGAATGTAATGTGCTTGCATCATCGCAAAATCATCCCCTTCCCCAGTTCATGGAAACACTGTCTTCCTTGAAACCAGTCCCTGGTACCAAAAAGGTTGGGAACCACTGGTTTAAGGCACCAACCCTGTTATGGCAGCCTTAGGAGTGTAGGACAAAGCCCAACTCTTACCCCAGTCATCAGTAACCTCTGGTGACTCTACCCACCCAGTATCCTGGCCTTGCCTCTATCAATTTCCTAGTTTCCCTCGAGGAACCTCTGGGCAGCCCTCTTCAGGGTCCTCTAGAAAGTGCCCCTTCCCCAGATTAAGGGATGGGCGGAACTCTGGGCCTGACCAACCAGAGTCCTGTATCTGCCTGGCAGTAGATATTGTTTCAGGAATGAGCACACAACTGAATCTGATCCAATGAGGCTGAATTCTGGAACTTTCTCTGGACCTGGAGACACCAGGGTGTGAGCATGGTCCCAGCTGGAAGAAAGGGCCTGCAGGAATGTGAAACCTCCATGAGAGATTCAGCCAGGAATGGAGCCCTGGCTCCATTCCTGTCAGGAATAAATGACATCATTTATTTAATTATTAAGCTTTTGTTTCCCCCATCATCCTAATTTCTGTGTATGTTTATACATTATATCAAATGTTTGGCTGTTTCAGATCAATTTTGGAACATAATTTTTTTTAAAAACTACCAAAAAATGAGCTGGTTCAGACTGGAGTCCAGGGTAATCTTGAATTGGGAAGTAAGACTCTGTTATCAAACAAAAATCAGAGCGATCATTATTGAAGGTGAATTATATACTACATATGTCAAGCATTAACACGTTTGTCTTACATGCATTACCTTAAGCCCCACAGTCATCCCTCTGAAGTAGGACCTGTTAATCCTCCATTTTTTCAGGTAAAGGAACTTGTGTTACTTTCAACCAGACATGTCTATACCCTGATACCAAAAGCAAAGCTAGCACACAAGAAGAAAACTGCAGACCAATATAGCTGACTCATTTCTCCTGCTGTAATCTTAGGTTCATCTGTTTCCCCTTTCAGCTCTACCAGTTGATGTCTTTTGATGGTCTACTGTTTGGTGCCTACATATTTAGGGCTCTTATGTCACCTTGGCGGATTGGTCCTTTTATCATTGTGTGATGTCCCCCTTTCCTCCTCTCTCCAGTAATTTTCTTTGCTCTGAATTCTACCTTATCTGGTCTTAATATGTCCACTCCTGTTTGTTTGTTTTTTTTTAATTACCAAGAGAATTTACTGGAATCTCTACAGTCACCACCGGATGCAAAGAGCAGACTCATTAAAAAAGACTGATTCTAGGAAAGATTGAGGCCAGGAGGAGAAGGGAACAACAGAGGATGAGATGGTTGGATGGTATCACCAACTCAGTGGACATAAGTTTGAGCAAACTCTAGGAGACAGTGAAGGACAGGGAAGCCTGGCATGTTGTAGCCCATGGGGTCACAAACAGTTGGACACGACCGACCGACTGAACAACAACTACTACTAAAGTCCAAGGGCAGAGATAGAGGAAACCCAGCCTAAGCTTCCAGATTCTGGGAGCCACCTCCAGGCTGGGTCCCGCTTCCAGGGGAAGGGTGATGTCCCCGCCTTAGTCCCAGGGCTCAGGGAGCTCAGCACAGCTAGAGCCCAGCCCACAGCAGGGCTGAAGGCTTGGGGGCTGGCACTGGCTGACTGGATGGGGACCCAGTGCTGAGGGTGGGACATCTCAGTCACCAGTCAGTGAGGCTCCTGAGAGAAGGGCTGGGTGATGCTTATCCACATTTGCTGTTTTGTTCCAGGTAAGGAAACTGAGACCCAGCAGAGGGTGTGGAAGGGCAGCCCAGCCTGATGCCCAGGATTTGGGGTGTGGCTAGGACTCAGCCCAGGCCCCTGGCATGCCCACCATGGGAGCCCATTCCCCTTCCCACCCAGAAGGGTAGTCAGCTGGTGAGTGTGGGGTTTGGCATTGCTCTGTCTGACATCTTGTTGGGGAGTGAAGCAGTTCAGTCTGCAAGGTATGCAGGGCTACAAAGCCTGGCAGCATCAAAAAGTCTAGAAGCTGGTATTTCAGGTAGGAGAGGGACTTGTCCCAACCCAGGATCAGGCCATTGATGCCGGTGACTCAGACCTGGGGGAGGATGGGAGTCATGAAGAGTAATTTCACCAGTGGCTCAGCTGGCCTCACGGACTAGTCAGCCTTGTAGAATTCCCAGAACTTGTCCCACAACTTCCAGCGGCTCTCAGCCAGCATCTGACCCTTCAAGAAAAACCAGACACCAAGCACAGGAAAGGCATCAACTGGTTGACAAGGACTTTTCTGAAGATGTTTAGGAGGCCAAAGAAGTTGAATGCAGCAAACAAATGGTCCAGTTCAGTTCAGTTGCTCAGTTGTGTCTGACTCTGCGACCCCATGGATGGCAGCACACCAGGCCTCCCTGTCCATCACCAACTCTAACACCCAGAGTTTACTCAAACACCCAGAGTTTACTCAAACACCCAGAGTTTACTCAAACTCATGTCCATTGAGTCAGTGATGCCATCCAACCATCTCATCCTCTGTAGTCCCCTTCTCCTCCAACCTTCAATCTTTCCCAGCATTAGGGTATTTTTAAATGAGTCAGTTCTTTGCATCAGGTGGCCAAAGTATTGGAGTTTCAGCTGCAGCATCAGTCCTTCCAATGAATATTCAGGACTGATTTCATTTAGGATAGATTGGTTGGTTCTCCTTGCAGTCCAAGGGACTCTCAAGAGTCTTCTCCAACACCACAGTTCAAAAGCATCAATTCTTCAGCACTCAGCCGAATATACTTTCTGTATATTCCAACTCTCACATCCATACATGACCACTGGAAAAACCATAGCCTTGACTAGACAGACCTTTGTTGGCAAAGCAATGTCTCTGCTTTTTAATATGCTGTCTAGGTTGGTCACAACTTTTCTTTCAAGGAGCAAGTGTCTTTTAATTTCATGGCTGCAGTCACCATCTGCAGTGATTTTGGAGCCCAAAAAATAAAGTCTGACACTGTTTCCACTGTTTCCCCATCTATTTGCCTTGAAGTGATGGGACCAGATGCCATGATCTTCATTTTCTCAATGTTGAGTTTTAAGCCACTTTTTCACTCTCCTCTTTCACTTGCATCAAGAGGCTCTTTAGTTCCTCTTCACTTTCTGCCATAAGGGTGGTGTCATCTGCATATCTGAGGTTATTGATATTTCTCCCTGCAATCTTGATTCCAGCTTGTGCTTCTTCCAGTCCAGCATTTCTCAGGATGTACTCTGCATATAAGTTAAATAAGCAGGGTGACAATATACAGCCTTGAGGTACTCCTTTTCCTATTTGGAACCAGTCTGTTGTTCCATGCCCAGTTCTAACTGTTGCTTCCTGACCTGCATATAGATTTCTCAAGAGGCAGGTCAGGTGGTCTGGTATTCCCATCTCTCTCAGAATTTTCCACAGTTTATTGTGATCCACACAATCAAAGGCTTTGGCATAGTCCAAGCAGAAATAGATGTTTTTCTGGAACTCTCTCACTTTTTTCATGATCCAACAGATGTTGGCAATTTGATCTCTGGTTCCTCTGCCTTTGCTAAATCCAACTTGACTATCTAGAAGTTCACGGTTCACATACTGTTGAAGCCTGGCTTGGAGAATTTTGAGCATTACTTTGCTAGTGTGTGAGATGAGTGCAATTGTGCGGTAGTTTGAGCATTCTTTGGCATTGCCTTTCTTTGGAATTAGAATGAAAACTGATTTTTTCCAGTCCTGTGACCACTGCTGAGTTTTCCAAATTTGCTGGCATATTGAGTGCAGCACTTTCACGGCATCATCTTTTAGGTTTTGAAATAGCTCAACTGCATTTCATCACCTCCACTAGCTGTGTTCATAGTGATGCTTCTTAAGGCCCACTTGACTTCACATTCCAGGATGTCTGGCTCTAGGTGAGTGATCACACCATCATGATTATCTGGGTCGTGAAGATCTTTGTTGTGCAGATCTTCTGTGTAGTCTTGCCACCTCTTGGCTTAATATCTTCTGCTTCTGTTAGGTCCATACCATTCCTGTCCTTTATCAAGCCCATCTTTGCATGAAATGTTCCTTTGGTATCTCCAATTTTCTTGAAGAGATCTCTAGTCTTTCCCATCCTATTGTTTTCCTCTATTTCTTTGCACTGATCACTGAAGAAGGCTTTTTTATCTCTCCTTGCTATTCTTTGGAGCTCTGCATTCAAATGGGTATATCTTTCCTTTTCTCTTTTGCCTTTCATTTCTCTTCTTTTCACAGCTATTTTTAAGGCCTCCTCAGACAACCATTTTGCCTTTTTGCATTTCTTTTTTGGGGGGATGGTCTTGATCCCTGCCTCCTCTACAATATCACGAACCTCTGTCCATAGTTCTTCAGGCATTCTATCAGATCTAATCCCTTGAATCTACTTGCCACTTCCACTGTATAATCATAAGCGATTTCATTTAGGTCATACCTGAATGCTCTAGTGGTTTTCCCTACTTTCTTCAATTTAAGTCTGAATATGGCAATAAAGAGTTCATGATCTGAGCCATAGTCAGTTCCCAGTCTTGTTTTTGCTGACTGCATAGAGCTTCTCCACCTTTGGCTGCAAAGAATATAATCAATCTGATTTCGGTATTGATCATCTGGTGATGTCCATGTGTAGAGTCTTCTCTTGTGTTGTTGGAAGAGGGTGTTTGCTATGACCAATACATTCTCTTGGCAAAACTCTATTAGCCCTTGCCAAATTTACCCGTTACTCCAGGTGTTTCTTGACTTCCTACTTTTGCATTCCAGTCCCCTATAATGAAAAGGACATCTTTTTTGGGTGTTAGTGCTAGACGGTCTTGTAGGTCTTCATAGAACCATTCAACTTCAGCTTCTTCAGCATTACTGGTCAGGGCATAGACTTGGATTACTGTGATATTGAATGGTTTGCCTTGGAAATGACCAGAGATCATTCTGTCATTTTTGAAATTGCATCCAAGTACTGCATTTCAGACTCTTTTGTTGACTATGATGGCTACTCCATTTCTTCTAAGGGATTCTTGCCCACAGTAGTAGATATAATGATCGTCTGAGTTAAATTGACCCATTCCGGTCCATTTTAATCTGCGGTTTCCCCCTCAGTCAGTCTCTCCCATCAGGAAGCTTCCATAAGCCTCTTATCCTTCTCCATCAGAGGGCAGACAGACTGAAAACCACAATCACAGAAAACTAACCAATCTGATCACATGGACCATAGCCTTGTCTAACATTGAAACTATGAGCCATGCTGTGTAGGGTGACCCAGACAGATGGGTCAGGGTGGAGAGTTCTGACAAAACGTGGTCCACTGGAGAAGGGAATGGCAAACCACTTCAGTATTCTTGCCTTCAGGACCCCATGAACAGTATGAAAAGGCAAAAAGACAGGACACTGAAAGATGAACTCCCCAGATCGGTGGGTGCCCACTATACTACTGGAGATCAGTGGAGAAATAACTCCAAAAAGACTGAAGAGATGGAGCCTAAGCAAAAACAACAACCAGTTGTGGATATGACTGGTGATGGAAGTAAAGTCTGATGCTGTAAAGAGCAAGTGGTCCAGGCAGAGGTAATAGCAATGTGTAAAGGGGCCCATGCTCTGGGCCACCATAAACATGCTTGTTGAGCATCTTAGGTCAAACTTCTGTCACACCAGGCACGAATATCTCAGGACTGTTATGTATTGTCCCCAGCCTCCATGAAAGTGCAGCAGCCCAGATTATTGGTGATGAATAGTGCATGGCCTTGGAATAGGGCTGCCCTACAGGGGCAGCCTACAGGCCACACAGCCTGTACATTCCAAGCCTACAGGCCACACAGCCAGTTTCAGCCATCACAGGCCACCACCTGACCCTGATTTTTTTTTTTTTTTTTTTTTTGGCAGTGTTGGGTCTTCATTGCTGCACACTGGCTTTCTCTAGTTGTGGCAAGCTGTGGCTACCCTTCACTGCAGTGTGCATGCTTCTCATTACAGTGGCTTCTCTTGTTGCAGAGCACAGCCTGCAGTAGTTGTGGCTGGTGGGCTTAGTTGCCCAGAAGCATGAAGTTGCCTGGAATCTCCCTGGACCAGGGATTGAACCCATGCCCCCGCATTGTCAGGCAGATTCCTCCGTACCACCAGGGAAGTCCCTCCCCCAATGTGTTTTGTTTTGTTTGTTTTTAAGAGTTTAATTTTTAGAGAAGTTTTAGGACTAAAACAAAATTAAGAGGAAGGCACAGAATTTCCTATATACCCACCGCACCTGCACATGCATAGCCTTCCCCATTACGAAGGTCACTTATCAGAATAGCACTTTTTTTTTCACCAAAGATGAACCAATATTCACAAATCTTTATACCCAGAGCCCACAGCTAGGTTTGCTCTTGGTATTATACTTTCAACGGGTTTGAACAAATATATAATTACTTGTCGGGCTTCCCAGGTGGTGCACCAGCAAAGAATCTGCCCGCCCATGCAGGAGACGCAAGAGACCTGGGTTCCATCCTTGGTTCAGGAAGCTCTCCCAGAGAAGGAAATGGCAACCCACTCCAGTACTCTTGCATGGAAGATTCCATGGACAGAGGAGCCCAGGGTTACTTACACTGGGTTATTTAACAGTCCATTGGGTTGCAAAGATCTGACTTTGCATGACTGAGCATTCACTTTTTTACCTTTTTATAATGACTTGTATCTGCCATCATAGTATCATACAGAGTAGTTTCACTGCTTGAAAAAGCCTCCAGCCACTGATTTTTAGTCAACACTTTCACAGTCTTTTTCCGTATCTTTTTCCAAATTATCTGTCTTATAATTTCACCCTATCTATGTTGTTGTGTTTCATAGCATATTGCTGGGTCAGGCTTTTTGGAGCCATCGTTTTATTTTGTTTTTGGTCTACTCTGCCAATCTCTGTCTTTTAATTAGCGTATTTAGTCCATTTAGATTTATTGATATGTTAGGGCTTAAGGCTACCATGTTATCTTTTATTTTCTGTTTGTTTTCTTTGTTTCCTATTCTCTGTATCTCTCTTCCTGTGAGTTACCTGAACCTTCTTTAGGATTCTATATTGATTTATTTAGTGTTTTTGAGTCTACTACTTTGTATAGTTTTCTTAGTGCTTGTTCTAAGTATTATGAGATATGTATATAACATTGTACTCTATTGGTATTGGTGTTTTACCACTGACAGTTAAGTGTAGACACCTTACTTCCATTGAGGTCTCTTTACCCTTCACACATTATAAATATCATAGTATTAAATATTTCCCTTACAGATACTGAATACCATGGTTTTTAACTTTTGCCTCTGCCACAAAATATGATGTAAGAAACTCATGAGAGAAAGGATTGAATATTCTGTTTACCCCATCCATCCTGATAATCTTCACTCCTTTTTGAAGTTCCGAGCCTCCTTCTGCTCACATTTTCTTTCTGTTTAAACAATTCCTTTTAGCAATTTTCTGAAGACACCTTGGGCTTCCCTGACATCCAGTCTCAATCACTTCATGGCAAATAAATGGGGGAAAAGTGGAAACAGTGACAGACTTTATTTTCTTGTGTTCCAAAATCACTGCAGATGGTGACTACATCCATGAAATAAAGACACTTGCCTCTTGGAAGGAGAGCTATGACAAAACTAGATAGCGTTTTAAAAAGCAGAGACATCACTTTGCTGACAAAGGTTTGTCTAGTCAAAGCTATGGGTTTCCAGTAGTCATGTATGGATGTGAGAGTTGGATCATAAAGAAGGCTGAACGTTGAAAAATTGATGCTTTCAAATTGTGGTGCTAGAGAAGACTTAGGAATCCCTTGGACTGCAAGGAGATCAAACCAGTCCATCCTAAAGGAAATCAACCCTGAATACTCTTTGGAGGGACTGATACTGAAGCTGAGTTCAAATACTTTGGCCACCTGATGTGAACAGCTGACCCATTGGAAAAGACCCTGATGCTGGGAAAGACTGAGGGCAGGAGGAGAAGGAGGCGACAGAGGATGAGATGGTTGGATGGCATCACTGACTCAATGGACATGAGTTTGAGTGAACTGCAAGAGATAATAGAGGACAGGGAGGCCTGGTGTGCTGCACTCTATGGGGTCACAGATTCAGACAAAGCTTAGCGACTGAACGACAGCAAGGACACAATTACCAGCAATAAATTCTCTTAGCTCTTCTTCATCTGAAATGTCTTTACTTTCCCCTAATTCTTGAAGGATATTTTCACCAGACATAGAATTCATGGATGACAGTTCTTTTCTTTCTGTTCCTGAAAAACTTTTGCACCACTTAATTTGAGTCTCCACAGTTTTAAAAGAAATATCCACTGTCATTCAACTTAATGTAACTTATAAGTAGCAGTTTCTTTCTGGGTGCTTTTAAGATTTTTTTCATTGTCTTTAGTTTTGAACATTTAATTATGATGTGACTTGGCATCAATTTCTCTGAGCTTATCCTCTTTGGGATTTTCTCAGCTTCTTGAATCTGTAGGTATATGTGTTTCATTAAACTGGGGCAGTTTTAGCCATTATCGAATACATTTTTAGTGCTATTCTTTCTCCTTCTGAAACCAATGATATCACTGCTAGTTCTTTTGCTATTGTTCCTCTGGTCTTTGAAACTTTGTTTGGTTTGGGGATTTTATTTTTCAGTCTGTTTTTCCCCTATTGTTCAGATTGGGTAAACATGCTGATCTGGCCTCAAGTTCACTGATTCTATCCTCTATCATCTTTACTGTATATTGTCACCTTTACTTTGTTACACCTTTACTGTATATTGTCAGGCTGTATATTGTTACCCTGCTTATGTAACTTATATGCAGAGTACGTCATGCAAAATGCCAGCTGGATGAACCACAAGCTGGAATCAAGATCGCTGGGAGAAATATCAATAACCTCAGATAAGCAGATGACACCACCCTTATGATAGAAAGCAAAGAGAAACTGAAGAGTCCCTTGATATAAGTGACAGGGGAGAGTGAAAAAGCTGGCTTGAAACTCAACATTCAAAAAAGGAAGATCATGGCATCCAGTCCAATCACTTCATGGCAAATAGATGGGGAGACAACGGAAAACAGTGACAGGCTTTTCTTTCTTGGGCTCCAAAATCACTGCAGATGATGACTGCAGCTATGAAATTAAAAGACACTTGCTCCTTGGAAGAAAAGCTATGACCAACCTAGTCAGCTTATTAAAAAGCAGAGATACTACTTTGCCAACAAAGGTCCGTCTAGCCAAAACTATGGTTTCTCCAGTAGTCATATACGGATGTGAGAGCTGGACCATAAAGAAAGCTGAGCACCGAAGAATTGATGCTTTTTACTGTGGTGTTGGAGAAGACTCTTGAGAGTCCTTTGGACTGCAAGGAGATCAAATCAGTCCATCCTAAAGGAAATCAATCCTAAGTATTCATTGGAAGGACTGATGCTGAAGCTAAAGCTCCAATACTTTGGCCACCTGATGGAAAGAACTGACTCATTTGAAAAGACCCTGATGCTGGGAAAGATTGAAGGCAGGAGGAGAAGCGGATGACAGAGGATGAGATGGTTGGATGGCACCACCAACTTTATGGACATGAGTTTGAGCGAGCTCCAGAGTTGGTGATGGACAGGGAGGCCTAACGTGCTGCAGTCCATGGGGTCGCAAAGAGTCAGGCACAGTTGAGCAACTGAACTGAACTGAACTGCTCATCTTTATTGTCAATGTCAAGCCATTCATTGAGTTTTTATTTTGGTCATTGTATATTTTAGTACCATAATTTCCATGTGATTCTTTTTTATAATGTATTTCTTTGCTGAGATGTTTTTCATGTTTCCAGAGAATTCATAATTGCTTACTCAATTATTTTGGGGATGGCTGCTTTAAAGTCCTTGTCAGATTACGCCAACATTTGATTCATCCCAATGTTGACATCTGTTGATTATCTTTTTCATTCAAGTTGTGATTTCCCTGGTTCTTGTTGTGACCAGTAAATTTTTTTGTATCCTGGACATTCTGGATATTATAAGACTCTGGATTCTATTTAATCTTTTTTTTTTTTTTTTGGCAGCAGTTATAGCAAGAGGCCAAATAGGGGTGTGTGCTCAGCTCTCCCTAGCATGCCTGCAAAAATAGGACACCAAATCTACTATCTTGTTGCTGCTGAATTGGGAGGGTAAGCTCAGCTTCCCACTGTGCCCTACTGACACCAGGGACAGGGAAGCCGAGGCCTGACTCACAGCACTTTGTTGTTGCAGGGTGGAGGCAGGAACTGAGCTTCCCACTGGGGCTTGCTGACACCTAGGGAGGGGAAGGAGGGAAGCAGAGTGCCCACTAGCCCTACCACCACCACCTCATTCTGCCTCATTGATGCCAGGTGGGGTACAGACTCTTCGCTTTGGGTCCCACTGATGCCAGAGAGATGGTGGATGGGGGCACTGAGTTTGAATAGCTGTACATTCTATCACCATAAGTCCAATGCTGCCAGGCGGAAGTGGAGGCTTAGCTCATGGCTAGACCCATGTGACACTTCTCAGGCAGGGGACTCAGAGCATCTCTGCTTGTTTGCAAAGTGGGTCAGGTTAGGGAGGGGGTTGAGGGGCAGTGAGGACATCAGTTTCCTGCTCAATCTTGCCAAAACTGCAGAGTGGGGGTTGGCAGAAGAGTAGTTTTTCTGTTGCTCTTTGACTAGAGTAAGGCAGATTTTGACAAAAAGGTTTTCTGTTGTGAAGCCACTCCCTCCCTTCTCAGTCCTTTGGCTAGAGTGTCAGTGTTCTCTTGGAGCTTTTCTAGTCTGTGTCTGTTTGTGGCTCTGGGTTGGAGGCTTTGGCAGCATTCTGTTGGGATATATGAGAGGCAGGAGGGAAACCCCCTCATCAGTCAAGCTCTGAAATTCCCAAGGCAGGCTATCTTCTTCTTTCCATCTTTTAAAGTCTTCCCATGCTTGCTGTGTTATGTCCAGGTTATTAGTTGTAAGTGGGAAGACCTGGGAAGCCTGGGGCTACTTCACCTTGGAAGAAACGGAAGTTCCATCCTTGAGATATGTGTTGTCACTCTTAGACAGGATCACAGAAGATCTCCCAAAGCCCTACAATAGGTTAGCTCCCTTACATGTTTCCATGGCAACCCATGGGCTTCCTGTGTGGCACCATCAATTGCATGTGTGCATATTTACATGTGTGGTGGAGGCGGGGGGAGCGTTCAACTAATATCCATTCCCATTCTTCCACTTTATCAATAAAGCCCACACAGGTCCAAGGACAGGGACAGGTCCTGCTCACTGCGGTGTCCTCTGTGCAGAGAACAGAGCCTGAAAGGGAAATGGAGAGATGCACTGAAGCACAGAGATTCAGGTGACGGGGACTCCCTTAAATAGAAGTTCAGAAAAGGCCTCTAAGAGGTGGTGACATTTATGCAAAGATCAGAAATACACAACACAGCCATGCAAGTGAAACCCTGAGCTTCTCCACTGACAAAGCCTTGTGGTGGGAATGAGTTTGACATACTCCCAGAGCAGCAAAGAGGCAAACGGCTGTAGACAGACCTAAGGAAACAGATCAGGTGGGTCTTTGGAGGCCAGTAGAGGAGGAGGAGAGGTCATTAGAGCATCAGAGGAGGGATAAGGGGTCACGACTTGACTTGGGTCTCAGGGGCGAGCTCCTGTGTGTATTGTGATCGACAGGACCATAACAGGCACCCAGAGCAGAGGCTGTTGAAACCCTGGATGAGAGATGGGATGCAAGAGGTGGGCGTGAGCTAAGGTAAGAGAGGAAGTTCCAGGGTGACTGGATCTGTGAATGGACGACTTTCATTCACATGTGAGGTATGTGAGGGATGAAAATGGGACAGAGTACAGAAAGCATCAGACATATGGTAGGTGCCTCTCATGAGAAGCTGGTTTCTACCCCTCTCAGCTCGAGGCTTTCACCCCACCCCAGGGGCCTCTGCAGCCAGCAGAGTCTATGCAGGCAACTCCAGCTCTGAAGAGGACACTGTCAGCTGGCTCCTACAGAAGCCAATGGTGTTTCTGCACCTTTGGTCTGCAATTTGTGGTGGCAAATGCCACTTGGAGCCCAGTTGTTCCATCCCCTTGCATTCCAACACTGGGTACCCCTCCCCAGGAGCACCTCCCCCAGTGTCTCACCTGCTCAATCCAGCCCACCTCACTTCAGGTCAACCTGCAGAAATCTGGCACGTCATCCAGGCGCTGCGACCAGGGTCCTAGTTTGAATGTAACAGTGACATCCCGCGGGTTTCGAAGCCTGCTCTGAGTCTGGAATCTCCACCAAGAATCATAGAGGCAGTGAGTGTGAGCACTGGGACCCCAGGCATCACACACTCCAGCCCCTGCAGCTTACAGATGGGGAAGTTGAGTCTCGTGAGGGCAACGTTCCTGAGGCTTAGTCACTAAGAACACTCTAGGGTCAGGTAGATTTGGGATTCACATTCTCACTCTGCCACTTCATCTTTGAGATCTTGGGCAAGAGACTTTCCTTCTCTCTTGCTTTCCTCATCTGTAAAATGTGATAATATTCATAGCCAGCACTCACTCTGTGCCAGGCACTATTTCAAGTCATACATATACGTGATCTCCTCTTTCAGTCCTGAGGAAGTCCATGAGGCAGGTCCCGGGCTTACTCACCCCATCCTGCATGAGGAAACTGAGGCACGGCAAGCTTATGGAACGCCACAAAGAGTTACTCAGCCAGGAAATGCAGTTCGGTTCAGTTCAGTTCAGTCACTCAGTCATGTCCGACTCTTTGCCACCCATGGACTGCAGCATGCCTGGCCTCCCTGTCTGTCACCAACTTCCAGAGTTTATACAAACAAACGTCCATTGAGTCTGTGATGCCATCCAACCATCTCATCCTCTGTCATCCGCTTCTCCTCCTGCCTTCAATCTTTCCCAGCATCAGGGTCTTTTCAAAAGAGTCAGTTCTTTCCATCAGGTGGCCAAAGTATTGGAGCTTCAGCTTCAATATCAGTCCTTCCAATGAATATTCAGGACTGATCTCCTTTAGGATGGACTGGTTGGATTTCCTTGCAGTCCAGGGGACTCTCAAGAGCCTTCTCCAACACCACAGTTCAAAAGCATCAATTCTTTGGTGCTCAGCTTTCTTTATGGTCCAGCTCTCACATCCATACATGACTACTGGAGAAACCACAGCTTTGACTAGATGGACCTTTGCAGAGTGATGGAGGCAGGTTCAAATCCAGCAGGCCTGGCCCTCAGGTCTGTGCTCCCAGCCCTGATGCTCTCCTATCTCCAGAACATCCTTGAAGATGGCCTTGAAGGTTACTTGACAAATGCCTGTAAAGGCTGAGCACAGTCCCCAGCACACAGCGCTCAATAAATGCTGGCTGAGGGTCCAGAAAAACATCTATTTCTGCTTTATTGACTATGTCAAAATCTTTGACTGTGTGGATCACAATAAACTGTGGAAAATTCTGAAAGAGGTGGGAATACCAGACCACCTTACCTGCCTCTTGATAAACCTATATGCAGGTCAGGAAGCAACAGTTAGAACTAGACATGGAACAACAGACTGGTTCCAAATAGGAAAAGGAGTACATCAAGGCTGTATATTGTCACCCTGCTTATTTAACTTCTATGCAGAGTACATTGTGAGAAACACTGGGCTGGAAGAAGCACAAGCTGGAATCAAGATTGCTGGGAGAAATATCAATCACCTCAGATATGCAGATGACACCACCCTTATGGCAGAAAGTGAAGAGGAACTAAAAAGCCTCTTGATGGAAGTGAAAGAGGAGAGTGAAAAAGTTGGCTTAAAGTTCAACATTCAGAAAACGAAGATCATGGCATCTGGTCCCATCACTTCATGGGAAATAGATGGGGAAACAGTGTCAGACTTTATTTTGGGGGGCTCCAAAATCACTGCAGGTGGTGATTGCAGCCATGAAATTAAAAGATGCTTACTCCTTGGAAGAAAAGTTATGACCAACCTAGACAGTATGTTGAAAAGCAGAGATATTACTTTGCCAACAAGGGTCCATCTAGTCAAGGCTATGGTTTTTCCTGTGGTCATGTATGGATGCGAGAGTTGGACTGTGAAGAAAGCTGAGCACTGAAGAGTTGATGCTTTTGAACTGTGGTGTTGGAGAAAACTCTTGAGAGTCCCTTGGACTGTGAGGAGATCGAACTAGTCCATCCTAAAGGAGATCAGTCCTGGGTGTTCATTGGAAGGACTGATGTTGAAGCTGAAATTCCAATACTTTGGCCATCTCATGCGAAGAGTTGACTCCTTGGAAAAGACTCTGATGCTGGGAGGGATTGGGGGCAGGAGGAGAAGGGGACGACAGGGGATGAGATGGCTGGATGACATCACCAAGTCAATGGACATGAGTTTAATGAACTCCAGGAGCTGGTGATGGACAGGGAGGCCTGGTGTGCTGTGATTCATGGGGTGGCAAAGAGTTGGACACGACTGAGCGACTCAACTGACCTGAACTGAGCATCAGTCACCCGCCCTGCACAGTGGGGAGACAGGGAGAGCTGACCCAGACAGAGCTGGGAGGGGCTTCCACTCCCCTGGTAAGGATGGAGGTATGATCTGCAGAAGAGAATCGACTGCAGAAACTCGAGGGCCATGGGAGCCCAAGGTGGGGCTTTGGAGACAGAGGAGGGAACAGCATGTGGAAAGGCCTGGTGGTGAGGAGGGCAGGCCTGGCCCGGGATCCAGAGAGGAGCAGGGAGAGCCATCGCAGGCCCCGAGGAGTCCAGGAAGGAGCACAGTGAGGCCTGAGGCCTTTGCAGACCCTGGGGCAGACAGGGATTAGATGGGAAGGGGGTTGAGCCTAGAGTCAGGGGAGGCTGGTGAGCAGCTGCTGGTTGGGGGGCTGGGCTCACAGGCAGGTCCTCACTTCCCTACATTTCTGGGGCAGGGGACTTTCACACGAGGAGTAGGGGTGTCCCTCACTCCCCTCTGCTGATTGCTCAGGATGGGGGACAGCGATTCCCCAGACTCTGGAGCTGCCAGGCTGAGGTGGGCCAGTCTCCCCTCCTCCGCATCTTGTCCACACCCTGTCTCCTCTCCCTCCAAGGCTGTTCCAGGCTGTTCCAGTGCATTAAAAGGTTGAAACAGCCTCACTACTGAAGCCTCTGGCTCATTATCAGGCAGCTAGAGAGGCTGGGGGGCCACCAAGAAGAGGCTGGACGGGTTGGGGAAGGGAGGCAGCAGAGCCTGGGCGATGATAACCATTTGCATGCACTTTCTGCTGAGTTCTGTGTATTCCGATCGGTACTCAGACATCCTGGGCTTCCCTGGTGGCTCAGCGGGAAAGAATCTGTCTGCAGTGCAGCAGACACAGGTTCGATCGCTGGATGGCGAATATCCCCTGGAGAAGAAAACGGCAACCCACTCCAGTATTCTCGCCTGGGAAATTCCATGGAGAGAGGAGCCTGGCGGGCTACAGTCCATGGGGTCACAAAAGAGCTGGACACAACTTAGCAATTTAACAACAACAACACAGACATCCTAGGCTTTTTTTAAATCACTGACAATCCCACTGGATCTGCACCACCTGTGTCTCTGTGCTGTTATTACAATGAGCCCTGTTTCAATCTGCAGCAGGAGGTACAGAGAGGGGAGATGACCTCCTCAAGGTCACACAGCTGCAGGTAGCAAACGAGGCCCCCACACCAGCAGCCCACATGGATGGAGCTCCTTCTGGGTGCCCAGCTATTACCCACAGTACAGGTGGGATGCTGGCAACCCTACCAGGCAGCATTATCATCTCATTTTATAGACAAAGAAACCAAGGCACAGAGAGGTCAAGGTACTTGCCTGAAGTCACACAGCTCCATTTTCTTGCCCTCAAACTCTGTTCCTTCTGCACTGAGATGCAGTTGGGGCCTTCTGGGAAAAGGACCAAATCTCACAGGGTGCCAAGTGATGGCATCTTCCTCCTTCCCACATCGCCCCCCACCAAGAGTTCTAGGATCAGTGAGGACCAGGGTATGGAACTGGCAGTGCCCTGGAGGCTGGCACAGACCCACAGAGAGACCTTCAGAGTCACTAGGGAAGAGGCCCCTTCTCTGATCAGAGCCCCCTGCTCAGGCCAGCTCACTCTTGTTCTCCCTCTGTCTCCCACTCAAGACTCAGAATGGCTGAAAGACATCTGTGATCCCAGGTGGGCAGGAAGCCCATGGTCTCCTCCTCCTCCTCCAAGGCCATGGGTATCTGATGATGACGGTCATATCATCACTAGAGAATATCCAGCTGGGAGAGGGGACTGGCCAGGCCCACACAGAGCACCCCAACTCAGACACCAGATAGAGATGGAACGCCTATTTACACCCAGTTCTTCTCCTGGAGGGTCCAGCCCGGGGAGACATGGGGTGGGCTTTCCAGAAGCTAGAGCAGCCAGTCAGAGAGGACACTCTCTCTGGAATGGGAAGAATATGGCTCCTTATCCCCTCCTTTACCTCCCACGGGAACTGATGGCGTCATGGGGGCATTCTCTGCCAGGAAGGAGGTGTTGAAGGGTCAAGGGTATGTAAGAGAATAGTCCGGGGGATGGAGGAGGTGTCTGTGCAGATGGGAGCGCTATGTACATGGGGATGGGGAACGGGTGAGTGTGCAACCATGTTGAATGTTTGCCAGGGTCCCTGTGAGACAGGATGTGACCCAGGAACGGGAGGAGGCAGGAAACCCAAACTTCTTTCTTTGACAACTCAGGAGCCTGTGAGCAGGAATCAGGAGTATGGTAAGGACTAGAGAGGACTTTCCTGAGAGAGGCAGCGTGCAAGTAGCTGGTGAAATGTCTGGGAGTTCGTCTCCAGACGACCTTGCTGTGTGACCTTGAGTCAGACGCATCCCTTCACCTCTCTGAGCTCTCCTTTCTTATCTGCATAATGGGGATCATGCTAGATCAAGATGTGCTTTGTTCCTGCCAACATGGATTATTATCTCCTGCTGGGACATGGGGCCAGGAGAGGCCTGACCTCGGGCTGGGGAAGTGGAGGCTGCGAGAAGCCTGTGTTTACAACAGGCTACTGACAGATACTGAGTGGGCCGGTGACTAGGACACTGGGGCAGTTCCCTGTAACTTAAAAGCTTGAAAGAGACAGTTAGAGAGCAGGACACAGGTATTTCTACTTCTCAGAGCACGCAGGAAGTGGCTGAGTGCGTTTAAATTTGTCAGCATTCATTAATTTAACTCTCAGCTTTGTTCTGTGGCAGATTTAGAGGAGCTCACAGCAAAAGGCTATTTAGTACAGTGATAAAAATAGATGGAAACACACAGGTCGGGACCGGAAGACAGGAGCCTGCCATCAGCACCTGGATGACAAGCTCAAGGCCACAGGAGATCTCGGAGCATCTGGGGAAAGGTGACCGGGGGGAAAGGGCAGAGTCATCAGTCCCATCCCATTTCTAGCTTTTCTGTTCTTTACTTTAAAAGCCAGTGTTGTAGCTTCTGAGTCACTTTGCCTGGGCCTCTGAAAGAGACACAGTTTCGATCTCTGGGTCAGGAAGATCCCCTGGAGAAGGAAGCGGCAACCACTCCAGTATTCTTGCCTGGAGAATCCTGTGGACAGAGGAGCCCGGTGGGCTACAGTCCATGGGGTCGCAAAGAGTCAAGACACAACTGAGCACCTGAACACACAGAGCAGTGAAAGAGCTAGAGAAGGTCGTGAGCGCCTCGCTGGGGCCAAGAGCCAGGGTCCAGGGGTGGCATCTGAAGCCTCCGCCATCGCCCCTGCGGATAGTTACGGCGGGGGAGGGGAGGGGGGGAGGAAACCTGCCCGTCCCCTTGCACCCGCCCCCAGAGCCCCCTGCACGCCTCCCTTGCGGGCCTCCCCACACCCTCACCCTCAGAAGTAGGGCTCTGTGATGCTTTGGGATGAAGGAACCAGACGGGGGAGGGCCTTGTGGCCATAGTACAGAGTGCCGGCTTTTTTCTTCTAGGCTTCCTGGGAATACAGGGAGCGGTTTTAAGCAAGGAAAGAGGATAGGATCTGGGTTTATGATTACAAAAATAACTTCTCTATAACAAGAGGTGGGACCAGGATTGACCAGCTCGGCGTCATCTCCAAACTCACAGCCAGCGCGTGAGTGATAGGCTGCCCTCGTCACCCAGCCCACCTTCTGTGACCAGCTCAGGGCCCTGGACCCCACTCTGTCCCTGGGACGGGAGACGTGCTGTGTGACCACAAGTGTTTCTCCCGCCCTGGCTGGGCCTCTGTCTTCCCCTCCCTTCTCTTTGCCTTCCCCTCCCTGCTGATGGGGTGATGTGGGCGCAGGTGAGTGGAGGACCCTGGAGCGGGCCTGGAAGGGGCCTCAGGAGGGGCTGGCTCTGGGGTCAGGGTCCTGGGCCTGGTCTGGACTCTCGCTGATCCCCCAACAGCTGTGGGCTGACATGACTCTCCGGGACCCGGTTCCCCGCCCGGGAGGTAGGATCAGGCCTGCCCCACAACCCCACTGCCGGTGCCTCGAGGTCCCATCAGGGCTCTCAGCCCAGCTGTGCTCTGGGTGCTTGTGAGGGCGTCACGTGGCTCCTTTAATGGACCTCATACCCAGGGGCAGTCTGGGTGGCTGAGGGTGGCCCCAGTTGTCCTGGCGTCCAGCCCCCCTCCCCTTCCCGGCTCATTTCTTCCCAGCTTGCAGAAGGCTGTCCCCCTAAGGGCAGGGGAGCCTGCGGGGGGCAGGGGTGTGGCATGGGGACTGTGGGGGGTGGTCTGCAGGGCTGAGTGCACAGTTACCTGGAGTGTAACTGTGTGAGTGTGTTTGTGAATATACATCTGTATATGTATCTCTGTGTGTCAATGTGTGTGTTCGAGTACAGGTGTCTGAGTGTCTGCATGTAGGTCTGTGCATGAGTGTGTCCTTGTGCTTCTGTGTGAGTGTGTGTATCCATGAGTGTGTCCATGTGCTTCTGTGTGAGTGTGTGTATCCGTGAGTGTGTCTGCATGTGTATTTCTCTTTGTGAACGCACGTGTGTAAAAGGCCTGCTTCCCTCCAGGCCCTTTCCCCACCTCCTTCTCACTCCAGCAGTGGGCTTGGGAAAGGTTCTGGAAGGAGCAGGGCCAGCCCTTGGGTCAGAGAAGGCCCTTCTGACCCGCTGGTCCCAGGCCAGCCTGGTCCCCAGCAGAGAAAGCACCAGGCCCCTCCTGCTGGTGGTGCTGCCCCCCGCCTTGTGCACAACCGTGGCCCACCTGTGTGTTCTCTTTGCACGCTGCCAGGAGAAACCACTATGCCTACTCCTACTACCCGTAAGTAGCGCCCCTGCCTGGGGGCCCCGCCCCTCCTGGGGAGCCCCCGCCCCCCCTGGGGAGCCCCCGCCCCCGCCTCTGCCCTGCCTGGGGTCAGCGCCTCCTCCACGGCCACCCTGCCTCTGAGCTTCCCTCCTCTGCTGTCTCTCCTCTCCCCACCGGCCTCCTGTGTGGAGGTCACGAGCACTCGCTCTGTGCTCAGAGTCTTGGGTTCAGAACCAGCTCTCTGAGCCGCCCCAGACAAGTCACTGGACCTCCCGGAGGCTCCTGTCCAATTGATCACCCCATTTCACTGATGAGGAAACTGAGGCTCAGGGAGGTTAAGGACTTGTCAGAAGTCACAGGACATGCAGAGACGGGGTTGCAGCCCAGGCTCCCCTCTAACACCACGGCCTGCCGATGCCGCTCTGTTTTCTGCCTCTGGGATCTCTGACCCTGCAAGCCTTCCAGAACATTCCCCTGCACCCGTGCTTGTCCCATCCTTGCAGAGCAGGCTCAGGTGATCCTGGGCCAGCCCAGAGGACGGTGGTCCCTCACCTCCTCCCTGGACCCTCTTCTTGCATTGACATCACCCACCATCACACTGGCTTTTCCTGCAACCACACCCCCATCAATTCACATGGAGCCTCCAGCTCAGCGGTGCCAGAAGCTGCTGACAAGGCAGCTCACCCAACCCCTCTACTTCATAGCTAATTTTGAACCTAAATGCAGAACTTTTCTGAGTGTCCATGTTACACGCCATCTGCTTGATCTCACCCTGAGGTCGGCTGGAGGCCGCGGTGAGCGGTGTCCCTCCTGGCTCTGTCTGCGGATCTGGTTGGTTGGTGTTTGAAGTTCTTCTTCCAAGTAGAGCAGGAGGCCTGGGCGGGAACAGAGCCCTGTGGTTCACTGCTGCAGGCCGCTTCCTAGGCCAGGATCCACCGGGGACGGATCCTCCTGGGACTGCATGGTCCAGCCAGCCTGACGGGCTGTCCTCTGTCCGAGGCCCTCTGTCTGTCGTCCCTGTGGTCGCTGGTGTCTGACCAGTACCCCCAACCGCCCCCTGCCGTCTCCTTCCCCACCTCTCTCCTTGTCATTATTCCCTTATTCTCCTCCTCCTCTGTTAATCCTCTTGCCCCCGCCATCTCCCTCTTCACCTCCCCTCCTCCTCCACATTCTCCCTTATGCTGATGCTCAAGGTCTCGGCCACAAGACTTCTCATGACCCAAAGGGGTCTGTGGCTCTTCTCCAGACCACAGTGAGTCAGATGGCCAGAACCCGGCAAGAGGGGCAGTCAGAGGTCATCCTGTCCTTCCCCTGCCTCAGGCACCTCTTGAGTTAGGACAAGAAGATTTGAGTTGTCCCAGTCTGCGGATATCGACTCACTGGCCTCTTTATCCCTGTGAGTGGTCAGTGTTTCTGGGCCCCCACAACCCGGAAGTCCTCTCTCAAGCCTAGCCCACAGCCCTCCTGCTACAGGACTAAGCAGGGGAACAGCTCTCTCATCTCAAGCCTTCCCTGATTGGGCCCCAGTTCTTCTCCAGTCTCAGCATGGGTCCCGAGTCCTTTCCCCTTTTCCCTATTTGGCACCCCAGGCATGGAGCTGTGCCCTCTGCTGCCCCACCCCAGCCCCCTTGCCCCTTCCTCCTGGCCTCCAGACTCCCTTCCTCCATCCTCCTGAATAAACAAAATCAAGTCCTTCCATGATGTTCCCCATATCAGATGATATATTACCCCTAACCAACACTGAAGCATCTATTATGTGCCTACTGGGTACCCATAATCATACTTGCAGTACAAAGAGGAAGCAAGTATTATCCTGGTATTGAAGAATATTTTTTATTTTTTATTTTTTATTCTATGGACTGTAGCCTGCCAGGCTCCTCTGCTCGTGGAATTTCCCAGGCAAGAAGACTGGAATGGGTTGCCATTTCCTTCTCCAGGGTGAAGAATCTTTAGGAAAATTTAGTTCACAGGCTAACATAGAGTTATAAAGGGAGTGAGGAATAATTAACACTCTACTGGGCACTGCCTTGGTCTCGCCTAACAAATATTAAAAGCAAGACCCAGCAGGATCAAACTATTTCCAAGTAATGTAACCATGTCCCAGAACAAATCTCAAGAATATTTATAGGAATAGAAACATATCTGGCCTCCAACCAGGTAAAACAGACAATGTCTGGCACTCAATCAAAAGTTACCAGACACGCAAAGAAACAGAAAATATGCCTACTAATGAGGAGAAAAATCATTTATTTGAAACTGATCCAGAATGCAGAGCATAGTCAAAGATCGGGTGGCTAGGAAATTTAAGCTGTGCTCAGGAGACTGGAGAGAGGTCCCAGCACCTTCTATGTCCTTTTCCTACTCGCAACCCACTAGCCTAGTATTCACCTCTTTCCTTTCTTCTCCAAGAAGTAGAGACTTAACTCCTGTGGTTTATACCCTAAAGCCATGTTAACTGTGGCTCTTCCTTAAATGCAAGTTTGCTTTTTTTTTTTTTAATGGACTTAGAGAGCACACTTAGCATCCAGATTCTAACATCAGTTCCTCAAAAAATTAAAAACATTAATTTTTTCATAGTCTTATGAAATTGCCATATGATCCAGCAATTCCACTTCTAGATATGTATCCGAAAGAATTAAAGGCAAGAACTCAAGGAAATCTTTGTACCTCCATATAAAAGCAATATTCACTATAGCTAAGAGGTGGAAACAACTCAAAATTCCACTGACAGATGAATGGGTACACAAAAGGTGCTATATTCATACAATAGAATATTATTCAGCCATGAAAAGGGCTGAAATTCTGAACAATGCTCCAACATGGAGGAACCTTGAGGACATTATTCTAAATGAAAAGTCCAGTCACAAAAAGACAAATTCTGTGAATTAGCTAGAGGAGTTAAATTCAGAGACAGAAAGGAGAAGGGATGTTGCCAGCAGCTGGAGGGAGGGGGAAATGTGAGCTGTTTAATGAGGATGACATTTCAACACTGCAAGATGAAAAAGTTCTGGAGATTGGTTGCATAACAATGTGAATATACTTAATGCTCCTGAACTGTACACTTAAAAAATGATAAAGATGGTCAATTTTGTTATACATATTTAACCACAATTAGCAATTTTTTATGAAGAAGGCAGTGGCAACCCATTCCAGTACTCATGCCTGGAAAATCCTATGGATGGAGGAGCCTGGTGGGCTGCAGTCCATGGGGTTGTGAAGAGTCGGACACAACTGAGTGACTTCACTTTCATTTTTCACTTTCATGCACTGGAGAAGGAAATGGCAACCCACTCCAGTGTTCTTGCCTGGAGAATCCCAGGAACGGCAGAGCCTGATGAGCTGCCATCTATGGGGTCGCACAGAGTCGGACACAACTGAAACGACTTAGCAGCAGCAACAATTTTTAAATTTTGAAGTACTGATCCATGCCACCACATGGATAAATCTGGAAAACATTATGCTAAATGAAAGAAATCAGTCACAAAAGGCCACATGGTGTAGGATCCACTTTATGTGAAATGTCCAGAACATAGAGATTCAAAGAAACAGAAAATGGCTTAGTGGTTGTCAGGAGCTGAGAGAAGGAGGATTTAGGCAGGGGGAGCTGCTAAGGCCCCCTGGATTTCCTTCTGGGGTGACAGAGATGTTCTGAAATCACCTAATGATGATGGTTACCCAACTTTGTGAAATACTAAAAACCACTGAATTGTACACTTTAGAAGGATACATTTTATGACACATGAATTACATATCAATTTTTTTTAATCCCAACTGAGGAACATTCCACAAATTATCTGACCAGTAATCCTCAAAACTCTTAAGTCCATCGGAAAAAAGTCTGCGAAACTGTCATGGCCGGGAGAAACCTAAAGAGACGAGACACTGAGCCCTATTAGTAAAAACTAAGGAAATCCAAAACTGGTAGAGACTTTAGTTAATAATGATGTATCAACACTGCTTCATTATTTACAATAAATGTACTATACTCAGATAAGAAGTGGCTAATAGGAGAAATTAGGTCTGGAGTATATGAGCATTTGCTACCGTTGTTCAGTCGCTTAGTCGTGTCCAACTCTTTGCAACCCCATGGACTGCAGCACGCCAGGCTTCCCTGTCCTTCACCATCTCCAGGAGTTTGTTCAAACTCATGTCCATTGAGTCAGTGATACCATCCAACCATCTCATCCTCTGTCACCCCCTTATCCACCTGCCCTGAATCTTTCCCAGCATCAGGGTCTTTTCCAATGAGTCCACTGTTCGCATCAGGTGGCCAAAGTATTGGAGATTCAGCTTCGGCATCAGTCCTTCCAATGAATATCCAGGGCTGATTTCCCTTAGGATTGATGGGTTTGATCTCCTTGTTGTCCAAGGGACACTCAAGAGTCTTCTCCAGCACCGCATCAGAAAGCATCAATTCTTCAGCGTTCAGCCTTCTTATACTATATATGAGTATACAATATACGTGTACAGTATACTCTATACTATCTTTGCAACATTTTCATAAATCTAAATCTATTCTGAAATAAAAGGTTTATTAATTTAAAAAGAAATCGACTTAACATATCAAGGCACATTGTGGCAGGCTGCTATTGAAATTTGAGCCCCACTGACTTCAAAGCATTGCTGGGAAAAGCCCCCAGATCCCCCTGGGCCCCATCCATCCTGAGCTCTTGATCCTGCTGGGTGCCAGTGGATTCCACCCAGATGGTGTGCTGGGTGAGTCCCAGTTCCTCTCACACTGTCTGGTAAACACTTCTTCATCAGAAGAGGGACAGCAGGGGAAACCTGGTGAACAATAGGACCCCAGAGTCCGACAGGCCCAGGTGTGAGTCCTGGTGCTGCCGCCTCCCTGCTGTGGGGTCGGGGAGAGCCCGTTTTCCTGGGCTCAGGGTACGCGGGGCTGGGAGCAGTGCCATCACTCACCGCCCTGCCCTGCCCACCGGCTGTATTTACAGAACATCTGCTGTCGTCCTTGGACTCAGCCGGCATGCCGCCCTGATTTGATCTGGCTGCTGGCATCACCCTGACCAGGTGGTGCTGTTTGCTTGCCCTCAGCCAGCCACAAGCTCCTCCTGCGTCCACTCTCTGAGCTGCTGAGAGCAGCCGGCCCTTCAAGGCGCCCTTTCACCCCTTCCTCCGCTTGGAGGGTACTCTGCTGCACAGTCAGCACAGCTTGCATAAGGAGCTTGAGTAATCCTTTGTCGCCCAATCCCCCCTTCTGGAGCTTCTGAGAGTTCCTCAAGCAGCAGAAAATTCTCTCTTGAAATTTGAGCTCATGTTTTGTGTGTTGGCTGCAGCTGCCTCTTAAGAATCATCTCTCTCCAAAGCTACCGCTCAAGCCGTGGTCCAAATCCCCTCTGCTAAGGCAGATTAAGGGCAGGTCAAGCACCACTCTTGTCGGCTCCTTCTTTCCTCTGAGAAGTTGCCCTTGGCTTTCTGGGATTCAGTAGGTGTCTGACTTTACAGTAAATTCTAATAGTATCCATAGCTGCTGTCAATGGGCATTCACCAAGTGCCAACAACAGACTGGGTGTTTTTCATGCATCATCTCATTTAATAATTGTAGTTCCTCTATAGGATAGTGATGGCTTTATCCTCATTTGATGCATGAAAACTGAGGTTCAGAAGGGCTAGTCTTTTTTCCAAGGATACACAGCCAAGAAGTGGCCCAACTGGGATTCAAACTCAGGCATGTCTTAACAGATTCCTTGCTTTTAATCACCCCATTACACTTTAATCTAAAGATGTTTACTGGAGTGGGTAGCCATTTCCCTCTCCAGGGTATCTTCCCAACCCAGGAATTGAACCCAGGTGTCTTGCATTGCAGGCCGATTCTTTACCAGCTGAGTCACCAGGGAAGCCCAGTGAAATATACACAAACAAAAACCTCCTTGGAGAAAAAGGAATTAGGGAATGTCACTACTTTGGTTTTCCTTGAAAATCACAATGCATGTTAGGTTGCTGCAAGTCCTGAGATGCCCTGCAGGGAACAGACTTGTTTCATTTCTTTCACCCGAAATTTTCCAGATTCATTTTAAAAAATTGAACGTTTGTTTTTTAAGTGGACTACCACTTAATCATCTTGCACAACTTGTGTTCTCTGGAACACACTTTGGGAAACACTACCTTTGGAAGTAACTTCTTTCCAAGCCTCAGTGGAGCTTCTGGACATTATGGAGCCACAGGCGGGCATCCCTCCCCCTATAAGCAACCGTATCACAGGGCAAACATATGTGAGACAACTATTTTCAGATCTTGGGCAATAGGCAGCTCAGCACTGCGATCCCTGAGAAGAAAAAAAAGCACAGGGTGAATCCTGCAATTCTGTGAGTGTCGGAAGCTGGGTGTGGTTGAGCGGGATTGTTCCTCGATCCCAGGGCGTGATCTTGGGGACCTCGGTGGGATGTCCTTGGGGAGGCTGGCCAGGAGAGCCAGGGAGTGATGGTCTGAGGGGAAGGGATGGTTTTCCCGGGTGTGGGGCAGCGTGAACCTCTCCACCTGCTCCCCATGGGCTGAGCTGCCGCACAGGCTGACAATGGAAACACTTGTGTGAGAGAAACACCTCTATTCAGGTGCTTCCTGTTAATCTGTGGAGGGAGTGGCAGTGGCAGCTAATTTTGGAACTTGCTTGTCTTTGAATGGGGTGATTGCTGGGAGATGTCAGTGCTTCAGATTTTTCCCTGGAAGAGGGGGAGGAAGAAGGGGATGTCGTGGGCTCTGCTGAGCGCGGCCCCCTGCAGGCAGTGAGTGAAGTCACAGAGGGGTGCCCTCGCTGGGGAGCCCGGGAGAGTGAGGGGACGAGGGATCCCCAGACGCGGGGCTGGGCCAGAAGGGCCCCCAGAGGGCATGTGACCTGATCCCCTCATTCTACCAATTGGAAGACCGGGATGCCCCAGGGAAGGGGCTCATCCAGAGTCACTCAGGGCAGCCCAGCTAGCTGCCTGGCTCCAGCAAACAACCCGGGCATCCTCCACACTGGCTGTGCTCCCATCCGTCCCACGGCCCCCCTGAGTCCATGCAGGGTTCCCCTGGCTGGGGCCGTACACGTCAGGAGCCCCCTTTCCCTTTCCCTGGCTGCAGGAGACCAGCGTGGCAGTGGGGTCACTGAGGCCAGCAGCCTCCTGAGAGGCTCACTGTGGCAGCCATGTGGCCAGAAGGGCTCCCCATATCACACGGGGCAGCTGCACCCCGTGGCGCTTGTGGCCGATCTCCTGCAGCACATCAACCAGGTGAAGACGGCCGAGGGCTACGGCTTCAAGCAGGACAAGGTGCCTGGCCCCGTCCAGCTGGGACCCCTCCCAAGGGCCTCCCTTGGCTCCTTCCTTCTACACCCCTCCCACCAGGTTGTCACGGAGGAAATAGGAGATGGTGGATGTAAAGGCTCGGGTGCATTAGGGACTCACTGGGGCACAACTGTCAACACCCCTGCTGTGATCATCATTCCCAGCTCGGGGCCAGGTTGGATGCAGTAGGACCGGCCTTACCTGCCATCATCCCGGTTGGACTCCACCTCAGAGCAGCATCGCTGCCCCAAACTCAAGCTTACTCCATCCTCTTGCTGATGCCCTGTGCCCTCTCGGGAAACTTCCGGCTCCAGGCCCCTCTTTCAGCCTCCTAGTCTCCCTTCCTGTTCCAGGAGCCACACATCAGCACCTACTCTGCAAACCTAGATGCCTGCCTGTCGGGAGAGGCCACATCCCCGCCAGCAGGCCCACTACGAGGAGATACAGGTCCTCAACACTGACCGGCACTACCCTCGGAATGACCGCACTGTCGTGGAGAGTCAGTTCCAGAGGCTGGGCTTGTGTGTATGTGAGAGAGAGAGAGAGAGATGGATGTGTGAGCGTGGCATCTACGTGTCTACATGTCTGTGTGTGTGTGTGTATGTGCCTGCTTGTGAATGTGTCTGTGAGAGGGTGTTTGCACGTGTGCCCATCCTTCCTGATCGCCACAGTGGGGACCCCAACAGCTACATCCCTGTGGCCCTGACTGATGTGAGGGCTGGAGCAAAGCATACCCTAGGACCCCCTAACCTCAGCTGAGAAAATCCCAGGGAAAGGAAGCAGGGCTGAGGTCTGCAGGGGAGGACACAGAGTGTCCCCTCTGTGCCATCCATCTCCCCAGGGACCAGACCTGTGGGGTGATCCCCTCCCCTTCAGTGACCCTCCATTCTGGGCATCAAGGCTGCTATTCCTCCTCCGTGTGCCCCTCTGCACATGGACAACCTGCTTGTCTCTGAGCCAGGGAGGGTCAAGCTAGGGCTCCCTGGTGCTGGGTGGACAAGCTGCTGGGGCAGCCCTGTCCCCCCCCACCAGGGTCCGTGGTCCCTGATCCCAGTCACCTGAAGTCAGCCCAGGAGCCAGGAGGTTCTGATTCTCAGACTGCCTTGAACTTGTCAGCGAGGGGCCAGCTGGGCTCTGTTTGGAGTGGTCAAGCCTGTGGGGAGCCCCATCGGGTACCCAAGACTGAGTTTTAGAATTTGGCCAGCCCTGGTCTCGAGGAGCTGCCAGCAGCCTTGCACCTGCGCCTTCAGAAAGTCCCAGGGAAGGGGAAGCTGGTGAACTGGGAGGGGTCCCTCGTTTCTCTGCCCTGCTCCTTTCATGACTACAAAGGGCAAGTCAGGAGACAAATCAAGCACAAGGGTATAGGAGCCCATGCCAGCCTCTTGAGTCAAGAGGAAAGCTGAGGTCAGCTCTAGGAATGGGGTTTTAGGAGAAAATCATCAGGAGAGGGAAAGAGACATGGACAAGTGGGTCGAGGCAGGAGACCAGGAGACCCGGGGCTGGAGCACTGACAGGAGAAGGCAGTTGCCAGCCCACCCAGCGGGACGAGGTCAGGATGGGGAGCAGGGTCAGTGCGTGGCACTGCCTGGGAGCCTAGGCTGGGGTTTCAGATCTGCCCAATCATGGGGTTGGAAGGAACCCAAGAGATCCATTCATTTATTTAAATATAATGTTTGAACCCCTGCCGTATCCTGAGCACCAGGGATACTGAAATGAACAAGACAGGCAGACAGTCCTCTCACCTAGCTTTTCTCGGGGTGGGGGGCGCGGTTTGCGATGCACAGACAAGCATGTGATGGCACGTCAGCAGCTGGTCAGTGCTGTGGAGCACCTTCAGGCAGGACAAGTGCGAGAGGCCTCCCACCCACGAGCCTCGAGACTCTGCATGAGTTAGCTGCCCTCCCTCGGCCTCAGTTTCTCATCTGTAAAATGGGAGCCGTCATGTTAGAATTGGATGAAACTGTGATTGAGGGCCTTATATGATGCCAGGCGTGCTGGAGGGGCTCCACCTACAAACACGCAGCAGGGATCAGCACACCCCTGCTGGGCATGGGTGACTGACAGTGGGCCACATGTTCCAGTGGCCTGAGTCCAGCCCGTTCCAAGTCCCAGGTTTCCTCAGGGGTTAGAGTGGGACAGCTGGCAGGGACCCGAGTCACTCCTGGCTCAGTCACAGACTTACTGTGCAGCCCTGGAAAAGACACTTCCTCATTCTGGACCTCATTTTCTTCAATAAAGACTGACTCTTTGATGTACTGATTCTGCTCTCACACTGGCTGATGCTCTCTGCCTCAGTTTCCCCATTGGCCAGAGGACTCTAAAGCCTTTAGGATCTAATATAATTTCACCTGGGCTTTCCTGGTGTCTCAAGGGTAAAGAGTCCGCCTGCCAATGCAGCGGACATGCATTCAATCCCTAGGTCAGGAAGATCCCCTAGAGAAGGAAATGGCAACCCACTGAGGTATTCTTGCCTGGGAAATCCTGTAGACAGAGGAGCCTGGGGGGGGCTACAGTCCATGGGGTCACAAAAGAGTCAGGCATGACTTAACAACTAAACAACAACATCCCTTTCATCTGAACTAAGAATTAATAGTTCAGTGTGAACCCCCAGCTTGTTCCGTTACACCATCACTTCCCACCACTCCGCTGCCCTGGCAAGCCCCTCTGAACCAGGCTCAGGTTTGTAGGAGAATGTCAGTGCAATCCCTGCCTCCCAGGAGCCTTCAGTCCACACAGATCCACAGCATCATTAGCAATCACCCCACTGGGGAGGCAGGCTCTTCAGCTTTGCAGATGACAGGCTCTTGATAGAAAAGCAAGTGTGTTGGATCGGAGTGGGAAAGAAAACCCCCGCAGGCCAGAATCACAGATTGAGACTCATATGATGGGATTTAATATGCACGAGTGAGTTAAACATGCAGTGCCAACTAGATCCACAGCTCAGGGAAAGAGGAGGGAGACAGGCCTTGAGATGAGACTGACGGGGAGCGCAGAGTGAACCTACAAGGTGACATGTCTCTCACATCACAAGTCCCTTATCTGCTCTCTCCTTCCATGCCACCCCACCCATCCAGTCCAGCCCCAACCCAGGCTGTTCCCATGAGATGGAAGGCCCCAAACCTGGTTAGTTTAACAATAACATCAACAGTAAGTGCTACCAATTCTCAAATGCTTACCCTGCGCTGTGTGCTCACATTCTCTCCTTCTGCACAAGTTCACAAGGTTTGTATTAATAGCATTTTACATGAAGGAAGACTGAGGCTCGGAAAAGCTAATTAAAACAAAGCTAGTAAGCGGCAGGGGCTTTCCCAATTGGCCTAGTGGTAAAGAATCCACCTGCAAGGCAAGAGACGCAAGTTCAATCCTTGGGTCAGGAAGATTCCCCTGGAGAAGGAAATGGCAACCCACGCCAGTATTCCTGCCTGGGAAATCCCATGGACAGAAGAGCCTGGCAGGCTACAGTGCATAGCGTCGCAAAAGAGTTGGGCACGACTTAGCAAATAAACAATAACCAAAGCAAGTGGCAGAGCTGAGATTTGAGCTTCGTTTTAACTGACTCCAAAGCCAACACACTTCTGTGTACATCCTGCTGCCCGTTAGGCCATGTAAATAGAGATATGGAGTCTAGAAGAAGGGAGTAGAGAATCCTGTTCAACTCATGAATAAGCTGAACTTTGCCAAAAGGCAGGGCCTCCAGGCTTAAAATGGCATGTGATCAAGGTCACACTGATTCATTAATTCAAGAAGTGTTCATTAGAATCTAAGTATTAAAGTCTCTTCTAAACACTGGAGATATAGAGGTGAAGTAGATGCACAAAGTTCTGCTCTCCTGGTGCTTGCATTCCAGTAGGTGAAACAGATAATAACCAAATAAGTATATCCTAGGAAGGGGTTCCCTAGTGGCTCAGACAGTCAAGAATCCGCCTGCAATGCAGGAGACCTGGGTTCGATCTCTGGGTCAGGAAGATCCCCTGGAGAAGGGAATGGCAACCCACTCCAGTAGTCTTGCCTGGAGAATCCCATGGACAGAGGAGCCTGGTGGGCTTCAGTCGATGTGGTCGCAAAAAGTCAGACACGACTAAGTGACTAAGTACACAGGAAGTGATATGTTCTGAAATGAAGGAAAAAAGTGAATGGAAAGAGACTGGAGATGAGGCAGCTGTATTAGAGAGGGTGGTCAAGAAAGGCCTTTCTGAGGAGGTGATATTTGAACAGAGAACCTGGAGTAAGAAAGAGAATGAGCTGTGTGATCATTGTCAAGGGAGCAGCAGGTGCAGAGGCCCTGAGGCAAGAATGAGCATGATGTGCTCGAGGACAGCGAAGAGCCAGTGTGGTTGGAGCACGGCAAGCGGGGAGGGTGGGGGGGGGCGGAAGGGGGGCACGGAGCGGGGAGAGGGAGGGGTAGGAGGTAAGGCTTGAAAGTGTTAGTCCTTCAGTCGTGTCCAACTCTTTGTGATCCCATGGACTGTAGCCTGCTAGGCTCCTCTGTCCATTGGATTCTCCAGGCAAGAATACTGGAGTAGGTTGCCATTCTCTCCTTCAGGGGGCCTTTCCAACCCAGGGATTGAACCCGTGTCTCCCACAGGCAGATACTTTACCATCTGAGCCACCCGAGAAGCCAGGCCTGAGATAAGGCATGAGAAGTCAGCAGAAGGAAGGTTGTTTAGAGTCACAGGCCATGGTACAGCTTGGATTTTACTTTTAGAGTTGAAGGAATTCACTACAGAGTTTTGAGCAGGCAAGTGATGGGATCTGATTTGTTTCGAAAAGATCACTAAAGCTGCTGGGGGAAAAATGGAAGCAGGAAGGCCCGGGAGCTAAGATCATAAAAGTCCAGGAGGATTCAAGGGGAGAGGGGGCAATGAGAAGCAATCATTCACACGTGGAGTTATTGAAAGAAAGGAACATTCACCTTCAAAATGAAAAGGCTCAGATGGAACCAAGGGCTGACCTCCACCTTCAGGAAGCCCATCACATGGACCAAAAATTGAGCCCATTCTGCTGTCCCCGAATGTCAGAACCAGGACCTATGGGTGAAGCCATGGGAAAGTTATCAGTAGTGACCGAAGATGGAGCAGCTTCCCAGTGAGGACATGTTGCCCCCACTGGAGAAGCCCAGCAGAGGTCAGTTCTCAGGGCTGTGGGTGGAATGAACAGAGGTCAGGTTTTGGAACCAGGCAAATCTGAATTCAGGTCATTTTCCTTTTCCATTATTATCTGTGCTGCCTTAGGCCACTTTGCCTTTCCAAATTTCAGTTGCCTCATCTGTAAATTAGAACCAATTCCCATCTCATTCAGTTCAGTTCAGTTCAGTTCAGTCACTCAGTCGTGTCTGACTCTTTGCGAAGCCATGAACTGCAGCATGCCAGGCATCCCTGTCCATCACCAACTCCTGGAGTCCACCAAAACCCATGTCCATTGAGTCAGTGATGCCAACCATCCATCTCATCCACTGTCATCCCCTTATCCTCCTGCCTTTAATCTTTCCCAGCATCAGGGTCTTTTCCAATGAGTCAGCTCTTCGCATCAGGTGGCCAAAGTATTGGAATTTCAGCTTCAACATCAGTCCTTCCAATGAACACCCAGGACTGATCTCCTTTAGGATGGACTGGTTGGATCTCCTTGCCGTACAAGGGACTCTCAAGAGTCTTCTCCAACACCACAGTTCAAAAGCATCAATTCTTTGGCACTTCAGCTTTGTTTATAGTCCAACTCCCACATCCATACATGACTACTGGGAAAACCATAGCCTTGACTAGACGGACCTTTGTGGACAAAGTAATGTCTCTGCTTTTCAATATGCTGTCTAGGTTGGTCATAACTTTCCTTCCAAGGAGTAAGTGTCTTTTAATTTCATGGCTGCAATCACCATCCGCAGTGATTTTGGAGCCCAGAAAAATAAAGTCACTGTTTCCACTGTTTCCCCCATCTATTTGCCATGAAGTGATGGGACCGGATGCCATGATCTTAGTTTTCTGAATGTTTATGTTGTTCAATAAAGCATAAAAAGTACCCAGCACTGGGCCTGACACACAGATGTGCTCAGTAAGTGGCAGTGATGATGGTGGTGACTGTGCTGGGGATGACGGTGGTGGTGGGGATGATAGTAATGATGCTCATGGTGCTGGTGGTGGTGGTCATGGTGTTGGTGAAAATGGTGATGGTGGTGATGATGCTGGTTATGAATACAGTGATAACAATGATGATGATAATAGTTATGATGAGAAGGAGTGTTGCCAAAATACATCACCGACTCGATGGACGTGAGTCTGAGTGAACTCCGGGAGTTGGTGATGGACAGGGAGGCTTGGCGTGCTGCGATTCATGGGGTCGCAAAGAGTTGGACACGACTGAGCGACTGAACTGAACTGAACTGTGCACCAATGCTGAATAGGAATACAGAGACAGTGTTTTGGAGAAAAGAGAAAGAGTAGCTTTATTTCTTTGCCAGGCAAAGGGGAAACACAACAGGCTAGCACCTCGAAAACTGTGCCTTTCTCCCTGGGGAATAGGGAAAGGTCTTATAATAAGGGCTCTTCGTCAGGCGTATATGATAAGGATTAAAGCAATGACAATCTCGAATTCTTCTTTCTTCTGCAAAGAAATTGGGTCTAGTTGTCGCCAAGGTTATTGCCTGCGACCTTCTTTCTGAAATAGAGAATGCTATGAGGGAATGTTACAAGGGTTGCAGGCATGGGAGGATGTGGGAATGTGTATGGGTGAGGGGAAGAACGCCAGGTACAGGACACACAGAGTCAGAGAATTATTACGGAATTAATTTTGTGAAGGACAAGTCTAGTTACATGCACTATAATTAGAAACAGCTAAAGTAAAGTTAAGTTGCTTAACTCTTGCAGGTCTATTCTTGGGATTTCTATAGCCATGCACTCACTCCTTCATTTCCCTTGTTTCTTAGCAGAAAAACCCAAGCTTCCATTTCTGTTTTAACAGGAGCAGGATGGTGGTGATGATGAGGATGGAGATGAGATGATGAGTGGAAGATGGTGACTACATGCTGACCACAGGTACGTAGACTCCAAACTGGTTGGAACCAGAAGGTTGATTATTGAGACCCCTGAAATTTCATCCTGTTACCTCACCACCAACCAGTCAGAAGAAGGTTCATGCTGATCAGGCATCCTACAACCTCTCCCTCGTACTGTCTTCAAAAACCCTTGCCTGAAAGCCATCAAGGAGTTCAGGTCTTTTGAGCATGAGCTGACTGTTCTTGTTTGGAGCCTTGCAGATAAGTGCTATACTCTCCTCCACCATAACTCAGTGTTGGTTGGTTGGCTTTGCTGTGCATCAGGTGAGCAGAATCCAAGTTCAATTCAATAATGACTTCATCCTAAAGGTTACCTCATGGTTACATGATGGCTGCTGGAGTTCCAGCCCATGAGAGCTACATTCTTGGCGGAAAAAAAAAAAAAAAAAAAAAAGGAGGGAAGGAGAAAAAGGCTCCTTCCAGCTGAATAAATTCTCATCAAAGAACTTTCCTGGAAACTACATCCACCACCTCAACTCATATTTCATTAGCCACCCCATCTGCAAGGAAGATTTAGGGCAGAAAGCCACCCACAACAGTACTGGCCTCTTGCTACTAAAGGAAAATGGTAGACTGGATCCTGAGCAGAGGACCAGTAGTTTCTCCCATAGCCAGCAATCAGTAAATTTAAATACAAACGGGGAGAGCTCCAACCACAGAATTTGCTCCAGGAATTCCCCTGGTCTCGCTTAAATCTGCTTTAAAAATAGTTAAAGATGATAAAATTGCAGTAAATGTTAATTACATAAAAAAATTTAAACATAAAAGGTTGAAACAAAAATTTAAGATCTCCTCTTAATTTCATCATCCTATGTGATTTTCTGATTTATTTTACATGTGTGTATGTCTGTGTGTGTGTATGTGTGTGTGTGTGTGTGTGTGTGTATCTGGTCTTCATCCACTATTCCTGGCACAGAGCTCCTAAAACCTTTGCAAAGTGAAAGGGAAAATCATTCAGTCATGTCTGACTCATTGCAACTCCATGGACTTTAGTCCACCAGGTCCTCTGCTGCTGCTGCTGCTAAGTCGCTTCAGTCGTGTCCAACTCTGTGCAACCGCATAGACAGCAGCCCACCAGGCTCCCCCGTCCCTGGGATTCTCCAGGCAAGAACACTGGAGTGGGTTGCCATTCCCTTCTCCAGGGGATCTTCCCGAGCCAAGGATTGAACCCACGTCTCCCACATTGCAGGAGGATTCTTTACCATCTGAGCCACAGGGAAGACCAAAACTCTTGCAATTTCCTAAAGCGAAAGGGTTTTTTATAATACTTTTTCATAAGTTTTTGTTATGATATTTGCTTTTGTTCCTAGTTGCCATTGTGTTTCCTGAAAGAAATGGGGGAGAAGAGACTGGGGTGGGAGTCAGAAAGACTATGCTGAACGAGGAGGGAAGGAGGCCTGAAATAACTTCAGAATATAAAGGTATAATGGGTGTCTTTTGTTATTCATAACAAGTCCCTATCAACCACACCTGAGTTTACATTAATGAGGTGAGTTTTAGAAAGCCCCTAAGGATGCGGACTGGTTTCCAAGGGAACCAATCATGTGACTAGAAAGTTGGAACTTTCAGCCCCCACTCCCAACCTTCTGGAGGGGTGAAGGGCTGGAGATTGACTTGATCGCTAATGGCCAATAATTTAATCAATGATGCCCACGTAATGAAGGCTCCATAAAAATCCCTGAGCACTGCAGTGCTCAGAGCACCTCCAGACTGGTGAACAAGAAGGCAGGCAACCCTGTGCAGCCCACTACAGGGACAGACATTTCTGTGCTTGAGACCCCGGGGGACTTCAAACCTCATCCTGTGTACTTCTTCATTTGGCTGCTTAATTCATATCCTCTGTAATAAACCAGTAATCTTAAGTCAGTTGTTTTCCTGAGCCGCTCTGGGAAGTTAATCAAACCCAGGAGGCAGTCGTTGGAACAACCAATTTATAGCCAGTTATCAGAAGCATAAGTGACAACCTGAACATACAGTTGGCCTGGACTGTGTGGGGGGCAGGGGTGGGGGTGGGGGCATGCAGTTTTGTGGGACTGAGTTTTTAACCTATAGAATCTGACACTATTTCCAGGTAGGGAGTATCAGAACTGCGTTAAAATGTAGGCTGCCCTGTTGGTGTTGGGGAATTGCTCGATGTGGGAAAAGCCCACACATCCAACCAGTGTTAGGAGGGATGTGATGCTAATATTGAGACGAACGAGCCCCACAGGGCTGTGCTTTTCCATTACATTAAAAATTAATTAAGCACTGTTAGTATTCTTGCACAGTTCCTCCTGGGATTTCTTTTTTTCTGGGTATATTTAGAATATACTTTCTATCCAGATGTATATACTGCTTTTCTTTTTCCCTCTATTTTATGAACATCTTCCCAGGTGAGTTATTTTTTGACTGTCTGGTTTTTAATGGCTACATTACATTCCCTCATGTGTTTGTCCCATAATTGAGATAGCTAATCCTCCGTTGTTAGGCAGAGAGCTCTGTGTGTGTGTGCCTGCTAAGTCGCTTCAGTCGTGTTCCTATTCTGCAACCCCATGGACAATAGCCCATCCGGCTTCTCTGTTCATGGGATTCTCCAGGCAAGAATACTGGAATGGGTTGCCATGCCCTCCTCCAGAGAATCTTCCCGACCCGGGAATCGAACCTGCGTCTCTTGCATGGACTGGTGTTCCCACCTAAATAAGTTTGTTATAAATGTCCCTATGATGACTGATTCTTCATGGAAATCTTTGTCTCCATCTGATTACTTCCTTATGATAGATTTGGGGACTTAGCGGAACACTAGGTATGGATATTTTTAAGGCTTTGGATGTGTTTTCCCAGAAGCTGGCCTGGGATCCACTCCCCCCCCCCCCCCAAGCAGGTCCAAGAACATCCTCAGATGGGTTCTGTGGTCTCCTTCCTCCCCTCGTTCAGCATGGTCTCTCTGATTCCCATGTCAGCCTCCTCTCTCCCGATTCTTTCAGGAAACAAACAATGGCAAGGTTTATTTTCTGAAATATCTAATCGTATTTATCTCTAAGTACTTTAAAAAGTCAACATGATTAATCTCATTAAGTTTGATTTGCAGCAAATTATGCCTTTAGCTTGAAGTTGGGGTTGCTTTGCTGGCTGGAGATGAGACAGGGTTTGGCTATTTATAACAGAGCCCGCGATGGTAACTAACAGCTCAGCTGGGTAAACAGCTTCAGGCCCTTTCTGAGGACGGTGCTATTCCTGGCTGGGAGTCTCAGGGTCCTGGCTACTGTACCCCCATGTCCCTGGGCCAGCTCTGCTCTCTAAGCAGCCCATGACCATAGTGCCTGGAAGTTTCTAGCGAGTTGACAGCTGCCCACACCCCTCAGACCCTGCTTCCCTCTGCTTTTCCACCCTGGAGTTCTCCAGTGTCCCAGGCACTTGACCAGCCATAACAAGCAAGGCAGCCCCAAAGTGCCAGGGCTTTAACACCTCCAGGGCACCTCTCAACCAGGGAGGGACAGGATAGGGGTAGATAAATAAATACTGAGCTTCCCTCTAAAGGACAGCCTGAGGCATGTTCCACACATCTCCTCAAAGGGCCCTCAGCAGGGCTGAGCCCTCAGTGTGACGGGCTCTCTGATTGAGGCTTCAGGGCTTTCCTCCCTCCCCCCACCACCCCCCTCCCGGTCCCCTCTTCACTGTGCTTCCTGGGATCAGCTCCCACATAAACCCCCTGCTTTTTTGGAGGGCTCCAAACTCAGTCCTGATCACTCTGGAGCAGCAGCAGCTGGACGGATAGAGTGGAGGATGTGAGAGGTACTCAGGGAGGGTGGGGCAGTGATGGACAGAAGGGTAAATGGTGAAAGCATACTTTTCCCCATTTGAGCCTCTGGTAAGACTGTAGCCCTCTGAGACTCTCAACAGGGCACGCAGGTGGCACAAACTGGGAGACTGAGGTTGACCTGCATATACTAACTACCACGTGCAAAATAGATAGCCAGGGGAGCCTGCTGTACAGCGCAGTGAGTGCTCTGTGGTGACCTAGATGGGGGGCATCCAAGAGGAGGGGATCCATGTACACATGCGGCTGATTCACTGCATCGTACAGCAGAAACAAACATAACATTGTGAAGTGATTATATTCCAATAAAAAAAGAATAAATGGGCATGTAAAATATAAACAAATAAACAGAACATGCAGCTGTCCTGTGCCCAGACTCCTCCTGAACCACAGAAACAAGTCTCATTTATCATCTCAGAGCGGTGACTGTGGGTCTGTCCTTCCCTGACCTGACTCCCATCCCAGACACTCAACACCTGCCTTCTCCTGAGGGCACCTTATCCTTCCTAACTAGTGTCTGAGACCCCTCCTGTTCCCTGTGCTCACAGTCTGTCCACCTCCCAGGCCTCCATCTGGGGCCCAAAGCCTGCTTGGAGGTCTGCCTGTTGTCACCTGCCAGCCAGGTAGCTGGGCTGGACAGTGACCCCCTGTCTCACCTTCCTGGGGCCAGGCACCAAGTCCTCCTGGGCAACCTTCTACCCTGGCTCTGGACTGGCCTTCCCCTCTCCTGGTTTTAAGACCCAGGCCCCACATATCCTGCTGTGATGGTTAATTTTATATGTCAGCTTGGTGTTTGGGGTGACATTTGTGTTTAAATCAGTGAACTTTGACTAAGCAAACTGCCCTCCGTAATACAGCGGACCTCGTCCAATCAGCTGAAGGGAACTCTCCAGCAGCCTGCCTCTCCAGACTCCTGGCCCCACACCGCAGATTTTTGACTCTCCAGCTTCTATAACAGCATCAGCCAAGTCTTTATAATAACTCACTTTCTGTATACAGGTACACATCTTCCTGGTTCTGTTTCTCTGGAGAAGCCTGACAACACACTTGCCCAGGCCAAGAGCCAAGGTCCCCAGGGCTGTTCAGATACTGAGCAAATAACCTCCCAAAGCCAGCGGTCCTAGGTCTGGGGACCACATATTTGCTTAGCTCCTTTCCTTGTCCCACTCTGCTTCCCCTTCCCTATCTCCCCTCCTCCTAGTGAACCACTTCCTTAAGAATCTTTATCTCAGGCTCTGCTTCTAGGGAACCCAATCTCAGCTAATTGGTAATAGGAATGGTCCTAGGAAGTAAGTTCTTAAGATGTAATTGTAGAGATGATGCAAATTTGGCTCCTGTGCACTGACTCCGAAATAAATCTTGAAGACAGAGTTTTGAGTGAAGTAGAAAAGAAGAGCTTTATTGCTTTGCCAGACAAAGGGGACCACAGCAGACTAATGCCCTCTAAACTGTGTTTCCCAGCCAAGCAGTGGGAAGTCTTAGAGTCCAGGGGCTTAGTTGCTGGTATTGACCAGATCCATGCAGGGCCTGAATTCCTTCCATCTAGAGATCTTCCGGCGTCACATAGTTTCATGATCTGTGGCTCTTCGTTGTTGCTCAGGCACTCAGTCACGTCTGACTCTTGGTGACCCCATGGACCTCAGCATGCCAGGCTTCCCTGTCCTTAACCATCTCCCGGAGTTTGCTCAGACTCATGTCCTGGGACCTGATCTGTGTGTGTGTGTGTTGGCCGCTTAGTCATGTCTGACTCTTTGTGACCCCATGGACTGTAGCCTGCCAATCTCCTCTGTCCATGGAATTCTCCAGGCAAGAATACTGGAGTGGGTTCACTTCCACTCAGTTCAGTTGCTCAGTCATGTCTGACTCTTTGTGACCCCATGAACTGCAGCATGCCAGGCTTCCTTATCCATCACAAACTCCCAGAGCCTGATAAAACTCATGTCTATCAAGTCAGTGATGCCATCCAACCATCTCATCCTCAGTCGTCCCCTTCTCCTCCTGCCTTCAGTCTTTCCCAGCATCAGGGTCTTTTCCAGTGAGTCAAAGTAGCCAAGCTATTGGTGCTTCAGCTTCAGCATCAGTCCTTCCAATGAATATTCAGGATTTCCTTTAGGATGGACTGGTTGGATCTCCTTGCAGTCCAAAGGACTCTCAAGAGTCTTCTCCAACACCACAGTTTGAAGGCATCAATTCTTTGGCTCAGCCTTCTTTATGGTCCAACTTTCACATTGCACATGACTACTGGAAATACCATAGCTTTGACTAGATGGACCTTTGTTGGCAAAGTGGTATCTCTGCTCTTTAGTACACTGTCTATGTTTGTCATTGCTTTCCTTCCAAGGAGCAAGCGTCTTTTAAGTTAACAGCTGCAGTCACAGTCTGCAGTGGTTTTGATTCTTAAGGTTCTTAAAATTATTATTTTTTTTTAGCTTTTTATTTTGTGTTGGGGTATAGCCAGTTAGGGCTTTCCGAGTGACTCAGTGGGAAAGAATCCTCCTGCCAGTGCAGAAGACGCGGATTCAATCCCTGGGTCGGGAAGATCTCCTCAAGAAGGACGCAGCAACCCACTGCAGTATTCTTGCCTGGATAACCCCATGGACAGAGGAGCCTTGCAGACTATAGTCCACGCAGTCACAAAGAGTCAGACAAGACTTACCAACTAAACAACAGCAACTAAACGACAACAGCCCATTAACAATGCTATGATAGTTTCAGGTGAACATAGTGGTTCCTTAACTGTGACCTTTTCTCTGAAACATCTTCCATTTGGCAGGGGTTTTAGTTCTACAGGAGAGCTCAAAGATATCATGTACATCTCTTGGGTAACCAGGTCCCTGCCCCAAGGCTACATTATTGTTTCTTGACTGTTTCTCCCCTGTCTCTGCTTCCGCTCCCTACTGTGATTAACACCTGTTTGAACCTGCCCTTTGGAACTCAGGGAAGGGGACCCAGAAAGGTTTTGTTCCAGGAGCCCCACAAGGTCCTCTGCTCAGTCCTGGGCAGCGAAGACCCATCACTGGTGGTAAGAGAAGCAGAGACACTCCTGACATGTGGTGGCAACGCCATGGTTGAGACATCCACCACAGGGAACAGGGTTGGGGAGAGGGGAGCACTAGCTGGAGCAAGATCCTAAATACTGTGGGAGGGAAAGTAATTGTAAGGAAACTGGAACTGGAAGCTATTGTTGAATGGTTCTGATACATGAAGCCTGAAAATTACAGACTCAGATGTATTAACCAGCAACTTGAAGCACATGTTCATCCGAGAACGTGGTTGGCAGCTCATGGAAAGACGTCCATCTCTTGTATCCAGAGACCAGACACAAGCCATCACTGTAGGAGTGACAGCTTCAAGGAAGGATGAGCCCTCTGTCTGGGAAAGTTTTCTGTGTCCAGGTTAGGGCCCCTGATGAGACAGGAGCAAGCACCTGAGACTCGGGGTGAAGATATCTGGGTGAATGGGACATGAGAACCCAGATTCCCCAGAACCTTCAGGCCTGCAAAGCGACCCACTTCCCTTGTTGAAAGACAAAAGTCTCCTTTCCAAAGGATGATGGGGGGGGGGGGGGCTTCAAATGAGAGGGTCTTTACCCGAGAACCATTGTTCTCTTCAGGGTCTGCCTCTACATCCCCTTTTGGCCACCAGAGCTGAAATCAGGCCCAAATCTGAGCATAAACCAACAGCTAAAGCACTGAGTCTTCCAGGGAGAAAATGGATTGCATATATATCCAAGGAGCTGTGGGACCTGGCTACAAGGGCCAGCAGGAACCAGGAAGACAAGCCTGGAAGTGGATCCTGGAAGTGCCGGATGCAGGAGAGCAGGGTATAAAGCTGGATAAAGCCACATGTTGATATAGGGGGACTGTCCTGTGACACAGGATTTAACACTCTGGGAAGGGTCTGTTCCAAAGCAGGGTTCCTTGGCAATTATAGGGATGAAAAGATCCCACCGTGGCAGATGGCATAATTATCATAATGAGCAGTAAGGTTGAAATGACATCCTCATTAAATCTAAAAAGTGTTGAGCTTCAAAAGACACTGGTAAGAAATTGAAAGACAAGCAATGGACTAAGAGAAAAGATCTGAAAATCAGATGTCTGATAAAGGACTGTTGCCAGAACACAGAAGGAATTCTTAAATCTCAGTAAATAGAAAATAATTTGATTTTCTAAATGGAATATAGTTGATTTACAAAGTTGTGTTAGTTTCAGATGTCATATACATATTCATATACATATTGTCATATGACTATACAGTTGTCATATACATATTCCTTTTCAGATTCTTTTCCGCTATAGGTTATTATAAGATATTGAGTATAGTTCCCTGTCAGTTAGTCAGTTCAGTTGCTCAGTCGTGTCTGACTCTTTGTGACCCCATGGACTGCAGCACTCCAGGCTTCCCTGTCCATCACCAACTCCTAGAGCTTGCTCAAACTCATGTCCATTGAGTCAGTGATGCCATCTAACCATCTCATCCTCTGTCGTCCCCTTCTCCTCCAACCTTCAGTCTTTCCCAGCATCAGGGCCCTTTCTAATGTGTCAGTTCTTCCCATCAGGTGGCCAAAGTATTAGAGTTTCAGCTTCAGCATCAGTCCTTCCAATGAATATTCAGGACTGATTTCTTTTAGGATTTACTGGTTGGATCTTCCTGTAATCCAAGGGACTCTCAAGAGTCTTCTCCAACACCACAGTTCAAAAGCACCAATTCTTCGGCACTCAGCTTTCTTTATAGTCCAACTCACATCCATACATGACCACTGGAAAAACCATAGCCTTGACTTTGACCAGGGAAGCCCACTTTATATACAGTAGTGTTATATGTGGGCTTCCCTGGTGGCTCAGATGATAAAGAATCTGTCCACAATGCAGGAGACCCAGCTTCAGTCCCTGGGTCAGGAAGATCCCCTGGTGAAGGGAATGGTTACCCACTCCAGTATTCTTGCCTGGAGAATTCCATGGACAGAGGAACCTGGTGGGCTAAGGTCCATGGAGTTGCAAAGGGTTGGACGTGACTAGGCAAGTAACAGTTTCACTTCCTCTTTTCTTCAGTGTGTGTATATGTTAATCCCAGACTCCTAATTTATCCCTCGTCCCCTTTACTCTTTGGGAAAATTTATCCCTCCTCCCCTTTACTCTTTGGGAACCATAAGTTTGTTGTCTATGTCTGTGAGTCTCTTTCTGTTTTGTAAATAAATTCAAAAATAACCTGATTTTTTTAAATAGGCAAAAAGACCTGAACAGATATGGATGCAAATAAGTACATGAAAAAGATGCTTGGCATCTTTATTACTAGGAAAATGCAAATTAAAACCACAGTGAGATACCCCTACATACCTCTTAGAATGGTTAAAAGTAGAGCCCAGTGATTTCAAATGTCGGTGAGGATATGAAACAACACAGCTGTCACACACTGGGGTGGGGAGGGGGGAAGCACTGTGGAAAGCATCTGGCAGGTTCTCGAAAAGTTAAGCATGCAATCTGCTGTATGACCCAGCCATCCTACCTATAGGTATTTACCCAAGAAAAATAGAAGCACAAGTTCACTCAAAGACTCATACACACATGTTTATGGCAGCTTGTTTTGTAATATCAAAAACCTGGAAATAACCCAAATCTCCGTCACCAGGTCAATGGATTAACAAACTGCGGTGTATCCAAGTGAAGGTTATTATTCAGCAATAAAAAGGAAAAAACTATGTATACACGTAACATGGATGAAACTAACACCATTTCCGAGTGAAAGAAACCAGACAAAAAGTACATGTTCTATAATAATTCCAGTTACGTATAGTTCTGTTGATAAAAAATGTTAACTAATCTATAGTGAGAGAAAGCAGATCACTGACTTCCTAGAAATAAAAAGGAAGGTGGAGAAGAGGTGGATAAAAGGGAAAAGATACTACTGGCCCTGGAGGCAGATGGCTGTCAACCTGTGGTCCACCAGGAGTGGAAGCTCTCTCTTGTGCTGAACAGAACCTCAGCTGGTCTCAACGTGTTTCCAGGCTGTCCTTTCCTAGAGTGAGTGTCAGAGGGGCCAGGCAGGATTTGCTGACAGCAGGGGAGTGAGGACCCCTTCTCCACCCAAGTCTCTAGGAAAGTATTCCAGGGGTCAGCCCATGCCAGTCTGGGTAATGGATGTCCTTTCTTTCATGATCTCTGGGAGATGGACTCCTCATTAATCTGCTGCGGTGTCATTAAGTCAGAAAACATTTGTTCGTGGGGCTTCTGTTGGCCTTTAAAAACTGCAGCTTAAACATCAACCACGGTTTAACCCTCCCCTTCCCAGCACAGGCCCAGGTCTTGGCCAGACAGGTCCACAGATCACTGGCCTTGACTCCCAGGAGGCCCCTGGATCCAGTTTCCATCTCTTCTTAGCCCAAAGCAGGTGGGTGTGAGGGCAGAGAGGTACAAAGGGAGAAGAGGAACCCTCGACTCCTGAGCCACTCAGTTCAGGTGTTTGTAGACAAAGGACTCTCCCCTTGGCAGGTTAAAGAGCAGAGGACTCGGGGGTGGGGAGGAGCTGTGGGGAGCTTGTTGGGGGCTGGGTGACATTGAGTCATTCCCTTGGCCTCTCTGTGCTGGGTTCCTACAGAATTGGAGGGGCATCCAGGCCCCAAGGTTCTAGGGTCTGTGTTTTACAGAGGGTAGAGCCTGCTTCCCTGAGAGGGGTGACATGTCCCCGCCTCCACCAAGGCCCCCGCTCCCTGCTGGGACCACATGTCCCATGCGGCTAGGTAGAGGGGCCACCTTTGGGGATAGAGGGGAATAGGTGACCCAGATGAGCTGACGAGGGGTGAGTCCCTGTTACTGAGGGTCCTTTGGGAGCCCAGCACTATGCCGGGACCCCCCGCTCACCCTCACACACAATATCATATACCAGCCTCAGACCTCGAGAGAGAAGTCTCACCTTGACCCCTCCCCTTCCCTCCTCCCTGCTTTTGCACATGCACTTCCTCCTCCTAACACACCTTCCCTCCTCCATCCAAGTCCTACCCAGCACAAGGTCTGCCTCTTCCAGGAAGTCCTCCCTGATGACTAACAGTCAAGCCCTCAATGGTTCCACCCAGCTGGCTCTTGGGTTGTTCAATTTCCCAACAGAGGTTGGTGCCACAAGGCCCAGACACAGACATTAGCTCATTTCATCATCTCACCAGATCAATCGATATTTACTGGATGCTGACTTGGAGCCAGGTGCTGTAGGGTCACAGAGAGGACAGGAACAAACATCCACTGAGCTCCTGCAGGTCTTGTGCCTGGTGGGTGGCTGGATTCAAAACCCGCCAGACTCCAGATCCACCCCCACCCCCTTTCCTGTCCCCAGAACTCCTTGAACCCCCCTCAGCTGGGGCAGAGCTCCCCCTGGAACCTGGAGCTTCCTGGTCACACAAGCAGGTCTCAGGCAGCCACAGCTGTGCAGAGAGAGGGGGCGAGACAGGGGTCAGAGAGAAGGACCCTTGGGCAGGCCTAGGGTGAGGCAAGTGAAATGCTCCCTTCTTTGTGACTCCCCCTTCTGATGTCCACCTGGGACTGCAGGCCCCCTGGCTGCACGCCTGTCTGCCCCCTTTCTCCAAACCATCCCCAGGGCCTGTCTGTTGCTATAGCACATGATGAATCTGCCTTTAGGATTCTGGTTCAAGATCTGTTCTCTTGCCTTCCTGAGCTGGTCAAGATTCTCAGAGAAATACTAAAGGGACAGATGGTGGTCACTGATCCCAGGCGGTGGGAGGACAAGGCCCAGGGTGAGAATGGACAATAAATCCCATCACTTGGAGCCAGTGATGAATTTTCCTGCAGACGTGTCTCAGCGTGAACGCAGAGAGGGAGTGCAAAGGGGTTGTACATCCTCTCTGCTTGCCCAGGTCCTGAACTCCGTCCCTGGCTCCTCCCTGGAGATGTTGGGGTGAGTTCCCAGTTCCTTGATGGGAGGCCAACAATGAATGACAGCTTGTGACCTCACTCTGGGCTGCTCCTGGGTCAACTTCAAGTTGAGAGAGAGGAGGAAGAGAAAATGAAATCCCAAGATGCTACAGCCAGAAGGGTCCCCAACAGTCTGAATCTAACTCTCATTATAGATGGAGAAACTGAGGCACTGAGAAGGTACTGGACTTTACACATCTGAGCAGTGCTGGGCCCGGCACACAGGACTCCTGAGTGCCAGTGCATCCGTGTGAGATGCTGTGTGCATGTGTACGCGTGCCTGCGTGTATACAAGCTTTGTTAGGATGTGTCTGTGAGCATCTCCCAGCACATGTGTGAAGGTTACAAGGACAGGTGTGTGCAACAGTCTCAGGGTGTGGGTGTCAATGTGAGTGACTGGGTGTGTGAGAGGGATGTGGAGGTGGCCTGTGGGTGAGGGTGGTGATCTCAAGATAGCGTAGCTCTTTCAGAGCATGTGGGTGCCTGTCAAGGCAAGGCCACCCAGCTTGGGGACTCACTATTTGCAGAATGCGGGTGGGGTTGGTGACAGTGTGTGTAAGGTGTTAGGCACTGAAGGTGAAGCTCAGAGGCCAGAACTTGGTGCTGAGCCCCAGGGGTGAACTGACCCCTACCTTCTCCTGCTACAGGTCAGGGCCAGTCCAGAACTCAGGCATTGAGCCTGTGAGTGGGGCCGAGTGACCTCAGTCATGGTTGAGGAGGAGGCCAGCCTGCCCAGGCTATGTGGGCAGTGGCTGGCATGGCTCAGGTGGTGACCCACATCCCTAATGTAGATTACAGACTCCTGGGGTAGCAGGGAAGACCAGCCAGGTGCCTCCCAAGATCTCTCTGTCAATTCCTTGGCTAGCAACTCCTCCACACTCCTTCAAAGATTGTAACATTTTGCCAACTCTGGTTTCCTAGAGTCACTCCCCGATCTGTGTTTACGGTGAAAGGGGCTCCATGATTTAGAACATAGATGGAATCTTCAGTTACAGTGAAACTTGTCCAGAAGGCCAGCTCGTTGTCCAGTGGGAGGAGCCGCATCCTGACCCCAGCTTCTGAGGCCTCCCTGAGTCCCATGACCCTGGGGAGGCTGCAGCCCATTGACTCCACACCCAGGTCAGGAGGGGAAGGAGGGTGGCCAAAGTGAGACCAATGGTATGATGGTTAAGAATTTATTTGGAATTAGACAGAGACCTGAGTTCAACCTGCTCGCGGTGTGACCTTGGGCACGTCCCTCCACCACTCAGAGGACAAACATCTTATAGGGCAGGTCCCACACTGGGCTCTTGGACATCAGTGTTGTTTCAGAAAACACCCATATTCCCAGAGAAAAGAAATTATTCTCCATCTAATTAGTTTAATTATTAGCAATCAAGTTGTGGAGATCAGTGCAGCAGGGTGAGTGATTAGGAAAAATTACCTCCCTGCAAAAAGTTTAGATTTAACTTTTTTGGTTCCACAATCTAAACACCAAAAATAAAAAAGAGTGGGTTCTCTGTCCCCACCCCACCCTCACTGGGTGAGAATTCCCCAAGGTGTGGGCACCAGCCCAGAGAGAGAATCAACCTACATCCAGATGGGCAGGAGGGCACATTGGGCCTGCTGAGGCCATCAGCCACAAGCCCTGGAAGATCTGTGCTGTCCCAAGACCACCACCTGCTCCTTTGGAAACCCCCCAGTTCCACCATCAGGCCCCTCTCATACACCTGGTCACGCCCATACACACCTCTGACTGGAGACAAATGACATGTCCGTCTTTGGGTGTCAAAGTATTCTTCTATTTTATCCCAATAGATCTTCCCTCAAGAGAACCCAGGATTCTTGGGAACCAGAGATGGCTATATCATGTGGGGGGGGGGGGGGGGTAGGGTATCCTAGAGGAGAGGTTGCACTGGCTTCACGGCTTCCTGTCTCTGTTGGGTTTGGCTCAGGTGGGATGGAGTGGGTAGGTGGGGCTATCAGTGGCCTTCATCAAGGGAAGCCTGGGAAGCAGCCTGCAGGATGACATCCGGATAGAACGATGCTTCACCCAAAGGAATGAATGCCCCGAGAGTGTGCAGGGCCTATAAGAGTCCCTTAAATCATACTCCCTCTCTCTCCTCCCTCACTAAAGAGTGAGTCCTTGGCTTATTTCAAGACTTAGGACCTATTTACTGAGAGCAGCACTCTGTGCCACCCATCCATCGCTAGGGATGAGCAGAGCCTGGAGATGGTTATTTTCAGTCCCGCTGAGTCAGGTAGACCAGCCTTTCCAACCACACCTTTTCCCAGCTTGTCCCCCAGTCTGCATAATGTATCTCATCATGGGCAGAGGAACCAGGAGGAGGAGGACTATAGAGGAAGGTGGGAAGGGATAGATGGAGGGCCTTTCCTTTACTGGCTGTGTGTTGGAGGGGGAGGGAGACAACATTCTTTAAAGGAGCTAGGAGGATGTCAGGACTTCCTTCTCTTCCCCAGCACCTGCTTTGGGGTTTAAAGAAGAATAAACAGGACACAGTACTCAGAACCCTAACTTCGGGTACCCAGAATCCAGAATTATATATAATCCAGGATCAAGATTGTAGAATCCTAGACCTCAAAGTTATAGATTATAAAACTGTAAACCATTGAACCTAGAAGTAAAGACCCCAGAGTCACAAAATTCTAAACCCAGAATTCAGAACCCAGAGTCACAGGATCCAGAACCATGGAATCTAGAGCAGAGAATAAGGAACCCTGAACATAGAATTATAGAGCTCAGATCCCAGAATTACAGACCTTAGAACACTAGAAAGTATTCATAGGACTTTCCCCTCTCACTGAAATGCCCTCTGCCTCCTGTACCATCTGAAATCCTTCAGCACCCACCCAAATACGTTGCCCCACAGGAAGTTTCCCTGGTGCCCTACCTTTGGCAGGCCTCTTTCCTTCGAGTTGTCTAGGCATTTCCTAGATCCTGTGATGCTGTCCACACCTGCCCTCTCCTGCCACTCATATTAAATTTCCACCTGCATCCACACTTCATCCCTGCATTGGGTCTGACCCATTTCCATGTTCCTGGTAAACATCTGAGGCATGTTTGTGGAAAGAGTAAATTCTTGAATCATTTAACCTGAACTCCCTCAAGTTTCACAGGACTTGCCTAAAACCCAGAAAGGGAATACATTTTTCCAATGGTCACACAATATATTTGGAAATCTCAGAGAAGATCCTAGTCCTTCTTATTATAAACCTAGAGCTTCTTCTCCACCCCAGGTTATCTCTGAAGAATTAGAGAGTTGATACGGAAAGCTGTTATATCTCATTGCTTTATAATATCCCCAGTGTTGTTAATTTCATGCTCAAAAGCCTCAAAAGCACTGGAGAAACTACTCAGTCTGGTAATGGCAGTGATAGCAGTAGGAATGAAAATAGGCTTCCTGGAGGGGAGGGCGGGGTAGGGGGCGGGGGAGCAGGGTGGACCTGACCTTGTGGGTGTGCAGGAGTCTATGCCCGTTAAAGAGCGAAAAATCCCAGAGGTAGACGTATCCTGTGTTCAGAGACTACAGGTGGAGGGTGATCATAGGTCATATTACAGGAGACCCTGTAGGGTTTTATATGCCATCCTATGGGCGGAGGAGCCTGGTGGGCTGCAGTCCATGGGGTCGCGAAGTCGGACAAGACTGAGCGACTTCACTTTCACTTTTCACTTTTCACTTTCATGCATTGGAGAAGGAAATGGCAACCCACTCCAGTGTTCTTTCCTGGAGAATCCAGGGACGGGGGAGCCTGGTGGGCTGCCGTCTATGGGGTCGCACAGAGTCGGACACGACTGAAGCGACTTAGCAGCAGCAGCAGCAGGATGGTTAGGCCTTACCAAATGTGTATCTTTTGAGGGTTTCCCAGGTGGCGCTAGTGGTAAAGAACCTGCCTGCCAATGCAGGAGACCCAAGAGACATGGGTTCAGTCCTTGGGTTGGGAAGAGCCCCTGGAGAGGGGCATGGCAACCCACTCCAGGATTCTTGCCCAGAGAATCCCATGGACAGAGGAGCCTGGCTGGCTACAGTCCATGGGGTCACACAAAGTCAGACACAACCATAGCAACTTGGCACACACAATGTATATCTTGTATATATTATATCCTTAGATTGTATATAAATTCTTTGAGAGCAGGGACTATGTTTTCCCCCCTAAAACTCCAGGATAAACACATATTTGATCAAGAGAAAGATCAGTGAGGGAACACTGCTGGTCCAAGGCTCAACTGAAGCAGCTCATAAGAAAAAGAGTGAATGTCAAGTTAGAACAGGTGGATATTTATCAAGGGTAGCCTGAGTACGCTGAGGGGTAGGGATGAGTGGGGGGTAGGAAAAGGTGGGTGAAGGTCAAGAGAGTGGACAGAGTGCATCTAATAGTCCTAAGCACTACATGTACATGAAATTGATGGCTTAGCATGTAAGAGGCCACTGAGTAATTACATCTTGTGTCTATAGGAGTCTCCATGTGAGTTTCAGGACCATGGACAGCTAATGGGGCCATTTAGATGGCTTTTCAGATTCCTGGGGTCACTCATTTCCCATGGTTTTCTAGATGGAATTATCTGGTTGATTTTTACTTTTTCATAATTTGCTCCTGCAAATTGTGCATTTGACCAGGAATGAGGGAATGGGCTCTGAAGCCAGACTGCCCAAATTCAGTTCCTCACTCTGCTCCTTACTATTAATAGTTACAAAATTTGGGGCATCCAGCACCCAACTATGTGTAGAAAGTAGGATTTGGTGCATTTTTTTCCTCAGTGGGAGTAAAGAGCTGGTCCAGCATCACCCTCCTTGCAAAGGGCATTTAGAGAGTCAAATCCGAACTTGAGTCCCATCTCAATGCTTTGCCTCCTGGCTCATCCCTTTCTTTCCTTGGTCCGCTTCCCTCCTTTCCACCCTCCCTCACCCTCCTGCTCTCTGTTTTCTCTGTCTTAGCCCCAGACTGTCTCCTCCCCTCCCCACCTCATCCCTGTTATTAAACGGCACTGTGGGATGCACTTAGTTTGTATTTGGCTCAAGGGCCAAAGAGGGTCAGCGGTCCTGTGTTCATTAAACTGTTTGTGTAGAAAGATGTAATGAACAGGTTTTATTACAATCTTGGCTCATCCTATGAGTCAATTTTGTTTTCATTGGAGGGGGGAAGAACCACAAGCCTTAGCCACCAGTGTTTGAGACTTGGGAGTGGGTGAGGAGAGGAAGGCTCGGATCTGAAACCAGGAAGGACCTGGGATGCTAGGCACTGTGCTTGAGTGGGGAAGCAGGGAAAGAGAGGAAGCTGAATCCAGGTGAGTCCTGGACTCTTACTGCAACGCTGTCATCACTGTGCCGTCAGAAATCCCTCCTAGTTTTGACTAGAACAAGGTCAAAGTCAGAGTGCGGCCATTAAATTCCTAGGGGTGATAATTGCAAGGAGTCCTCAAATCTGTCTCTTGCGCACCCAGTACTTGATAGGTCCAAGCAGTTTTTGTACATGGAATTATAGGCTTAGCACATAAGAGGCCACCATTTTATTGTATGTGTGCTACAGAAATTATAATGATGGAGAAATTCATTGAAAGCATTTCTGAATTCCTAGTGACTTCTGCCCATTATGTATTTCTTCAGTCACTGGTGTTGCACAGTTGTCATAGTGATATAATGAGAGCAGCCACCATCCAGTGATCACTTAGTGATTTAGTAGACAGCAACTCTGGTGGAGGAGATAGTTATTAATATTATGCATCTTTTGTGGCTAAGGAACTGAGGCTCAGGAGTAAAGTGCCAAGACCAAGACACTGAGCATTAGACAGTGAAGGTCAGTGATCCCTCAGAGGCAGGACACAAAAAGCTGAGACCAGGGAGAATTCCCAGGCCAAGATGCTAAGAGGACTCAGCTAGAGCTGAGTTAAAGGGATGAAGCTGAGAAACCGGGAAGAACAAGAGGAGATAGGAAGAGAATTGCGGCAGGTCCCTCCCAGGTGTTCAGCGGAAAGCTGGTGAGTGACCCATTGGAGGAAACTGCCAACTCTGGAGAAAGAACCACCCAAAAGGATTAAAGTAGCAGTGCCAGAACTCACACAGGGCTGGGAATAATACCTGCTCCCACTAGGCAGACTGGAAAACCTCATGGTTCACAGGGAACTGAGAAAAGTACATAGAGGGGCCTTGTCCAGATAGCAGGAAGTAAGTCAGTCTGGGTTAAACATCACTTCAGTTCCTCTAGTGTTTGTTGCTCAGCCTTGTCCGACTCTTTGTGACCCCCATGGACTGTATCCCGCCAGGCTCCTCTGTCCATGGAACTTTCTGGGCAAGAGTACTGGAGTGGGTTGCCACTCCCTCCTCCAGGAGATTTTCCCAACCCAGAGATCAAACCCGGGCCTCCTGCATTGCAGGCAGATTTTTTTACCATCTGAGCCACAAGGGAAGCCCTCTGTTCCTCGACCATTCTTAAAAACAAGACCTGAAAGGATCGAATAATTTTTGCCAAAAAGTTCGTTTGGATTTTTCCATCAGATATTATGGAAATGTAACAAGTAACTTAACTACACGCCAGAATATAGCTTAGGAAATTTTATAGAAATACAAAAACACCAGCGTCCAACAAGGTAGAATTCATGATGCTTAGGGTTCAAATAAAAATTAGCAGGCTTTCAAAGAAGCAAGAAAGTGCAAGCCATAATGAGAACATTAAATGAATCAATCAAAATGAACTCAGAATTGACACAGATGATAGAATTCATAGACAAGGACTTTAACGGTTATTATAACTGTGTTCCTTATGTTCACAAAGTGAAGTAGAGACATGGAAGATATTAAAAAGATCAAATGGAACATTGAGAAGTGAACGCTACAATGCGTGAGATGAAATATACACTGGATGGAACTGACACAGATTAGAAATTGCAGGAAAAAAATCAATAAACTTGATACCATAGTAACAGAAACTATTCAAACAAAAACAGAGAGAAAAATACTTTTTAAATGAAAAGAAAAAATAATATTTTTAGCAGATTGTGAAACAAATACAAATCCTCTACTGCACATGTATAATTGGAATCCCCAAAGGAGGGAGGTAAAAAATGCTTCAAATAATAATAGCCAAAAATTTATCAAACTAAATGAAAATGGTAATCCTAGAGGTCAAAAAAGTGCAATAAAGCTTAAGCAAAAGAATCATGAAAAAAACTATAGGTTTTTCCTAGAAATTGATAGATTGATTTTAAAATTCTTATGGAAACACAAAGGTTCTACAATAGCCAAACAACCTTGAAAGAGAAGAATAAAGTTAGATGACTAATATTTCATGATTTCAAGACATTATAAAACTACAGTAATTAGGACAGCATGCTGTTGGCATTAAAAAAAAAACAACAAATAAATCAGTTAGTGAAACAGAATAAAGTCCAGATATAGACCCACAAACATAAAAATACAATTGATTTTTGACAAAGGTACAAAGGCAATTCAGTGGAGAATGGGCAGTCTTTTTATCACTTGCTGTTGGAACAACTCAATATCCATATAGAAAAAACATAAAAGAAGTCAATCCATATATTAAAATGTCATATGTAAAAAATAACTTTTAATGTATCATAGACCTCAACGTAAAACCTCTCCCATAAGATAATGCAGAACAGTTTTGTGATCTTGGGTTAGGCAAATGTTTCTTTTAGGTAACATCAAACGCAAAATTCAAGAAAGAACTAATTGATTAAATTGAACTTCATCACAATTTATAACTTCTGCTCTTCAACATAGAAAACTTCTGGTTACCAAAGGTGAGGATGTGGGAAGATAAATTTGGAGTATGGGATTAAAAGACACAAATTGATATACATAAGCAAAAAGGATTTACTATATAACACAGGAACTATATTCGACATCTTATAATAACCTATGATACATTTATATGAACTTATATACATGTGTGTGTGTGAATCACTTTGCTGTACACCTGAAACTAACGCAGTATTTTAAATCAGCTATAAAAATAAAAAGCTAAAAAAAAAAGTCTGCTCTTTAACAGACTCTAGTAAGAGAATAAAAAAGCCACAAAATAGAAGAAAATATTTGTGAATCATATTCAGATAAAGGACTTGTATCCAGAATATGCTAAAAACACATACAACTCAATAATACAGATAACCCAATTCATAAATGGGCAAAATATATGAATAGACATTTCTCCAAATGATAGACAAATGGCCAATAAATACATGAAAAGATGCTCAATACTATTAGTCACTCGGTAAATAGAAAATGCACATCAAACCACAATGATACATCACTACAAACCTATTAGAATGCCTGAAACAAAGCAACACTGACAGCTGCAAGAGCTGGCAAGAGTGTGGAGAAACTAGAACTCTCATGCTGCTGACGGAAGTGTGGAATGGTTTAAGCACTCGGTAAGGGTTTGGCAGTGTTTTAAAATGTTAAACGTATGATCCAGGCATTCCACTTCTAGGTGAGAAAACAGTCTCAGGAGACAGCCCATGGCCTCTGGTGGCCCTGCTGGGTTCTGGCTGGTCTGACTCCAGGGGCCCTCTCCTTCCAACACGGAACCCAGCTGGCAGTAGCAGCGACTTTGAGATTGGAAGGGCTTGTTTGGGGATCTCACTCCAAGGAGCCCAGAGATCCCTTCAGAGGGTGTGGAGCTGCCGCCCTCCCACTGCCTTCAGGGGTATGACCTCCACCAGTCAGACCCCGGGTTAGATGCCTCATGAGGCCAGTGCCCACCACTCTTTATACTTATTAGAAGCCAGACAGGTTAAAGAGTTCTGCTGACCCCTTGGATCACAGCACAACTTTGGCCCCAGAGGCCCTTCCTCTGCCAGGGGCCCTTTGTAGACAAAATGTGTTAACTCACCAGCAGGGAAACAGCCGCACTGCTAACCATCCCTGGACATGTGAGCCATCTATGCCCGGTGTCCTGGCATGCAGCGGGACCCAGCCTGCCCATGGGACCTTGTCCTTCTCCTTCCTGAGCCACAGGAACCTGGAACCTCTGAGACCAGAAGGGTCTGCTCTCCCCCAGGACTGAGACGGGCACAGGAGGGCACTTAGAGGAAAGCAAGGACAGAGACCCAGAGGAGGTGATCTGGCAGGAAAAGGGAGACCTCAGTGGCTAGAGGGGAGAATCCAGCTTTCCTGAGCACCTCCTATGTGCCTGGCATTTATACACACCCCTTGTTAAGCCTCATCATCTTAGAGGCAGATGTCATCAATGCCATTGTGTGATTATATCCATTTTGCAGATGAGGAAGTCAAGGTCCACTGAAGGTCACATAGTTTTGCCGTGGTGGGGCAGGGATCCAAACCCAAGATCCTGGTGACCCCTAACTTCATCTTTGTTCCAGCCTCACTGTCTTGGTTCCCTCCCCACTACATGGGAGTCCCTGTGGCTACTCTAACTCTGCTGCCCCCGCCCAAAGCCACCAGGAAGATCCTTGCGAAAGAGAAGCCTCAGTAAATTTCAGCCTTCAACCAGGAGGGGCCAAGACCATCCCTCAGGAGGAGCCAGCATTTCCCGGCAGAGTAAATCACCGGCCTCTTTAGTCATGGCAGGTACAGACACTACCCTTCTTCCCCGGGAAGTTTGTAAATCAAACCTTAGACCTGGATTTGCAGAGTCCGCTGGGGGGATGAGTGAGGCAGGAAGCAGGGGGAGGGCTACTGGGAGAAGAGCAGCACCCAAGCCAAGCCCTGGGGGCTTTCACGGGGTGTGGGGGTGGGGGGCACAGTGTGGTGCTGAGGGGCCACTGCTCCCACCTGGGCCCCCAGGGGTGGTCCTGATGTTCCTGGGGCCCTTGCCAGCCCTGACCTTCTGTGGGTCCCTGACCTGGTGTCTGCATGTCTGGGGGCAGTTGGAGCAAAGGATCTGGGGCTCAAGAGGCTAAAGGGGGGGCTTGGGAGGGGGCAGCAGCTCTGAGCTGAGCTCTGGGTAGGGGTGTTTGATGGGAAGAGGGGGCTGATGTTTAAAGAGGACAGGTCGGGAGAGGGGTTGCCGAGTAGGGCCCTGGGCCAGGACGGGGGCAGCCAGAGGGGCAGGACTCAGCACCCTGGGCTAGAAGCCAGGGCCTGGCTCAGTGCTGGTGCTGCAGCTGCCTCACCTGTAAAGTGAAGGTGATTATTCCTGCACTGGGTGTGGGGCTGTTGAGAGAACTCAAGGAGGTCAAGGGACAAACAGCTGGTGGGAGGGACCGTCGTGACCACTGTAGGCAGGCCTGGCTCTGCTCCACCTGCCTCTGCTTCCAGCCTCCTGGTGATTGGCCAGGTCCTGGTGTTCCTGTCCCTGAGGGCCCAGCTGACTGGATGAGATGCGGCCTTTAGGCAAATGAGGCTGCTTCCTCCCTCCTGCCCCTTCTCCCCTAAGGCCATGGGTCACTGGGGCTGGCTTGATTTTCCCCAGGAATGGCTACAGCTTTGTAAAGTATGTGATTTGTTTTGTCTAAACTCACAACAGCTCTGGCCCCCTCTCCCCAGGATCCATGCTGCTCCCTGAGGCCCATCACTCACCCTTCCCTTCCTAATCCCTGACCCCTCACCAGCTGTGTGACTTTGGGCAAGCACTTCACCTCTTTGAGCTTCAGGCTCCTTCCTTGTTAAATGAGGATGAGAATGTGTCTTGATTATTTACACTCTCCCGTGGTCCTTAGACAAATGTTTCTTGGGAGCCCCCCGTGTGCCAGGCCCTGGTCTGGGCATTGAGAACACAGAAGTGGGCAGTGGAGACCAGGACTCTGCTCTTTCAAGCTTCCATTGTGGGGGGTTGTTGGGTGGCCACAGTGAGGAGCTGGCAGGGAAGGTGTTTGCAATGGCCAAGAGCCAAGGCTCTGCAGTGTGCATGGGTAACATGCCCAAAGTCAGGGGTGGGTTGTCCATGGAGCCCAGGCCAGGCTGGCTACAGAGCAGGCACATGATACACCTTATCATGGACTCACCACGCGGATTTCCATTACTTTGCCAACAAAGGTCCGTCTAACCAAGGCTATGGTTTTTCCAGTGGTCACGTATGGATGTGAGAGTTGGACTATAAAGAAGGCTGAGCGCCAAAGAAATGGTGCTTTTGAACTGTGGTGCTGGAGAAAAACTCTTGAGAGTCCCTTGGACTGCAAGGAGATCCAACCAGTCCATCCTAAAGGAGATCAGTCCTGAATATTCATTGGAAGGACTGACGTTGAAGCTGAAACTCCAATACTTCGGCCACCTGATGCAAAGAGCTGACTCGTTGGAAAAGACCCTGATGCTGGGAAAGATTGAAGGCAGGAGGAGAAGGGGACGACTGAGGATGAGATGGTTGGATGGCATCACCAACTCAATGGACATGAGTTTGGGTAAACTCCGGGAGTTGGTGATGGACAAGGAGGCCTGGCATGCTGCGGTCCATGGGGTCGCAAAGAGTCAGACACGACTGAGTGACTGAACTGAACTGAACTGATGTTTATTTCCAGACCCACGTGTGAGGTCACTTCCTAGTGCAGGGACATCAGGCCTCAGCTCATGGTCAAGGCTGAGACCTTCTGGGTCCCCTTGTCTCCTTGGGTCCACCCAAGGGCTCACAGGCCACACAGGTGAGGATCACCTGGTCATGGGAAAGCACCTCTCAACTTCCCTGTCCTGAACTCTCTGTCACCCTGTCCACTAGCTCCAGAACGCCCAGCACACTTACCTCAGGACTTGGGAGGTTTTTGAGCTGAAATCTTGTTATCAGAACATTCTGCTTTGCTCATCAACCCCCAGCCAGCTGTACACCCAGCACGTTCCTCCACGCAGAAGGTAACAGAATTTTTAATTATTATAATTATCACTTGAAATATTGCTTTACTACCACTGATAAATAAAATGAGATTTGGCTCCTCTTTGCCTGTCTCTCCCTTCAGCTTTAAATCTGACAAGGAGTTTTGTAACATGTCCAGAAACAAGAGTGGGTAAGAGAAAGCCCCCGGGGAGACTTTGTGCAGAAAGGAGTTTATGGTAGTGAGTGTGAACGTGGACGTGGAGCCATATCTGGGCGTGAGGGCCCCTCGTGTTTGCCCGAGTGTGCACGAGGGTGTGTGTGCGGGCATGTGCTTGTGTGCACATGCAGTGACGGGGGTGGGCAGGGGCAGGCAGCACCGTGTCAGGGGCAGGGCATGGGATGGCGAATCAAGAGAAGGTACTTGGGGATGGGTGATGGAGGCAGCTGCAAGTCTGTGCCTAGGGGCAACATCCAGGGTCTGGAGGAAGGTGGGCCCTGTGCCCACCTCCTGGTTGTTTATTTCCCCTCTCCACGGCTCTTCCTCTTCATCTCGAACTGGGCACAATGACTGTTCCTCCTGCACAGGACTGTTAGTTGTGAGAATTATGAGATGGCCTGTGAGCCCTGGGAGGGCTAGTTATGAGTACTGGGGGCATGGTGAAGGGAAAGTGTGATGACAGGTGACGGCATGACGGTGGGTCGTGAGGAGTCAGGTCCGAGGGTCCAGACAGCAGGGCCAAGGAATTAGACTTGCCTGAGCTGGGGGCACAGAGGCCCTCCATGGAAAGACCTGTCCATCCTCCCAGGAGATAGTTTGTGGGCTCTAGCCAGGCCTTTTCTCCCGCCCCCAGCACTCCCCAGTGGGAGCTTAGGACCACAGCAGGGACCATCAGGCCCAATGATGGAGCCCACCCTCCAGGAACCTCAGCTCCAAGAGGGATGGGAAGTTACAACCATTCCTGAGCACCTACTATCGCTCAACACCTGTGCAGGGGGTAGGTCTAGCTGGGCTAGGAATAGAGTAGCAGCTTGGCTCCCAAAGACAGTTTCCAGTCTCCCAACAAGCTGCCACTGCCCTGTTCTGAGGCTCAGAACAGTTAAGTGACTGGCCCAGAACCACAAGCCAGAATGGCAAGAACAGGGGTCCTCTGGAGAACAGGGCCCACTCCTCCCCCGTGGTTCCTCCACTGACCACTCACTTGGGGGTCCTGGGGTGAGCCCTTGAGCCCCCTTCCCTCTAAATGTCAAGCTGGCAGAGAGAATACAAGGAGGGCAGGCACCCCCTCCCCAAAAGGGTGCAGATTCCGCTGTGGGACTTTCCAGTAGGACCTCGGGCTGGTCCTCCCCTCCCCCTTAGTCTCACTCTCCTCACCTGTCATATGAGAACAAGGACCCCACCTGGGGGGCAGTGGGGTCCACATGGAGACGGTGCAGTGCAGTGTTTATATGCAGTGTTTATGAGCCCAACAGCCTGAATTCAGATCCCGCCCTCAGCACCCACGAGCCGTGTGAAGTAAATCGCTTAACCACCAATTTTCTTATCTGTAAAGTGGGAGGCCCTAATAAAATAATAGGTGTCTTGTAGAGGTGTCATGAAGATTAGCGAAGTCAGGAGCCTTGGAGAAGTTACAGCAGGGCCGGGCGCAAGGTAAATGCTCAATAAATGGGAGCATATTTTAATGTGATGATGGGTAATTACAAAGATTAAGCATAACAGTAATAGCTGACACTTAGATAGCACTTTGAAAAAAGGATATGATGTTGGTGAGCATTTTACTCAAAACAAACTCAGGGACTGTCACTGTCCCCATCTTTGCCTGCCCACCCCAAGCTGACCTCTCCCTGGGCCTCAGGAGAGCCTGCCCACCAACCTTCTTTCACAGGCCCCTACCCACACCCTCAGCCCTCAGAGCTCTGCCCACCTCCTCCCAAGACCAGCACACTGAATCCTGGAAACAGAGCAGTTTCGTCTAATCATCCATCCAGTCCTACTGCTCAGCAGAGCCCGCCTCCCTGAGGTTTAATTACCCAGGCCTGCGGGGTCCCAGCTGCCTCCGTCTGCACCATTTCTGAGCACAGAAAGCCCGCAACTGCACAGCTGTGCTGGGTCACCTGGGCTGAATTCTCTCCCACTTTGGGAGAGGGAAGATGGGGGGAGATCGAGTCAGGGGTAGGTCTAGCTGGGCTGGGAATAGAGTAGCAGCTTGGCTCCCAAAGGCAGAATGTTTGCTTTGGAATGAAGCATTTAAATGGAATTCTGTCCCTGCCCGCCCATCTGCTTTCAGATGGGGAAACTGAGGTCTAGGGAGAGCGAAAAACTTTCCCAGCGTAACATTAAGTGTCAGCTAAAAGCAGGGATTAGCGCTTAGGTCACCTCCTCAGACCACTCTGACTGGGGGATTAAAAGACATTTATGAGAGAAGAAATGGATCCGTTTGCTGCTATGGGGGAGAAGACGAGAAAGGGAGGCCCCGAATGTCAAGGTGAGGAGGTTGGACTTTTGTTACATAGGCAGTTGGGAGTCGTGGATGGTTCTTGAGCAGGAGAGTGACATGGTCAGAGCTGGCTTCAGGACACTGTCTCTGGAAGCAACATGGGGACATGATTAGAGATGACGAGTCTGGAGACAGTAGTCCAGGAGGGCTAGTGATGAAGAGTGACCGTAAAACAGTGATGTGACCCTAGTGACCACGGCTATAGCACCTTCACACATTTCAGTGTACGCAACCTTCAACACGGACCCATTAATAGCAGCCCTGTTTTTCACAACTCTGAGGCTCAGAGAGGTTAAGTGACTCCCTGGGATTCACACATGAATTAAGCGGCAGACCCCGGGCTTGAACCCCGTGCTGGCTGCTCCACGTAAGGGTGACATGTCTGAGACTGGCAGTGAGGGTGGGGAGGAGGGACGCTGCCACGCACACCTGACCTGAGGGGACACAGTGACAGGGGAAGTGGCAGGAAGCTGGCAGGGAGTTGGCAGGGAGTTGGCAGTGAGCTGGCAGGGAGGTGGCAGGGAGCTGGCAGGGAGCTGGCAGGGTTGCGTGAGCTTTAGAGGATCAACCTGGGAGTTAGCGCTTTGGAAGGGTTGTTGGGGTGAAGCCTGGGTTTCGGGGGAAGATAGTGACCCCATTGGGCAGATGTGTGATAAGAGGCAGGAAAGTCAAGGGGCATTTATCTCCCTCCTCTCGTTACTGGTGTCTTTGGTTCGTTTTGGTTTTGGTTTCGCTGGGTCTTCCTTGCTGCTCCCAGGTTTTCTCCAGTTGTGGCCGGTGAGGGTTACTCTCTAGTTGTGGGACACAGGCTCTAGGCACGTGGGCTCAGCTACGGTGTATCAGCTTAGTTGCCCCGAGGCATGTGGAATCTTAGCGAACCAGGGATTGAACCCATGTGCCCTGCATTGGTAGGTGGGTTCTTAACCACTGAACCACCGTCTAGTCAAGGCTATGGTTTTTCCCGTAGTCATGTATGGATGTGAGAGTTGGACTATAAAGAAAGCTGAGCACCAAAGAATTGATGCTTTTGAACTGCAGGGTTGGAGAAGACTCTTGAGAGTCCCCTGGACTGCAAGGAAATCCAACCAGTCCACCCTAAAGGAGATCAGTCCTGAATATTCATTGGAAGGACTGATGTTGAAGCTGAAACTCCAATACTTGGGCCATCTGATGCGAAGAACTGACTCATTTGAAAAGACCCTGATATTGGAGAAGATGGAAGGCAGGAGGAGAAGGGGACGACAGAGGATGATATGGTTGGATGGCATCACCGACTCAATGGACGTGAGTTTGAGTAAACTCTGGGAGTTGGTGATGGACAGGGAAGCCTGTTGTTCTGCAGTCCATGGGTTCGAAAAGAGTTGGACATGACTGAGCGACTGAACTGAACCAAACTGAACCACCAGGAAAGTCCCCCACACCAGTATCTTATAATCTGAAGGAAGAAAAAGGTTTTAAATCAAGCACTAAAGACTCCCAGTTTTACAGGAGCACTTCACTGAGTTCCAAACTCTGAGCTTCACATCAGTCAAGTAAAGCTAGGATATGCTGGGGTAACAGACATGCCCCAGATCTCAGTGCCTTAAACTAAACGGGCTTCTTCCTCACTCATGCCACCTGTCCTGCTTGGTTGGCTGGGCCTTCTGATCCATGTTATTTTTCTTCCTAGACCCTGGATGCTGGGCCTAAATGGAGCACTTTTGGTCATTCCAGCAGACCGAAAAAGGGACTGGGGAAATTGCGCACAGATTCTTAAATTCCCACCTGTACATGTTATTTTCAGTCACATTTCATTGCATAAAGCAAGTCAATGGCCTCATTCAAGTTCAAGTGGGCAGCCAAGTGCAATTCCAAGTGTCTGGGACCTCTGTGTGTGTGTGTGTGTGTGTGTGTGTGTGTGTGTGTGTGTGTGTGTTAGTTGCTCAGTCATGTCTGATTCTTTGTGACCGCATGGACTGTAGCCCACCCGATTCCTCTGTCTATGGAATTCTCCAGGTAAGAATACTGGGGTGGGTAGCCATTCCCTTCTCCAGGGGATCTTCCCAATCCAGGGATCAAACCCAAGTCTCCTGCACTGCAGGCATATTCTTTACTGTCTGAGCCACCAGGGAAGCCCACACGTCTGGGAGGAGACCAGGAAAATTTAGTGCACTGTACCAAAGCCCACCTCGGCGTGTTTGATATCCCCTGTTGTGCATCTAAGAGGCAGCTGAAACCCAACATATCCAAAACAGAACTTCCTCTTCCTCAAACCTACCTACCCCAAGCCTTCCCTGAGCCTGCACACTGCACCTCCATCCACCAGTTCATCAGTCTGAGAACCTGAGAGTCACCCCTCCCATTACCTATGTCAAGTTCATCATCCAGTTCTGTTGATTTGACCTCCACAGTGTGTCTGAGTTCCACCTGGTTATGCCCACCTGCACTGCGGGCACCCTGGTCCAGGTCCCCAGGTCCCCACTGGACACCTTCAGTGCTTCCGCATCCCCCTACTCCTTCATGCTCCTCTGCACTCCACTACCCACCACAGTGAGCGTGGCCTCATAAAAACATACACAGCTGGTAACTCTCCTGCTTGAAAACCTCCAGGGGCTTCTGCTGCTCTGAGAATAAGTTTCAGAGTCCTCACCGTGGCCATGAGGTTGTGCGTGAAATGACAGCCATTCCCACAGCCTCTTACAGCTCTGCAGCCCCTCATATACCACAGCTCAGCCACCCTGACCCCTGGATGACTCCAAGATGACACTGAGGTCATCATATTCACCGTTCTGACACTTGGGATAACCTCTCACCCACAGATCTCAGCCTAAAGTCCGAAAGTCTTCCCAGACCCCCTGGAGAAAGAATTCCCCACCCCGGGCATTCTCTACCACATCATCCTGTTTTATTTATGTCACAGCCTGGGTTCAATCCCTGGGTTGGGAAGATCCCCCTGGAGAAGGGAACGGCTCTCCACTCCAGTATTCTGGCCTGGAGAATTCCATGAACTGTATAGTCCACAGGGTCGCAAAGAGTCAGACACGACTGAGCGACTTTCACTTTCACTTTCATCCACCACTTCAGAAGTTATCTTGCCTATTTGTTCATTGGTGTGGCTACTGTTGTTTAATCACCAAGTCCTGTCTGACTCTGCAACCCCGTGGTCTCCAGCCCACCAGGCTCCTCTGTCCATGGGAGTTCCCAGGCAAGAATACTGGAGTGGGTTGCCATCTCCTTCTCCAGGAGATCTTCCCGACCCAGGGATCAAACCCACATCTTCTGCACTGCAGGTGAGTTCTTGACTACTGAGCCACCAGAGAGGCCCTGTTTGTTCCCTGGTGGACTTATTATCAATTTCCCGTACAAGGATGCAAGCTCTGCAGGGCAGGAACTTTTTTTGGTGCTCTTGCTGCACCCGCCTGCCCTGCATGGTGCCAGGCACATAGTAGATGCTCTGGAAATACTTGGCGAGTGAATGAACGAGTGAATGGGCCAGAGCCCAGCGCTCCTGCCTCCAGGGCTGGGCTCTCCCTGTCCACAGCAATCAGGAAGGAGGGGGTTTAAAACACTGTCAGGGTCCTGGCCCACTCGGTACCTCCAGGGCTGGAAGACACAGTGGGAGCCTGTCTTCATGTTCCCTGGGCTCTTGGGAGCCCTTCCCCTCTTGACAAGGCCCTTCCCCTTCTCCAAGGGATCTGAGAATCAGCAGGCAGCCTCCCCTCCATCTCCAGCCCTCCTTCCATATGTCTGCCAGGTCTGCGCAGAACCAGCCTGACCCCTGAGACTTCAGCAGACTCCACCCCCCCCCCCCAGCCTGTTATGAGGACTGAAGACAGGATGTCTAATGGGGGAGGCTTGACCTCTGCCTTCAGGGAGGCCTCAGGTGGTGGGAGAAGGGACAGTCCTGACTTTAGGAACCCTCTCTGAGGGAGGAGACACACGTTTCTCTCAGCAGCCACCAACCTGGGGACAGATTCAGAGACCTGCCTCAAGGAGTCTCCAGCCTCGAGGCAGCATCAAGACTTGTCCTAGGAGACACTAACTCACTGGAGGGCACAGCCCACCTTTGGAAGCCCGCTGTCAGCTAGGGGAGCCTAGTTCTCCCTGGTCAGGAGCTTCTAGACAGTCTGGGAACTACTGAGGAGACCCGCTCCCTGCAAACTCACAGAGACCTGAGCTCACTGAGAGAGTCAATTCCTCGGCAGGTTGATAAGTCCAGGGTCCCCAAGGAGGAGAAAGGGGTCTAGGGCTCTCCAAGCAGAGGTAGGGGTCTGGAATTCTCAAGGAGGAGGAAAGAACAAACATCTTTTATTTTTTCCTCCTCTACATTCCTTAGTCTTCAGTTCAATCCAGTTCAGTCGCTCAGTCATGTCCAACTCTTTGCAACCCAGTGGACTGCAGCACACCAGGCTTCCCTGTCCATCACCAACTCCCAGAGTTTACTCAAACTCATGTCCATTGAGTCAGTGATGCCATCCAACCATCTCATCCTCTGTCGTCCCCTTCTCCTCCTGCCTTCAATCTTTCCCAGCATCAGGGTCTTTTCCAATGAGTCAGTTCTTGGCATCAGGTGGCCAAAGTATTGGAGTTTCAGCTTCAACATCAGTCCTTCCAGTGAATATTCAGGACTGATTTCCTTTAGAATGGACTGGTTGGATCTCCTTGCAGTCCAAGGGACTCTCAAGAGTCTTCTCCAACACCACAGTTCAAAAGCACCAATTTTTCGGCGCTCAGCTTTCTTTATAGTCCAACTCTCACATCCATACATGACTACTGGAAAAAAACATAGCCTTGACTAGATGGATCTTTGTTGGCAAAGTAATGTGTCTGCTTTTTAAAATGCTCTCTAGGTTGGCTGTAATTTTTCTTCCAAGGAGCAAGCGTCTTTTAATTTCATGGCTGTAGTCACCATCTACAGTGATTCTCGAGCCCCCAAAAATAAAGTCTGCCACTGTTTCCACTGTTTCCCCATCTATTTCCCATGAAGTGATGGGACCGCATGCCATGATCTTCGTTTTCTGAATGTTGAACTTTAAGCCAACTTTTTCCCTTCCTGAAAACTTTCTGGCTAATCCCGTTATCTTAAAATGTATCTTGTGGGAAGACCTGGGAAGACCTTTACAACCTTGAGACATTCTTTTGATTTATTGTAGTAACCAATTGAAAAAGCATATAACTCCCTTTACTAAGACTAGCGAGGGAGGCATTCTCTGTCCCTCTCTGATGTCTATGTCAGAAACATTCTCTGTCCCTTTTCACTTTAATAAAACTCTGCTATACAAAAGCTCTTGAGTGATCAAGCCTGGCCGCTGGTCCTGAAGTTAAATCTTCTTCAGAGATCACGAATCCGACACCGTTCACCAGAAGCTATCATCACCATGTCCCAACAGAGACCACCAGTGAAGTGGGCCCTCTCACTGGTGGGCCCTCTGCCTGAAGCAGAGGGGCAGCTGGAGGAGGTGGGGACTACCTTCCCCAGATGAGTGGACCCTGGATCAGCTCTGCCAAGACCACTCTCTACTGGGAGACCAGACCCTCAGGATCCTCCCCAGCCCAGCAGATGGGAGCCTCACTGTGCCTGCCCCGACCCCCGCATCCTGTGTCATCACAGTCGGGCCTTGCCCTTCTCTCACCTCCCCGCCTCCTAGCCTCCCCACTTACCCGCTTCACCCCTGGTTCCTGATCCTACAGTTGCAGAAACAGAAACTTGGCTAATTTCTTGGTCCCATAAATCGCCCAATGGGGAGGCCGGGTGGGCAGCTCCAGCTCCACTCCATCACCCACCCTAATGCATCTTCTGACACTTTCAATTTATTTTTCTATTCCTTTGCCGTCAGAAATGACGATTAAATTTCCAGTGAAAATGCTGCTTTACCAAACTGAATTAATCACAGGAGAGGAGCAGACAGGCCAGCAGCACCGTCAGAGCACCTCACGCATTAACCCTTCCCCCAACTGAGGCCACACCGGGAGGGCGGGGTCTCGAGCCTCCCTGGGGTCACCTGACCCAGACCCCTCGCCCTCTTGCAGCCGTTCTCCAGTGGGGTTCTGGGAGGAGAGTCTTGCCCGAGGTCACCCTCCCCATCAGGACAGGAAGAGTCAGGACACCAGTCCCGCATCCCTGCACCTGACTCCTTCCTGACCCAATTCCAGCCCCAGAAAGAGGACCTCCATATGGGGAGTATCTAGGATCTGCCATTTTTCAAGCCATATACGGGGCCAGGGTTCCTGCAGCCCTCATGAGGATGGGGGCCAACTTGATCCCAAAGCCTGAGCTGACAGGAGTCCTGGAGGGACGGGGTGGGGGCAGCTTGCCACCCCTCGCCCACGACCATCACCATGCCCCCGCCATGTCATAGCCACCCATCAATCCAACCAACAGCTGCATTTGACACGCCTCCCCTGTTGTCCATCTCCCACCTCCACCCCCAGCTCAGCCATCCCTCCTGGGACCCCCATGGCCTCCCCACTGATCTCCCCACTTCAACACCTGTCCCCCATCCGCCATCCTTCCAGAGTCATCTGCTCCTAGTACCGCCCCATCATTTCCTGGCTGATAACCCTTCCCTGCGCCCCTCTGCTGTCAGGTCAGGTCCCCTCCCTTCACGGCCATGGATATTAGAGGGACTGACTCCTTCTCCCTCAGGCGGTTCCTCCACTTGGAGGGCCCTCTCCTTCCTCACATCAAATTAGGTGTCATCTCCTCAGAGAACCTTCGCTGACCACCATCTCCCACCTAAATGAGGTTTTGTCCTCTACAGTTCTATATCTTTTCCTCAGAGTACATAACACAAATGACAATCATGTATTTATTTGTGGGTTTATTTGTTCAATAGACACTTCAGGGAAGGGAATTTTTATTGAGCAGAGTTCCATGTGCCATGTATTGTTGGTTATCCATTTTAAATATAGCAGAGTGTGCATGTCCATTCCAAACTCAGTAACTATCCAGGGAAGGGATTTTTGCCTGAGTCACTCAGCACTGCAGCTGAAGCCCCTAGAAGCTGTGCTGGGATGTACCAGATGATCCGTGCAGACTTTGGGCTCATGATGACAGATGATCCCCCATCTCTGAGCTCCTCCTCCCTGGGGTTGAGGGGACAGACCCACGCACAGTTCAGTTCGGTTGTTCAGTTGTGTCCGACTCTTTGCAACCCCATGGACTGCAGCATGCCAGGCTTCCCTGTCCATCACCAACTCCCGGAGTTTACTCAGAGTCATGTCCTTGAGTTGGTGATGCCATCCAGCCATCTCATTCTCTCATCCCCTTCTACTCCTGCCCTCAATCTTTTCCAGCATCAGGGTCTTTTCAAATAAGTCAGTTCTTCGCATATTGGAGTTTCAGCTTCAACATCAGTCCTTCCAATGAATATTCAGGACCGATTTCCTTTTGGATCTCCCTGCAGTCCAAGGGACTCTCAAGAGTCTTCTCCAACAACCACAGTTCAAAAGCATCAATTATTTGGCACTCAGCTTTCTGTATATTCCAGCTCTGACATCCATACATGACTACTGGAAAACCACAGTTTTGACTAGACAAACCTTTGTCAGTAAAGTAATGTCTCTGCTTTTTAATATGCTGTCTAGGTTGGTCATAGCTTTTCTTCCAAGGAGCAAGCATCTTTTAATTTCATGGCTGCAGTCACCATCTGCAGTGATTTTGGAGCCCAAGAAAATAAAGTCTCTCACTGTTTCCTTTGTTTCCCCATCTATTTGCCATGAAGTGGACCAGATGCCATGATCTTAGCTTGCTGAATGATGAGTTTTAAGCCGACTTTTTCACTTTCTCTTTCAGTTTTTCTTGCCTCTTTCACCCACACACAGATGGGGGAAACTTCATGCAGAGAAGCGCCCTAATGGAGGGACAGAGTAGGGGCTCCTGGGAAAGTTCAGGAAGCTTCTTGAAGGAAGCCTCTCCCACTTCTGACCCTCTTTTTGCTCTGTCTCCTCACCACACCCCTGCCCAGTTTTGCACCATAGATGCCCTCTGCCCTGACGGAAGGGCCCCCCACTGCCCTCCATTATTCAGCCAGGCTTGGGAAGGAAGGAGGAAAGTTAGCAGTGGCCCTCCTGCAGGAAGTGAGCCTGGAAAGCAGCAGGGGTTCAGCAGGAAGCCTGCGACTCTGGGCTCCTTCCTGCCTTGACATGAGATGGAGCAGGCACCTGTGAACCTCAAGGCACCATGTCACCCCAAAGCAGGTGGCCATCTTTCTTGAGGCCTTGGTCTCATCTCTTGTAAACTGCAAAGAACTTCTCAGAGGCACCTTCCCAGCCCACCTGGGCCCGTCAGTCCTGCACAAGGGGAGAGCAGGCTGCTGGCAGAGGGGTGGTCGTGCACTCATGGGAAAGCCAAAGTCAGCCCCTTCCCCTCCTAGAGCACTGAGCTGTGAGCCCTGGTTCAAAGCAACCCCACATCCTTTCCCACCACTTCACTTCATCTTCAAAGCAGCCTTGCAGCTGGAACCCCTGGTGAGGGCAATGCTGTTTACTCCTGAAAAAGAGGCCCAGAGGGGGAGGTGACAAGCCTAGGGTCACACAGCTATTAGCGGTGGACCTGGGACCTGCAACCCCTCCTCTGATGCACCCGCATCCTTCCCCCTCTCTCTCCTCCCCAGCTCTGTGGATGGTTGAAGACCAGGCTCTGGCTTTCAAAGTCCCTGAGCATTTCCTGCCCTCTGGCCACCCTGCAGGGCCCTCTGCCTGCCCACCAGCCTGCCTCTTAGACTGAGCGGCTCCTCCCCAGGATCTGCCCTCCCTACCACCAGCCTGTGAAGTGACTGAGATCATAGTAGATTCCCCCAGAAGAGCTGTCACCCTGGCAAAGCTCACAGAGGGGAAACATTGACTTATATGCCAGTTCCTCTGGTATATGCGTTAAGGACAGTGAAAGTGTTAGTCGCTCAGTCGCGTCCAATCCTTTGCGACCCACCAGGCTCCTCTGTCCATGGGATTCTCCAGGCAAGAATACTGGAGTGGGTAAGCCATTCCTTTCTCCAGGGGATCTTCCTGACCCAGGAATTAAACCCGGGTCTCCTGCATTGCAGGTGGATACCATCTGAGCCACCAGGGAAGCTCATGAGTTAAGGAATGTTTGAGTTAATGAATGTTTTTCTTAAATTCATTCACTCACCCACCCATCCACCCAGCCTCCCATCCACCCATTCTCTGATGAGCAGCTACCACGGGCCGGCACTGATCTAGACGCTGGAGTGCATCAGTGCAATCACCGTTACTATTACACTTTGGTTATTATTGTCTGAAGACGCCCCCAGCTCTGAGGTCTCAGAAGCCATCAGCTTGAAGGGTGTGGGGTAAGCACTACCTCCCCTGGGTGAAGCTGCTCCTCTTTGGCTGCCAGGAGCCACGGAGACCCCTGAGCTCCCACAGGAGGGGATTGCACCCAGGCACAGGGTAAATCCCTCCCCATCCCCTATCCTTGCAGAGGAGGCAGGTGGCTCCTGCTGACAGGCATGGCACCAGGAATCTGGGCAAGGTTTAATTAACCATGACAATTGACACCTTCACCAGATGTCTGCTGTGAGACTCCGGCTCTGATGATAAAATGTTCGGATAATGCTGTTGGAGCAGCACTTTCCAAGCCGTATGTTTTTCATCTGGGTCACCAGGAAGCTCAGCTTGTTTTTGAGGGCACCGCCCAGGGAAGGCTGGCTGGTCTCTTGCTTCCCCTGCTGGAGGGTCACAGAGAGTGCTGGGGCAGACAGGGCTGGACAGCAAATCGGCACATCCACCAGGAGAGCCACACCTCCCTGGGCCTCGGGGCAGTTTCGCTCAATAACTCCCTCACCTCTGCCTTGCTTTTTGCAAGGACTGCACGGTCACATAACTGTGGGGTGCGGACACTTCACCAGTTCACCTTCACTTTCCTCCTGCCCCATCACAGGCAGATCTTGGTGTGTTTATTTCTGATGTGACGCCAAGCTCCTGGGACACTATCTGGCACATAGTAGGTGCTCAATCAATCGGTAAGTACATCCTTTTTTATTGAAATATAGTTGATTTGCCACGTGGTTTTAATTTCTGCTGTACAGCTAAGAGATTCAGTTATACATATACGCACATTCTTTTTCATATTCTTTTCCATTATGGTTTATCACAGGATATTGAATACAGTTTTCCTGTGCTGCACAGTAGGACCTTGTTGCTTCTGCATTCTAGATATACTAGTTTGCATCTGCTAATCCCAGGCTCCCAGTCCATCCCTCCCTCACGGCCCCTCCCCCTTGGCAATCTGTTCTCTGCTCTTACGAGTCAGTTTCTGTTTTATAAACAGGTTCATTGGTGCCATATTGTAGATTTCACATAGAAGTGACATCATATGGTATTTGTCTTCCCACCTTCAATTAATATGGGAATCTCTAGATTATCCATGTTGCTGTAAATGGCAATATTTCATTCTTTTCTATGGTGGTGGTGGTTTTAGTCGCTAAGTCGTGTTTGACTTTTGCGATCCCATGAACTGTAGCTTGCCAGGCTCCTCTGTCCATGGGATTCTCCAGGCCAGAATACTGGAGTGGGTTGCCATTTCCTTCTCCAGTATTCCATTGTATATGTATATAATACGTCTTCTTTTCATGAATGCGTGTGCTTTCTTAAAAAGATTTATTTATCATTTATTTTCGGCTTCACTGCATCTTCACCGCTGCACGCAGGATTTCTCTAGCTGTGGTTCACGGGCTTCTCATTGTAGTGGCTTCTCTTGTTGCAGAGCACAAGCTTCAGTAGTTGTGGTATGCAGGCCTCCTTGCCCCTCAGCATGTGGGATCTTCCTGGACCAGGAACTGAACCCACGACCCCTGCATTGGCAGGTGGATTCTTAACCACTAGACCGCAAGGGAACTCTATTTCACATCTTTTTTATCCATTCACCTGCTGATGAACACTTAGGCTGTTTCCATGTCTTGGCTCTTGCCAATAATGCTGCTGTGAACATAGGGGTATATGTATCTTTTTTGAATTAGAGTTTGGTCTGAATATAGAGTGTGTCCTTATTGACAACAGCACATGTACACTGAGTGCTTCCTGGGCACCTGGCCCCACACGCTCTAATTTAACCCAGTCATACATGTGACTCAGTTCAGTTCAGTCGCTCAGTCGTGTCCGACTCTTTGCGACCCCATGAACTGCAGCACGCCAGGCCTCCCTGTCCATCACCAACTCCCGGAGCTTACCCAAACTCATGTCCATCGAGTCGGTGAGGCCATCCAACCATCTCATCCTCTGCCATCCCCTTCTCCTGCCCTCGATTTTTCCCAGCATCAGGGTCTCTTCAAATGAGTCAGCTCTTCACGTCAGGTGATAGTGGGTGGCAATCATGGCTGGCATCTATTAGTCTGAGATATAGGCTGGCACAGTTCTAAGCACTTCAAATGGATTAGCCCTTAATCCCAACAAAGCCAAAGGAGACAGGCACTGATACTAACTTCCACTTCCAGGTGCTGGAGAAGACTCTTGAGAGTCCCTTGGACAGCAAGGAGATCAAACCAGTCCATCCTAAAGGAATTAACCCTGAAGATTCACTGGAAGGACTGATGCTGGAGCGGAAGCTCCAATACTTTGGCCACCTGATGCAAAGAGCTGACTCATTGGAAAAGACCCTGATGCTGGGAAAGATTGATGGCAGGAGGAGAAGGGGTGGACAGAGAATGAAATGGTTGAATGGCATCATTGACTCAAAGGACGTAAGTTTGAGCAAACTCTGGGGAGATAGTGAAGGACAGGGAAGCCCGACGTGCTGCAGTCCATGGGGTCACAAAGAGTGGGACACAACTTGGCAACTGAACAACAGCTTCCAAGTGAGATGGCCCTTAAGTGAGCCTGATTGGTGCCGAGTGGCAGAGCTGAATCTCAAGTGTCCTCAAGTGTCTGACTCTGACTCCCCAGGGCTGTGTTATCTCCCGCATTTTTTCAGATGGAATGCCAGGTTCGTCCAGGTGTTCTGGTTCTCTGTCGCTATGAAACAGACTGCTTTCAAGCTCAGCAGCTTAAAAGTTTGCTCACAGTTTTCAGGGCCAGGAGCCCGGCGCATGGAGGGCAGCACAGGCGTCTGCAGTGACAGGCCGCGGCCAGCTGGCCGGCAGGGTTCAGTGGGGCTGTGTGTCTGGGCCTCGCTTCTGGTTGTCAGCGGCTTCAGTTCTTCCCCCAGCAGGCCTGCTGGGGCTGCAAGGCGCCAGACACCACCTTCCCTCACCAAGCGTGTCACCTGAGATGGCTCAGCCGCCACAGCCGAGGTCAGCGGGCATCACTCTCCCCAAGCCGTCCCTCCCGCAGTTTCCTGGGCTTCCTTGCAGCCCGTCAGACATGAAACTCTGGCCTCCCCCAGAGGGACGGTTATGAGAGGCAGGAAGAGGGAGCTGCTTGGGCCCAGAAACCAGTCCAGCATCACTTCTGCCATCTCCTACTGGTCAATGCGGTCCAAGATTGCCCCCGACCAGATTCAAAGGGGTAAATCACACAGAACCACCGCTGGTCTGTGAGTTCTGTGTAACAGATGTCACCCAGAGGCAAGCCCACCTGCCTTTCTAGTAAAGCCCTCTTCTCCCCATTCCATGAGCTCTGCACCTCCTCACACTTTCACCTATGGCCTGCCAGACCCTGGCCCACTCAGGGTCCTCCAGTTCCAGCCCAAAGCCCAAGAAGACACCCCAGGGGCCACCAAAGTGTGGTCTGCAGCCTCCTGAGTACGGGAGGGGCTTGTTTACATGCAGGTTCCCAGGACCCTCCCCAGACCTGGACACCAGAACTTCTGGGAAGGGGTGGGACCAGGGAATCTGTATTTAACCACCTCCCTGGGTGAGTCTGCCTCACTCCAGCCTCTGGGAACCACTGTCCCCGTTAGTTCACTCCATTCCCACCTCCTCCTAGACCCTCCCATTAGTGCCAGCCCTGGCCGATCTCCACCCTGGGCCCCCATCCCCTCCTCCCAGAAGCCCTGCAGCCAGAACCAACACTGTCATTCTCGGGGTGTCAGGTGAGGCTCAGAGGGGGATTGATTGTCCAGTCTCTGCTCTCAGCTCCAGCCCCACCCCTTTTTCCTCCCCCTGGACCCCAACCCCGGATAGAGGACCCTGATGGGCACAGCCTCTGGGGGTCCTGGGTGGGGAGGGCCCTGCTGACTCGCTCACACTGGCTCCCCAGGAGGGACTCAGCTTTAGAGTCCTGCGGCCCCAGGAAGGAATCCAGAAGCCCTGGGTGTTTGTGACTTGGCCACCCGAGGTGCTCCACCACCCCGTCTACAGCCCCCACTCTGTCCACACCTAGCCTCCATCCGGCCATGGGACCCGCATGCCCACAGACCCACAGGCACCCCAGTCAGTCAGGGCCTGAGCCTTGACTCTACTTTCTCCCGTTACAGCCCCCAGATCTCACCCCAGCGCCCAGGTTCATGGTTCCGTGAGAGACAAAACCACTGCCGAAACTTGCTTCCTAACTTTGCATCCCCAGGAGACTGAGGGGCCGATGGAAAGTTATGGAGGCCCTGAGCTCAAGGTCCCTGGAAGCTGACTTGTGCCAGGCTTATGGACTCCCTCTTCATTGCCTCACTGAACCCTCGCTGCCACCACGAGGGTCCTAGCTAGGGACACTGAGGCCCAGAGGGGTCTGCATCCCAGCCACAATGCACGTGGCCTCACTGGGCACAAAGCAGGCAGTGGACACGGAGGCCCTCACCCCCCAACCCCTCACCCCTGCAATGCTGCCCTCCCTCCAGCCCCTCTGCCTCTGCCAGGGCCTCCAGCCGTCCCTTGGCCGTGATGGTGCCCCGGGCTCCACGCTTATCGGGAAGAGAGAAATCACAGCCCCACCCGATGCACTATGTCTGCCACCCGGGTCGGGTCAGAGCTGTGGGAAGAGCAGGTAGAATCAGTCCAGATGGAGCCGCTGACTCAGCCCCACGTGCTCCATCCTGAGCCCCGTCATTTATTCTAAAGACCATGTTGTGCTTCCTCTTCACTTGGTAAATTTCAAAGTGGCCTTTGGCCAAAGCAATAAAATTCTGACCTAGAAAAGTGAAAAGGCCTTTGAAATTATGAGCCCGGAGTGCTGGCCTGATGTGTGGGTGAGGACAAGGTGGCTGAGGCTGCAGAGAAGGAAGAAAAGGGGAGCCACAGTTCTGGCTCCTCCAGGTCTGCATGGATGTCCATGGACCCGGAGCCCCAACCAGTGAGGAAAGGAAGTCAGGGGATGGTGTCGGGGGGCAGCCAGCTCGGGGAGGTGGGGGCATGTAGGTCTCTTTGTCCCTCTAACCAGGATGGCTGCGCAAACCAGCAGCCCAGACGTAAAAAGGAGGTTGCCCACCTGCCAAGGCCAGGATGGTTCTCAATATATGGGGTTCACAGCACCATGGAATTTTTGGCAGCCCACTTAAAGGTGGCCCAGCAATCCGGCCATGATGACAAGGCCACGTTTTGCCAAGCCCACGGTTTCTCTTGCCCTCTGCTCTGGGTCTTTCTGAGCAGGCTGTGTTCTCCCACATCCTGACTATGCCTCTTGTAGGTGTTTTTAGCTTAGGCTCAAAACTTAGATGGGGCCTCTTTGCTCCCATGTGAGTTTGGGGGGAGTTTAGGGGGTTGTTTTGTTGGCTGCATTTGGGTCTTCATCTGCTGTGGGCTTTCTCTAGTTGTGGCAAGTGGGAGCTACTCTTCCTTGCGGTGGCTTCTCTTGTTGCTCTAGGAATCTAGGCTCACAGGTTCATTGTTGCAGCTGGAGAGCTTAGTTTCTCCCAGGCATGTGGAATCTTCCCAGACCAGGAATCGACCGTGTGCCCCCTGCATTGACAGGCAGATTCTTAATCACTGCACCACCAGGGAAGTCCACTCATACGTCAGTTTTGAGATTAGTTTACATTTGGCTGACTCTACAAGAGGGAAGAACGTTCAAGAAGGGAAGAGGGACATAGGACCAAGCTTGCAGTCTCTGACCTAACTTTTGGACAAAGTAGAGAGGGAGAGGTGAGCCCTGCCTACATCTGCCCACCACGTGGGAGTTGCAGAAAGTGGAAGGGAAAGGCTACATGGGCTTGGCTGTAGCACAGTAGCCCTGTCCCCAGTGAGTGTGGTTCTGATGAATCAACTTCTCCTCCTCTGTGGGGTAGGGGTGGTCAGGAAGAGGTGGGTGAGGCTGGAAAGGAGAGAGAAGACTCCCTCCCTCCTCTGTCAATCATACACTCAGCAGATGCTGCACAGGTCCCAGGCACAAGCCCTCGACATACCCCACCCCAGATCCTACCACTAGGATGGTCCAGCAAGCACCTGCAAGTCTCCATCTGAGGCCTCCTCTCAGCCTGCATGCCAGGCACACAGCCTTCCACCCAGGATGGGTTAGCCTTCCACCTGGAGGACCCCTGTGGGATAGCTGGCAGGCATGTTCTAGAATGTCTCCTAGCATTCTTCACTGGGACTGAGCTCCAGTTACCTCCAGTGGTAACTGTTCTGAAATGTACCTGGGTTGCTGACTTTGAACTGTTCTGGCTATGCCTTAGGTAGGTCACCTCCCGCTCTGACTTCAGTTTCATCCTCTTGAGGATGCCCACCTGGCAGCTTGCTGGGGAGATCTGTGGTCCTGGATGCCAAGTACTTAGACCGACATCTGTGGCAGCAGGTGCTCCACCCAGTGTGTATACTCCAGCACGTATCGGTTCTTCACCACTGCAGTACTCGTGTCCTTTTATGCCAACAGCAGTCCTTGAGTTGGGAGGGACCAAAGGTAACCCCTCCTTCCACTCTCAGTCTGTGGTTCTGGGTAGCCCCAACCAGTTAGAGATTTATGTTAACTTGACCACAGTTATTGGATCAAGGATGGTCACATGGCCTTGATAAGATCCAATGAGATGCAATGAAACACTAACTGGGGATGCTGAGACTGAGGCACTGGCGCTTTGCCTCTGAAATTGAGCCTTAGGGGACAAAAAGGATGCTGCGACATTTTACCACCATTCAAAGTCTGAGGATGGAGCCGACGGGGCAGAACCAGAGCAGGGAGAGAGTAAGACTCAGACCTTGTTTGACCTCTTGATCAAACCATTCCTGAAACCCTCCTCTTTGACTTTTTAGTTACTTTTGTCAGCACTTCTCCTTTGTGCTGAAGTCAGTTTGATATGAATTTTCTTCTCGTCATCTGTAACTGAAAGCAATGACATGGGTATTTTATTATTATTACTATTGTTATTTACTCTCAGGCCTCAGTTTCACCATCAGCACAGTGAAAGTGAAAGTCTGATAGAATCTGAATCCAGCTCTGATGTGCTGGGATTCTAAGGAACCTGAGGGCCTGGCAAGGCTTGGAGCTCCCAGAAGTAGGAATGGGTTTTCCTTACTCGGGCCACAGGGAGGACGGCAAGCAGTGGGAGGGATATTGATAAAGATAAGTCATTTAGCTTTTGCTTGCTCACCTGCTGGGGGCTTTGGTTTGGAGAATCAGTGCCAGGGAAATAAAGAAGAGCTTCCTGCTGAGCCCAGGATGCTCAGTGGTAACAATGATACCCATGCTCACAGTAATCTCTCTCACCTATCAGGTGTATAAAACGTATCCTAATCCACTTGAACCTCTCCATTGCACCATGCAAGAAGCAGACCCCAGGAGAGGTTAAGTGTCTCACCCAAGGTCACATAGTCACTACAGAACTAAGCCTCTACCAACTGGGTAGTGATCCAAACAAGCGACTTCCCCTCCCCAGGCTCAGTTTCCACATCTGACAGGTAGACATAGTCATGGACCTCACAGGGTCTGCGTGAAGAACAAATGAATTTGTGGTTGGGTGGAACCACTCTGAGATGCCAGAACAAGGCGTCAGAGCACAGAAAAGAAAATGGGGCACCCAGGAAGGCAGTTTCCCGGTGCATTAGGCTCACACTCCGTTCCTGTCCTCTCTCTCCCTCTAGGGCACAGAAGGCCAAGCTGAGGTAAGGGATTGTACAAATGCCAAAGGCTGTCATCAGATTAGCCATTTTGTACCCCGTGTGTTTGTGCAAACATGACGTGGCTGTTGAGGAGGTGATTCTGGGGGTCAGGAGGGCTGAGTGGGAATTAGGCATGTGTTTCTCCAGAGGCCCCACATCTCTGCCGCCCAGGGCACAGCAGTGCCGAATTCCAACTTCTAAAGCCTGGAGTGGCGGAAGGATCAGGCCCCAGGGCTGTCTGCCCCAGGCCAGCCAGGAAGCAAAGAGGAAGGAAGGCAGGAGAGTGAGCTAGAAACTGAACCACCATGAAACCTCCTCCCGCTGGTTCCTCTCCTGCTTCCCACCTCCCACTTCCACCAGGCAGCCTGGGTAATGTTCTAAAAAGTAAATCAGATCATGTGCCTGTGGCCTCCCACTGCACTTAGAATAAAATCCAGCCTCTCACCACAACCACCACGGCTTCCTGTCTGTCCACAGCCTGGAATGCTCTTCCCCAGCTCTCCATCCCAAAAGCTCCCCTGTCTTTGAAGTCTCAGCTGAAACAGAGTCAGCCCCACCTGTTCATTCATTTCATTTCAGTTGCTCAATCATGTCCAGCTCTTTGCGACCCCATGAATCACAGCACACCAGGCCTCCCTGTCCATCACCAACTCCCAGAGCTAGCTCAAACTCCTGTCCATTGAATCGGTGATGCTATCCAGCCATCTCATCCTCTCTTGTCCTCTTCTCCTGCCCCCAATCCCTCCGAGCATCAGGGTCTTTTCCAATGAGTCAACTCTTCGCATGAGATGGCCAAAGTATTGGAGTTTCAGCCTCAGCATCAGTCCTTCCGATGAACACCCAGGAACAGTCTCCTTTAGGATGAACTGGTTGGATCTCCTTGCAGTCCAAGGGACTTGCAAGAATCTTCTCCAGCACCACAGTTCAAAAGCATCAATTCTTCGGCACTCAGCTTTCTTCACAGTCCAACTCTCACATCCATACATGACCACTGGAAAAACCATAGCCTTGACTAGTGGACCTTTGTTGGCAAAGTAATGTCTCCACTTTTTAATATGCTATCTAGGTTGGTCATAACTTTCCTTCCAAGGAGTAAGCGTCTTTTAATTTCATGGCTGCAATCACCATCTGCAGCGACTTTGGAGCCCAAAAAAATAGTCTGACACTGTTTCCACTGTTTCCCCATCTATTTCCCATGAAGTGATGGAATCAGATGCCATGATCTTCGTTTTCTGAATGTTGAGCTTTAAGCCAACTTTTAACCCTCCTCTTTCACTTTCATCAAGAGGCTTTTTAGTTCCTCTTCACTTTCTGCCATAAGGGTGGTGTCATCTGCATATCTGAGGTGATTGATATTTCTCCTGGCACTCTGGATTCCAGCTTGTGCTTCATCCAGCCCAGTGTTTCTCATGGTGTACTCTGCATAGAAGTTAAATAAGCAGGGTGACAATATACAGCCTTGATGTACTCCTTTTCCTAATTAGAACAAGTCTGTTGTTCCATGTCCAGTTCTAACTGTTGCTTCCTGACCTGCATATAGGTTTCTCAAGAGGCCCCACCTGTACCACTCACTTATTCTCCATTCATGCCCCTGTGATCTGTCTCCCTGGCTGGTCAGCACCCTGGGAGAAATCACCAGGGCCCATGACAGGGGCCATGAGTGAAAGGAAGGATCAGCTAATTAATACTCTGAAGCAAAGCTGTTTTACTTACTGGAGGTCACAAGACTCAAATCCTTAACTCATCAATCCCAGGCCAGTCTCTCACTACCAACCACTCTTAATTTCACTGTGAAAGTTGGGGGTGGGAAAAAAGAGGAGAGAAGGAGCCAAAGCAGAGATGCCAAATCCATTCGTGTCTTCCAAAATGAATTGCCCTCAATCCATGCTTCTCCAGTGTGAGAGAATTGGGGCCTGTTGGCTAGGTGGGCTGGGAGACAGGACACACTCAGAGCCTCTTCTGCAAAGCCCGTGGACTCTGGAGCCACACTGACCAATATCCCTCATCTTCAGTTACTAACTGTGTGACCTTGGCCAAGTCATCTGACCTCCTGCTGGGCTGAGAACCAAAGGAACCCAGGGAGGGGTTTCAACAGGTGGGGACTGGGTGGTGCAGCTGGGTTTGCAGAGAAATGGATTGGAAGGAGCCAACTTGGGTGTGAAGAGCCGTCATCTGTAATTATAGTCCTGACCTAAATAGGTTCCTACTGAGTAGGCTTATAGTGAATGTCAGCTAAGCTGGAGTCCATAGGTCCATCCTTTTCCCACATCCGGATGGCAAATACAGAGATGAACACCACCTTAGTCATGGTGTTTAGGCAACACTGCACTGTGCCCACTGTCCCCATTGTCACCTCAGAACTGGCCATCTGCTTCTCACCCTCTCAGAGAGGCCCTCTCTCAGCTCTTCCTCCCTGCGGCCCTCTGATATCCTCTTGTAGTTTCTGCTAAGATAGCACCTAAAACCCCACTTTTGTCAAAACACCAGCTTTGATTTCATAGAGCAGGACACAATCTGAGATCTGATGGATGCCATCAAAATAATTCTAAAAGAATGAATTTTAATTTGGTAAAAATGGCAAATGTATAGTGTATACATTTAAGCAATATAGACTATTACAAAAAAAAAAAAAAGACCAAGATTTGATGAATCTCATTCTAGGCATCTCTCTGTGCATATGTGTAGCCTAGAAGGAAAAACAGTTGAGGAAAAATGAAATTATACACTCTATTTTTAATAAAAGGTTGTTAAATACAATTTTACTTAAATTGAACAGAATAATTTAAAATTGAGGTTAAACTGAAATAAGTATTAATTTCAGACAGATGTTGCTTCATATTTTTTTTTTCCTAAAAATATTTTTATAGTTAAGAAGAAAGCTAGTAAAAATATTAAGATGTTATGGTCATGCTTTTAAAAAGAATGGTATGTTTTTATTTTAGACTCAATGTGTTGATTCCCAGTAATAAAAGTTAGGAAATTAGTGCACTTATACTATATCTTAAAACATTATTATTACCTTGTCAGGGTTTACAACTGCTTCATGCTGTTATGGAAGTACAGTTCTCATGGCAATTTAGAATGAGCTTTGCATTTAAATAGAACCATTTCTCAGCCCCAATCCTTTCTTCCTTCCTTCTTTCTTATTTTAATTTTTAACTATATCCTTTCCTTTCCTTTTTTCTTTTTTACTTTCAATTTTTTGTTAATAGAATATTTTTCTCCAGACTCATGAATGTTGTTTCCTTAGCTCCACACATGTGAAAATGTCCCTGATACCTTTTTACTTGAAAGACAACTTGGCTGGGTATAAAATTCAGGACTTGTCTTTTCTTGCCTTCAGAGTTTGTAGACATTGTTCCACTGTGTTCTAGCATTACTGTGGAGCTCTTTTGTGCCAATTTGATTTCTGCCTACATTGCGATTTGATGTTCCTACCTAAATGAACAGATGAACTTTGTATTTCTGAAGTTCAATTATTTCATTCAGATTTGTCTTAGAGATGTTATTTCTCAGTAGTTTTTCTGGGAAGATTGTGTGTGCTTTGGACCTGCAGATTCAGGACTTTGTTTCCAGATTTTTATTTTAGTATAATTTTGAATATTTTTATACCATTTGTCTCATACAAGGTTTATTTGTTGGCTAACCTTTGTCTGTCTTTTATGCCTGTCATCAGTCTAATCTTTGGCTACCCTCAAACGTTCTTCTTTTCTATTTAATGTTGCATGACTTTCCATAGTTTATCCACAATATTTCTTAATATAGGTTAGTCATATCCACTTTATTTGTTGGTGTTTATAATGTGGTTTAATCTCCTCTGCTTTTTTTTTCTGTTTCATTCCTGAGAACCACCAGCTTGATCTTCACTATTTTTACCAGCTTAATTTTCACTATTTTATAATCACTTATTTCCATTATATTACTTATTTGCATCTTTTCTTTAAATTTTAATGAAATGCAGTGTGCGAGACCTGGGTTCAATCCCGGGATTGGGAAGATCCCCTGGAGGAGGGAATGACAGACTACTCTAGTATTCTTGCCTGGACAGTCCCCAGGAACTGAGGAGCCTGGTTATCTACAGTCCATGGGGTCACACGTAAAGAGTGGGACACAACTAAGTGACTAAGCACAGCACAGCATTGCTGCCCTAGGTCTTTGTTGCTGCTCACAGGTTTTCTCTAGCTCTGGTTAGTGGGGGCTACGCTCATCTGCAGTGCGCGGGCTTCTCATTGTGGCGACTTCTCTAGTTGCAGAGGCTCTAGGACACACAGGCTTCAGTAGTTGTGGTACATGGGCTTAGTTGCCCCATGGCATGTGGAATCTTCCCAGACCAGGGATCAAACCTATCATCCCTGCATTGGCAGGCAGATTCTTAACCACTGGACCACCAGGAAAGTCCTTATTTGAGTCTCTTAACGAGGCACTGCCTGTTACTCCAGGTGTTTCTTGACTTCCTACTTCTGCATTCCAGTCCCCTATAAAGAAAAGGACATCTTTTTGGGGTGTTAGTTCTAAAAGGTCTTGTAGGTCTTCATAGAACCGTTCAACTTCAGCTTCTTCAGCATTACTGGTTGGGGCATAGACTTGGACAACTGTGATATTGAACGGTTTGCCTTGGAAATGAACAGAGATCATTCTGTCGTTTCTGAGATTGCATCCAAGTACTGCATTTCAGACTCTTTTGTTGACCATGATGGCTACTCCATTTCTTCTAAGGGATTCCTGCCCGCAGTAGTAGATGTAATGGTCATCTGAGTTAAATTCACCCATTCCAGTCCATTTTAGTTCACTGATTCCTAGAATGTTGACGTTCACTCTTGTCATCTCCTGTTTGACCACTTCCAATTTGCCTCGATTCATGGACCTAACATTCCAGGTTCCTATGCAATATTGCTCTTTACAGCAATGGACCTTGCTTCTATCACCAGTCATATCCACAACTGGGTATTGTTTTTGCTTTGACTCCATCTCTTCATTCTTTCTGAAGTTATTTCTCCACTGATCTCCAGTAGCATATTGGGCACCTACTGACCTGGGGAGTTCCTCTTTCAGTATCCTATATTTTGCCTTTTCATACTGTTCATGGGGTTCTCAAGGCAAGAATATTGAAGTGGTTTGCCATTCCCTTCTCCAGTGGACCACATTCAGTCAGACCTCTCCAACATGACCGACCCATCTTGGGTGGCCCCACAAGGCACTGCTTAGTTCCATTGAGTTAGACTAGCTGTGGTCCTAGTGTGATTAGATTGGCGAGTTTTCTGTGATTATAGTTTCAGTGTGTCTGCCCTCTGATGCCCTCTTGCAACACCTACTGTCTTATTTGGATTTCTCTTACCTTGGATGTGGGGTATCTCTTCACGGCTGCTCCAGCAAAGCACAGCCACTGCTCCTTACCTTGGACGAGGAGTATCTCCTCACCACCGCCCCTCCTGACATTGAACATGGAATAGCTCCTCTAGGCCCTCCAAGGGAGAAGGCAATGGCACCCCAATCCAGTACTCTTGCCTGGAAAATGCCATGGATGGAGGAGCCTGGTAGGCTGCAGTCCATGGGATCGCAAAGAGTCGGACACGACTAAGCGACTTCACTTTCACTTTTCACTTTCATGCATTGGAGAAGGAAATGGCAACCCACTCCAGTGTTCTTGCCTGGAGAATCCCAGGGATGGGGGAGCCTGGTGGGCTGCCATCTCTGGGGTCGCACAGAGTCGGACATGACTGAAGTGACTTAGCAGCAACAGCAGTAGTAGCAGGCCCTCCAAATTTGGCCTTGGAATACGGAATGAAACAGGGCAAAGGCTAATAGAGTTTTGCCGAGAAAATGCACTGGTCATAGCAAACACCCTCTTCCAACAACACAAGAGAAGACTCTACACATGGACATCACCAAATGGTCAACACCAAAATCAGATTGATTATATTCTTTGCAGCCAAAGATGGAGAAGCTCTATACAGTCAACAAAAACAAGACCAGGAGCTAACTGTGGCTCATATCATGAACTCCTTATTGACAAATTCAGACTTAAATTAAAGAAAGTAGGGGAAACCACTAGACCATTCAGGTGTGACCTAAATCAAATCCCTTATGATTATACAGTGGAAGTGAGAAATAGACTTAAGGAACTAGATCTGATGGAGTGCCTGATGAATTGTGGACAGAGGTTCATGACGTTGTACAAGAGACAAGGATCATGACCATCTCCATGGAAAAGAAAGGCAAAAAAGCAAAATGGCTGTCTGGGGAGGCCTTACAAATAGCTGTGAAAAGAAGAGAAGTGAAAAGCAAAGGAGATAAAGAAAGATATAAGCATCTGAATGCAGAGTTTCAAAGAATAGCAAGAAGAGATAAGAAAACCTTCTTCAGCAAATAATGCAAGGAAATAAAGGCAAACAACAGAATGGGAAAGACTAGAGATCTCTTCAAGAAAGTTAGAGATGCCAAGGGAACATTTCATGCAAAGATGGGCTCAATAAAGGACAGGAATGGTATGGACCTAACAGAAGCAGAAGATATTAAGAAGAGGTGGCAAGAATACACAGAAGAACTGTACAAAAAAGACCTTCACAACCAGGATAATCACGATGGTGTGATCACTCACCTAGAGCCAGATATCCTGGAATGTGAAGTCAAGTGGGCCTTAGAAAGCATCACTATGAACAAAGCTAGTGGAGGTGATGGCATTCCAGTGGAGCTGTTTCAAATCCTGAAAGATAATGCTATGAAAGTGCTGCACTCAATATGCCAGCAAATTTGGAAAACTCAGCAGTGGCCACAGGACTGGAAAAGGTCAATTTTCATTCCAATCCCAAAGAAAGGCAATGCCAAAGAATGCTAAAACTACCACACAATTGCACTCATCTCACATGCTAGTAAAGTAATGCTCAAAATTCTCCAAGTCAGGCTTCAGTAATACGTGAACCGTGAACTTCCAGATGTTCAAGCTGGTTTTAGAAAAGGCAGAGGAACCAGAGATGAAATCGCCAACATCCGCTGGATCATCGAAAAAGCAAGAGAGTTCCAGAAAAACATCTATTTCTGCTTTATTGACTATGCCAAAGCCTTTGACTGTGTGGATCACAATAAACTGTGGAAAATTCTGAAAGAGATGGGAATACCAGACCACCTGACCTGCCTTTTGAGAAACCTATATGCAGGTCAGGAAGCAACAGTTAGAACTGGACATGGAAAAATAGACTGGTTCCAAATAGGAAAAGGAGTACGTCAAAGCTGTATATTGTCACTCTGCTTATTTAACTTCTATGCAGAGTACATCATGAGAAATGCTGGGCTGGAGGAAGCACAAGCTGGAATCAAGATTGCCAGGAGAAATACCAATAACTCAGATATGCAGATGACACCACTCTTACGGCAGAAAGTGAAGAGGAGCTAAAAAGCCTCTTGATGAAAGTGAAAGAAGAGAGTGAAAAAGTTGGCTTAAAGCTCAACATTCAGAAAACGAAGATCATGGCATCTGGTCCCATCACTTCATGGGAAATATATGGGGAAACCGTGGCAACAGTGTCAGACTTTATTTTGGGGGGCTCCAGAATCACTGCAGATGGTGATTGCAGCCATGAAATTAACAGACGCTTACTCCTTGGAAGAAAAGTTATGACCAATCTAGATAGTATATTCAAAAGCAGAGACGTTAATTTGCCAACAAATGTCCATCTAGTCAAGGCTATGGTTTTTTCCTGTGGTCATGTATGGATGTGAGAGTTGGACTGTGAAGAAGGCTGAGTGCCAAAGAATTGATGCATTTGAACTGTGGTGTTGGAGAAGACTCTTGAGAGTCCCTTGGACTGCAAGGAGATCCAACCAGTCCATTCTGAAGGAGATCAACCCTGGGATTTCTTTGGAAGGAATGATGCTAAAGCTGAAGCTCCAGTACTTTGGACACCTCATGCGAAGAGTTGACTCATTGGGAAAGACTCTGATGCTGGGAGGGATTGGGGGCAGGAGGAGAAGGGGACGACAGAGGATGAGATGACTGGATGGCATCACAGACTCGATGGACGTGAGTCTGAGTGAACTCCGGGAGTTGGTGATGGACAGGGAGGCCTGGCGTGCTGCGATTCATGGGGTCGCAAAGAGTCGGACACGACTGAGCGACTGAACTGAACTGAAAGAGGCACTGTGTCATTTGAAATTGATGAAGGCTATAAAGAGCAATTGTTTTTCTCTGATTCTTTGGGCAATTCCTCTTGTAGAGTATTTTCCTCATCTGTTTTCATTTATGTTCATTTTCTCCCTTTTTGCAACATCTAAGCACAATTCTGGCGTTGGTTACTTCTTACCTCAATTTTGAGTGGGGCCAGCTCTTTGTGGGAGGGAAGCATGGGAAAGAGTGGGAGGCATGGCTTGGGGAGACCACAGCTTCCATTTGGGTTTGTCATCTTAGACTATTTTACCACATCAGTTGCTTCCTTTGCTGTGGGAACACAGCTCAGTGTTTGACACCCAGTGATCGATGTGGCCCCTACAAAGCCATTAAGAAGGTTGTGACAGTTCCAGTGCTCTAAGCCAAAGATTTTGGGGTAAAGTTTTCAGATTTGGGATATATCCTTCGAAGCCTCAACTTTCCTATCCATGAAATATGCTAGGGATGTTTGCATAGATTCTGTTTCCTCTGGGCAATGGTCTAGACTTCACAGTATTTGGGCAAGAAGGCTTCAGTGTGTGGTTTGGGGCTGTGGTAATTTCTGATTTCAACAAAAATTCAGGGGAAAAATTACCCTATATTCCAGTTTTGGTTGTTGTTATCTTGAGCTGATCTTGAGAGAGGAAAGTGATTCAAGTGTCCTTTAGCCATCATTTTTGCCTGGAAATTAAATGCTTTTTCATCCATTATCTCTGTTAATTCTAACACCAATCTTAAAAGGTGAACTATGAAGATCATGGCATCTGGTCCCATCACTCCATGGGAAATAGATAGGGAAACAGTGGAAACAGTGTCTGATTTTATTTTTCTGGGCTCCAAAAGCACTGCAGATGGTGATTGCAGCCATGAAATTAAAAGACGCTTACTCCTTGGAAGAAAAGTTATGACCAACCTAGATGGCATATTCAAAAGCAGAGACATTACTTTGCCGACTAAGGTCCGTCTAGTCAAGGCTATGGTTTTTCCAGTAGTCATGTATGGATGTGAGAGTTGGACTGCGAAGGAGGCTGAGTGTCAAAGAATTGATGCGTTTGAACTGTGGTGTTGGAGAAGACTCTTGCGAGTCCCTTGGACTGCAAGGAGATCCAACCAGTCCATTCTGAAGGAAATCAACCCGGGGATTTCTTTGGAAGGAATGATGCTAAAACTGAAGCTCCAGTACTTTGGCCACCTCATGCGAAGAGTTGACTCATTGGAAAAGACTCTGATGCTGGGAGGGATTGGGGGCAGGAGGAGAAGGGGACAAGAGAGGATGAGATGGCCGGATGGCATCACTGACTCGATGGACATGAGTCTGAGTGAACTCTGGGAGTTGGTGATGGACAGGGAGGCCTGGCGTGCTGCGATTCATGGGGTCGCAAAGAGTCGGACATGACTGAGCGACTGAACTGAACTGAACTGGTGTTTTATTATCCTGGGCTGGGTGGCAGTGGCAGCAGGGCTGACAACTAGAAGACATTGATCCTGAGCATAAAACAAAAGTGCATGATCATCTTAGGTAAGAGCAGCCTGCTCTGCCTCAGGGACAAATCCTGATATGTCAGATAGAATTCTCTCATAACATGAGTTTGGGCATCCACAAGACTTCCATGAAAAATACATAGCACTCAATGCTGCTTCTTCGTTCATCATCCACAGCAGACATCACTAATCAACCAAGGTAATCTATTTCCTTTGCATCTTATCCACACTACATTGCAGGCAGACATTCCCAGCTAACACTGGCAAGTGAAATGAAGCATATTTGCCACCCCAGTATTAGAGATTCTTCAGCTACATCAAAAAATGACAGAGGAGTCGGAAAAACCTGAGTTGAATTTTAGCTCTGGTATTACTAGCAGAATGACTTCAAACAAGGCTTTACTTCTTTAAGCCTCAGTTTTCTCATCTATAAAATAGGGATCATTGTTATTACATAAAATTATTAAAGAAACCACATTAGATAGTGCATGTTAGTCATGGTTACATTAAAAAAAAAAAAATCCAGAGCTTCCCCAGTGACTCAGTGGTAAAGGATCTGCCTGCCAATGTAGGAGACACGGGTTTGATCCCAGGTCTGGGAAGATCTCACATGCTGCAAAGCAACTAAGTCCATGTGCCACAACTATTGAGCCTGTGCTCTGGAGCCTGGAAGCCACAACTATTGAGCCCAAGCGCCACAGCTACTGAAGCCCTCACACCCTAGAGCCTGTTCTCCACGAGACAAGCCACCACAGTGAGAAGCCTGAGCAGCACAGCTAGAGAAAGCCAGCACAGCACTGAAGACCCCGCAGAGCCAAAACTAAACAAATCAATAAAATCATTTTCAAAAGCTCCAAAACCTGTAACTTAAAACATAAGCACCTATTTATTTCCTGCATCTGCAACGTAGCTGAGGAATTCTTTCAGTCTGGGAAAACTTGGCTGACCTTACCTGGACTTGCACATCTGTCTGTGGTCAGCTGGCAGGCTAGCTTGAGCTGGATAGTCTAATGTGGCATTACTCAAACGAATGATAGTTATCCGGCTGTCATCCAGGGTAAGGGAAGGTGGGTGATTAGGCCTGGGGGAGTCTCTCATCTTCTAGGAGGCTAGCCCAGGCTTGTCCCGTGGCAGCGGCTGGATTCCAAGAGATTGGGTAGAAGAAGGCAGGGTCTCTTGGGGTGAGGCTCTGAACTGCCACATCCCTGCTTCGATCACATTCTATTGGGCAAAGGAAGTCACAAGCCGGCCCAAGTACAAGACGGGAAGAAATAAACTCCGCCGCTTGATGAAAGGAGCTGCAAAGTCATATCACAAAGGGCTTGATTACAGGGACAGGTGGAGAATTGCGGCCATTCTCACAGAGAGTCTAGCATAGCCCTTCACGCACTAATGGCCACAGTTGAAGCTCACTAGTGGGTTTGAGAGAAAAAAAATCTAAAGTCACAAATTGCCTACTTTTTCTCTTGGTTGATGGAGCTTATAAAGACTGGATATGGCAAATAGCTTTTATCTCATGAGTTAACTCCCGTATTGGATAAGATTGTGAGATCCACGCTTAGTGGGATTGGTGCTGAAATCCATCAACAGCGTCTCGTGTCAGTATGTGATAGGAGGCGGTGATGAGTGTGCCACGGTGTGCTGGGCAGTGAGACTAGAGCTCAGAGGAGGCAGCCCTGCTTTGCTGTTCCCTCCCCAGTGTGAGTCACAGGTGCATGAAAGAAGAGTCTTCTTTTGACAATGTGGCATTTTTTTTGCTAACCTGACGGCAGTGTGTTAGCCAGCGGTCCCCAACCTTTTAGGCACCAGGGACCAGTTTTGGGAAGACAATTTTTCCACAGACTGGGGTGGGGGATGATTTCGGAATGATTCAAGCCCTTTACACTTACTGTGCACTTCATTTCTAATCTAATGCCGCCACTGATCTGACAGGAGGTACTGGCCCATGGCCTGGAGGCTGGGGACCCCTTCATTAGCTCACATTTTTTCACCAAAGCTGATAGGGACCAGGACTACCAGGTGCAAGGTGAAAGTCACTGGGTATGGCATCAGAAAGCCTGTATTCTTTTCTTTTCTTTTTTTTTCTTCTTTTTAAAAAAATCTTTTTTATTTTGTATTGGGGTATAGCTGATTAACAAACAATGTGATAGTTTCAGGTGAACCGTGAAGGGATTCAGCCATACATATATATGTATCCCTTCTCCCCCAGATTCCCCTCCCATCCAGGATACCACATAACAGTGAGCAGAGTTGCCTGTGCCATACAGTAGGTCCTTGTTTGCTGTCCATTTTAAATATAGCAGTGTGTACATGACCATCCCAAACTCCCTAACTATCCTATCCTTTCCTCCCTTTCTTCTCCTCAGCAATCATAAGTTCCTTCTCTAAATCTGTGAGTCCCCAGGAAGCCTGTATTCTGGTCCCAGGCAGGTCCCATGGACCAGCTGTGGGATGTCAGTATGAGTCTTTTCCTACCTGGGGACTGAGGACATTAGGAAAGGGACAGTGGAGGAGAAAGAAGGCTACCTGCCTGAAAAATGGGATGAGCCCAGATGAACTCTGAGATGTGCAATGAGTCAGCCTGTTAAAGAGAGACTGCCACCAAATCACCCCACTCAACCCCAACCTCGACTCCTTCTTCCACCCTGCTCCCCCATTTCCTAAACAAACCCTAGAACATCACTGTTGGTCCCATGGAGTTAATGGGCACGAACCTGCCTCTTTATTTAATGCAAATCCCAGCTCACCTTATTGTGAAGGAGTTTCTGTTCATTTGTACTTTCTTGGTGACACAATCCATTCCTGTCTCCAGTGGAGCCTCTAATCCCTGCAATTTCCATGGTGTTAGTAATTATGAGGAAAAAGTCTGAAGCACAGAAATTCTGCACCCTGTCTATAAGACTGCACACTTTCTGGAGTTTATTAAATTTATTTTGCAGGAACTGAGAAGATGAAACTCACTGTGCAGCTCCAGAGGGCAAAACAAGGACCAGCTGGCAGAATTTTCCAGGAGGCAGGTGGGATTCAAAGGAAGAAGCACTTCTGATAATCAGAGCTGGTTGGTACCAAGCGAACTGTGTCTGGAAGCCAGGGGCAAGGCCAGCAGTGTCCAGAGCCCCGTGTGGTCACTGTGGGAACAGCGAGGAGTGAGGGCTGTGGGCTGTGGAGGTGGTGGTGGTGGTTTAGCCGCTAAGTCATGTCCAGATCTGTGACCCCGTAGACTATAACCCACCAGGCTCCTCTGTCCATGGAGGTCTCCAGGCAAAATATTGGAGTGGGTTACCATTCCCGTCTCCAGAGGATCTTCTTGGACGATGGATCGAACCCATTATCTCCTGCATCTCCTGCATTGGCAGGCAGATTCTTTACCACCGAGCCCCCAGGGAAGCCCACTGTGGACCATACCTGAGTCTATTTCTCCACTCATACTTCTCAGGAGTTTGGAAGAGTGAGTCAGCTTTCCTAAGCCTGTTTTTGCCTTTCCTCCTCTGTAAGAAGCTGACCTTCCTGCCTAGCACAGGGCTATATCCAGCGAGTGGCCATGCTAAAATGTCATCATTTGGAGTTGGAGGGGGAGCTTTCCTCTCCCCTTGAGTTTGCCCATTAACAGTGTGGAAACTGAGGCAGAGAGAGGTTTGGTAAATTACCAAAGGTCACACAGCCAGCTAAGTGGTGGAAGAGGGGTTTGAACTAGGGCACTCAGGTTCTAGAACCCATGTTCTTAGCCACTACACTGTTTTTCGGCAACAGAGGGGTGGGTCCGTTTTGCCTTTGGGAAGAGTCTTCCAACAGCCAGTCTAGGTGGTCAATTCGGGGACACAAAACCGGAACCTGGTGAAACAGGTTTAGAAACACACGACCACCGTCTAGTGAGCTGGTCACATCCGCTGGATCGTGGCACCATCTCTGGACCCAAATATGAATGTGTCAGGTTCCCACGCTGGCCTTAGGCCAGACTACCGGGAAGCCCCCGAGTCAGTGATTAGTGGCAGATACATCACAGGGGCCACATGTGCTCCCCAGGACTGCTGTTGACAAAGACTCAGATGCAGAACAAAAGCTGGAAAGGCCTGGAGGCAGAGCAGCATGAGCAGATGCAGCCGGACTTTCAGACACGAGGACCCACAGAGCCTGACCCAGGCCAGCAGGAAGGGAGGGACGGAGACCAACACCCGCACCTGGATGAAGGGTTGTCACCAACTGCCTATTGAAGAATTATCGGAAGCTCGCAGGTTTCATTCAGCCATTCCTTCTTGGAGACTTATTAGCAGCTTCTACCTACTTGTTATGTGCTGGTGGCCACCACGGGAGTGGTCAAGACTGACCAGGCTCTACCCACAGGGAGTGTGTATTCTCCGGGACCCCCATCAGTCAGGATACCGAACGCTGGCCAACCCCATGGACACACCCGCAAGTCTCAACAGTTTACTAAAAATGTCCTTTGCATTCACATCACAGTATGATGTGGGTCTGTTGACTCTTCTCCACCTTGGAGCTTTGCTGTCTGGAACAGGTGGCCCCTGAGGTCACTCTGAATGGGAAAAGTAGCATGGAGTCACATTAGCTCTTTGCCATGTCAGCCTGGAAATGACATGTTACTTCTGCACATGGTCCATTGGTCAGAACGAGTCATGTGGTAAGGACTTAGCTGCAGGGGGGATTGGAAAATTCAGGACAGCATCTGGGTTTTCAGCAGATTCAGAGCTAGAAAGACACCATCATTATGAGGAGCACTGCCAGGTACTGGAAAAGGGGCCATCCGGCGGGGATCAAAACTCTGCATCCTGGGGCCCAATCCACCATGAGCAAGACCCCAAGCAAGCTCTGGAGTGCTGCCAGCATTTCCCCATTCTGGTCCAATGATGTTGGTAACATCCACAACTCGACAAGGCCTCGACCACAGGCTCTACTGAGTGTCATGCAGAGTTGATTTAGTTTTATAGTTCATGTACTGTGACTTGTTAACAGTTCTCTTCACAGAGGCTGACCTTTCTCAAGGAATCATCCAGTCAATGTCCCAAAGCTCTTGAGTCTAGGAGCTCCTGAGATCACACCACACACAGCCTAATGGAGAGGCAGGCACCACAGGACCACAGTCAAGTTCAGGAGCCCAGAAAGGGCCACACCAGAAAGACAGCCCCTAGAGAATGTCACCTCAGCAAGGCATCACTTTTCCTCTGGCTGACAGACAACTTGAATGCCAATTTTCTCCTCGGTGTGACAAGAAGGGCAAAGAGAAACAAGATTGGGGTGACGACTGAGTCTCTGAGAAGAGCCTCATTAGTGGGAAGGATGTGGGTGCTAGCTCTGGAATGTTCCATGGCAGGCTTCGAGCCTTCATTAAATGTGACACCAGGAGAATTGGGAGACACAGCCAACTCATCATGTCTCCTCACCTGAGCAATGCTAATGTTGCTGAGTGACCAGGGTCCCCTTCTCAGGAGGCTGCAGGAACCAGGAAATCAAAGGCCACAGAGCCATGGGCCTGGCAGGGACCCCAGAACAGTTGCCAGTCCAGGCCCATGCTCCTGAAATGCTCCCACATTCATTACCTCAAGAATCTGTGTGTGTGTGTGTGTGTGTGTGTGTGTGTGTGTGTGTGTGTTGGACTATGGGAAGTGAAAGTTCTAATTATCTCCACATCTCTGAAAGAAAATTGATCCAGAGAGAGGACATGCCCTGTCTACGGTCACACAGCTGTTGTGTGGAGGAGTTGGGTGTGAAAACCAGGTCTCTGCTGGTTTCCATGCTGCTATTTCTCTCTGGGAACCAGAGAAGTGATGAGGCCTGAATTCACCCAGCAACAGCAAGCCGTAATTTATCCTAGAGATATTGTTCGGATATGTGATTGAGGGATCCCCTTTCCAGCCCCTGAAACTTCATCAGTCAGGACAAGCAAAGCTCTACTGCAATAACAAATAGTCCCCAAATCACCACAGATCAAAAATCTATCACTCAGGCTTTGAGTTCACTGAGGCCCACTAGCCTCTGCCCCTTGTGGTCTTCACTCAGGGACTTGGGCCTACGAGTGGCCACCATTTGCTACATTGCAAGTCCCTGTAGCAGATCAACAGAAAACTCTGGAGGGTCTCCCATCAATATTAAATGCTTAAGTTCATCATTGGAACACTCCACTGTCGCAGTCAACTTAAGCTGCCATAACAAAATACTAGAATAGTACTGGGTAGCTTAAACAACAGGAATTTATTCTCACAGTTCTGGAGACTAGAAGTTTAAGATCAAGGTGCCGGCAAAGTTGGTGTCTGGTGAGAGCCCTCTCTCTCTCTCTCTCTCTTTCCCTCTCTCTTTCTATCTCTCAGTTATAGATGGCTACCTTATTGCTGTGTCCTCACATGACCTTTGCTCCTGCCTGAGTGTCGGGAGAAGGAGAGGAAACAAGCTCTGGGGTTTCTTCTTATAAGGACACTAATCCCATCACAAGAGCCTCACCTTCAGGACTTTACGTATGTGTGCTCAGTCCCTCAGTCACGTCTGACTGTTTGCAACCCCATGGAATATAGCCCACAAGGTTCCTCTGTCCATGGGATTCTTCAGGCAAGAATACTAGAGTAGGTTGTCATTTCCTCCTCCGGGGAATCTTCCTGAATCAGGGATTGAACCCATGTCTCCTACATCTCCTGCATTGGAAGGCAGGTTCTCTACCACTGAGCCGCCTGGGAAGCCCCTTCAGGACTTCACCTAAACTTATTACTTCCCAGAGGCACCATCTCCAAACACCATCATACTGAGGGTTAAGGTTTCAACCTATGGATTCTGGAGGGGACACAATTCAGCCCATAGTAAGCACTTTTGCTCACAACAAATTAGCCAGAATGAGTTGCTCGATTACTCCCCACAAACCATAGGGGGCTGGGAAGTCCACCCTTCCTTGTGGAGAGCAGGAATCCTGGGATAAAGGTGCTGGTGACCCCCACATCTAGCTTTCCAGCAGGGTGACTAGGTGGCTGCTGCACTGCCTTTTAGCAAAGTCACAGGACCCTGGAGCAGGAGAACAACTGAGAGAAATTTCATAATAATAATTTTCATTGAGAAACTGTCCCAAGTCAGGCCAATGATATGTTCTATACATGACCTAATACAAACATCACATGTATGGGGAAGTGTGGTCACTCCTTTTTACAGGTTGATTTGCACGCAAATGGTTATTGAGCATCCTTTCTGTGCCAAGTTATGCTCTAGACAGCATGAAATAACAGTGAGCAAAGCCAGCCCAATCTTCGAGTTTACATTTTACCACAGAACATGGATAATAACCAGATGAACAAGTGTGCTTATGATCCTTGGTGTCACAGAGGGACACCTACTAGAGAAGAATAAAGCAGAGGGCAGAGGGAGCCGTGGGGAGGCTGTGGCCATGGGGTAAAAAGGCCGTCTGGTGGGGGCACCTCTGAGCAGAGACCTGAGCCAGGCGGGTCCTGTGAATCCAGGCGGAAGGGCATCTGGGGCAGAGGGAAGGGCACATGCCAAGGGCCCAGGGTGGGAACGTACTGGGTGTGGTCACAGGACGGCCAAGAGATCAGTGGGGCTGGAGCAGAGTGAGGAAGAAAAGGAGGGGGGAGAGGTCACAGATGATGGGGATCAGGTCAGGTCAAGGCCAAGGAGGCCTGGAGAGGAGCCTTGGACATCATTCTGGGTGTCAGCTGACCTGGGGGTGATCCCGGTGGGAGGGCACCTGGGCAGTGTAATGTTGGCACTGGGCAATTCTGCTCCCAATCCTGGCTCTGCACTCCCCAGCTGGCTGCACTTGAGCAAGTGTGTCTCGGGTTCCTCATCCTCAGAGAGGTCATCCCACCAGCTTCAGGTGACAGCAGATTGAAAGTGAAAGTGAAGTCACTCAGTCGCTCTTTGCAACCCCATGGACAACAGCCTGCCAGGCTCCTCCACCTATGGGATTTTCCAGGCAATACTGGAGTGGGTGGCCATTTCCTTCTCCAGGGGATCTTCCTGACCCAGAGATCAAACCCTGATCTCCCACACCAAAAGCAGACTTTTTACCATCTGAGCCACCAGGGGAAGGACATTTAAATGACTCAGCACGGGCCGGCACACCACTGCTGAGGCCATCTCTCATGATGCTGTTTCTGCCCCGCCCCCATCTCCAGACCACCTCCCATCTCCAGAATTGTCACTGCCTTGTCGCTGCGAGTGCCATTCTCCCCATGAGGGGTTCCCGGGGGCTGCCTTCCTAGTTAGCTTCCCGCTCCTGACTGTCCCACCACCCAGCAGGGAGACCCCCACAGCCTTTTTTGTGCATCACCCTGCTCCCAGCACAGGCGGCTGGACCTGGAGTGGTCACCTGACCCAGGCTGGGCCAGGCAAGAGTTTGGTAGCAGACCCACGAGTTAATTTTTCCCTTGGCCAGAACTGTAACGTGTTAACTGCCTAAACTCAAGTGGTCTGTGGTGGGGCTTTGTCATGAGCCTGGACAAGGAGGATGCGGCCTGGGGGGGGTGGGGGGAGAAAGTAGGCGGGGCATGGGGAGCCGTGGGGAGCACAGTGTGTGAGAGGAGCAGAGATCCAAAACTGGGAAGGGGAGCCCTAGCTCTGCCCACTCCCTGGCTCTCTGTTTTGGGGTCTGACCACACTCCTGCCCTTGGATCTGGGGGGGCCACCCCAGGTCCTGGACCCTTCGGGTATAAATCAGCCTAAGTGAGTTTCTGATTCCTGCCACCAAGAGAGCTTCATGGCCTGCGACTGCACACCCTTCTTTCAAGGCCCCATTCATCTGTGGCCCCTCCATGGAGCCATCCCGACCTACCCCAGCTGGGCGTCTCCTGCCAACTCCAACTTCAACACCTTGAATTCTCCATGACCCTCTTGCTCATCAGTGGTGTTTGGCCATGTATCTCATCATTGCTGCTGGACTGTCTCCTCCTAGGGGGTCTGTGAATCCCATTTCCTGACCCAAACCCCCAAACCCCAGGCCCCAGCGCAAGGGCTCGGGGCCAGTCTCTTGAGCCAAGAGCTCATCAGAGCAGAGATGACTTCACTGGGCTTTCCCTGTGCAGGCATTTGCACTTCTGCCTCCATCGTCCCACTGAATCCTCATGAGGAGCCAGACCTCCTAGGTTCAAGTCTCAGCCCTCTCACCAACTAGCTGTATGACCTGGGCAAGCGGTGGGCCTCGATTTCTCATCTGTAAATTGGGAATAATCACAGTGCCTTCCTCATGAGGTTGCTGTGGGGATTAAATGAGTTAACACAGGGGTGGGCTTGACTTGTCCCTGACACCAATAGGTGCAAATGTCAGCTATTTTGAGGTTGACACAGACAGGGCAGCCTGAGGCCTAAGGTTATTGGGCACATGACTGCGCATACCCTGCTCGGGAAATCTGGAGATGCTGGGCCCATCGCTCACTACCACTGGCACCACGCTGATGTCCAACTACAAGGCTGGTGGCCTGTGGGCCAGGCTATTGTGAACAGTAGCACACATGTGTTAATAAAGAGCTAAGGAGGAAGTGTGCACAGACAAGCCTGAGGATGCTCTAAACCCCCATGCAGATGTTGACCAGAAAGAAAAATGTGGGTGTTCTGGGCAGAGCAGCAGTCATCAGGGAATGTTCACCAGGAGGCACTGCAACAGCCAGAGCAGTTGGTAAAAATGCAGAAATGTGCCTTTAGTGGTAGCTATCAGCTGCCTTTTCACACTGTTCATACTCTTCATGGGGTTCTCAAGGCAAGAATACTGAAGTGGTTTGCCATTCCCTTCTCCGATGGACCACGTTTTGTCAGAACTCTCCACCATGACCCATCCATCTCGGGTGGCCCTACACAGAGTGGCTCATAGTTTCATTGAGCTAGACAAGGCTGTGTTCCATGGGATTAGATCAGTTAGTTTTTTGTGACTGTGTCTGCTCAAGCTGGTTTTAGAAAAGGCAGAGGGACAAGAGATCAAATTGCCAACATCCTCTGGATCATCAAAAAAGCAAGAGAGTTCCAGAAAAACATCTATTTCTGCTTTATTGACTATGCCAAAGCCTTTGACTGTGTGGATCACAATAAACAGTGGAAAATTCTGAAAGAGATGGGAATACCAGACCACCTGACCCACTTCCTGAAAAATCTGTATGCAGGTCAGGAAGCAACAGTTAGAACTAGACATGGAACAATAGACTGGTTCCAATTAGGAAAAGGAGTACATCAAGGCTGTATATTGTCACCCTGCTTATTTAACTTACATGCAGAGTACATCATGAGAAACACTGGGCTGGAAGAAGCACAAGCTGGAATCAAGACTGTCAGGAGAAATATCAATAACCTCAGACATGCAGATGATACCACCCTTATGGCAGATAGTGAAGAGGAACTAAAAAGCCTCTTGATGAAAATGAAAGAGGAGAATGAAAAAGTTGGCTTGAAGCTCAAGATTCAGAAAATGAAGATCATGGTATCTGGTCCCATCACTTCATGGGAAATAGATGGGGAAACAGTGGAAACAGTGTCAGACTTTACTGTTTGGGGCTCCAGAATCACTGCAGATGGTGATTGCAGCCATGAAATTAAAAGATGCTTACTCCTTGGAAGGAAAGTTGTGACCAACCTTGACAGCATATTAAAAATCAGAGACATTACTTTGCCAACACAGGTCAGTCTAGTCAAGCGTATGGTTTTTCCAGTAGTCATATACGGATGTGAGAGTTGGACTATAAAGAAAAGTTGAACGCCAAAGAATTAATGCTTTTGAACTGTGGTGTTGGAGAAAACTCTTGAAATACCCTCAGACTGTAAGGAGATCCAACCAGTCCATCCTAAAGGAAATCAGTCTTGAATATTCATTGGAAGGGACTGATGCTGAAGCTGAAACTCCAATACTTTGGCCACCTGATGTGAAGAGCTGACTCATTTGAAAAGACCCTGATGCTGGAAAAGATTGAAGGCAGGAGGAGAAGGGGAGAACAGTGGATGAGATGGTTGGATGACATCACCGACCCAATGGACATGAGTTTGAGTAAGATCCAGGAATTGGTGATGGACAGGGAGGCCTGGCGTGCTGCAGTCCATGGGGTTGCAAAGAGTCAGACACAACTGAGCGACTGAACTGAACTGGGCTGAACTGTTCAGCTGCCACCCTGAGTCCCTGTGCACCCCCATACTGCCCCAGCCCCTCTCCAGGTGCCCTCCCCACACCTACTCCAGTAACTAAATAGTTACCATCCAGCCCAGCAGGTGTCCTTGAGGCCCCACCCAGCTCTACCAGCCTCCAACCCAATTGGTCAGAGCCTTGAGTCTACTGGTTGGTAAGTATTTTCAATCTCTCCTCGATCAAGACTATTTTTATCTGTTTTATATATACATATAATTGTTTGTTCATTTGTTTACTTATGGCTGTGTAAAGCTCAACATTCAGAAAACGAAGATCATGGCATCCAGTCCCATCACTTCATGGGAAATAGATGGAGAAACAGTGGAAACAGTGTCAGACTTTATTTTTTGGGGCTCCAAAATCCCTGCAGATGGTGACTGCAGCCATGAAATTAAAAGACGCTTACTCCTTGGAAGAAAAGTTATGACCAATTTAGATAGTATATTCAAAAGCAGAGACATTACTTTGCCGACTAAGGTCCGTCTAGTCAAGGCTTTGGTTTTTCCTGTGGTCATGTATGGATGTGAGAGTTGGACTGTGAAGAAGGCTGAGCACTGAAGAAGTGATGCTTTTGAACTGTGGTGTTGGAGAAGACTCTTGAGGGTCCCTTAGACTGCAGGGAGATCCAACCAGTCCATTCTGAAGGAGATCAACCCTGGGATTTCTTTGGAAAGAATGATGCTAAAGCTGAAACTCCAGTACTCTGGCCACCTCATGTGAAGAGTTGACTCATTGGAAAAGACTCTGATGCTGGGAGGGATTGGAGGCAGGAGGAGAAGGGGATGACAGAGGATGAGATGGCTGGATGGCATCACTGACTCAATGGACATGAGTCTGAGTGAACTCTGGGAGATGGTGATGAACAGGGAGGCCTGGCGTGCTGCGATTCATGGGGTTGCAAAGAGTCGGACACGACTGAGCGACTGGACTGAACTGAACTGTGCTGGATTTTCATTGCTGTGAGTGGACTTTGTGTAGCTGCAGTGAACAGGGCAGAGCAGGGGTGGTACTCTCTAGTTTAAGTGTGAAGTCCTCTTGCTGAAGCAGCTTTCCTTGTTTCAGAGTACAGGCTATAGTTGTGGCACACAGGCTCAGCTGCCCCGCAGCATATGGGGTCTTCCCGGACCAGGGGTACCCCTGTCTCCTGCAATGTCAGGCAGATTCTTAACCACCAGCCCACCATGGAAGTCCCTATTTTTGCCTGCTTGAAACCCACTCCCTCTTTCTTTAGAGTACCACCTCCTCCATTTTCCTTTGGGGACCCTCTGACACCACATCCTAGGTCCTTGGCAGCTTGGGTTCAAGAAGATGAGCACATTATGTCAGTCTGGCCAATCAGTAATTAGAAACATTGCACATAGCCTCTGGCCATAGCAAATAGCTTCGGGATAGGTGTATACCTCAGGACTGATCAATGAAATTCCTTCCTGAGACTTTTTTGGAATTACTGAGCTAGTGAAGTTCTCCCTTCTGTTGAAACTTATAGGGGCTTCCAGAAAGAGAGAGGTTGTGTGGTTAGAGAAGGGGAAAATGAGAGCAGTAAGAATCAATTTACAGGAAGAGATGAATTCCTAAAGACCTCAACTGATCCCCTGGATCCAGCCATACCTGAAATTCCCTTGGACTTCTCATTTAATAAGCTTATAGTTCCTTTTCTGCATTTCTTTCCCTTATAATCAACAGGATATTATTATTCCCATGAAATATTGTCCCTGGGAAGTAACTTACCTACAGTCATGCACGTGGTGAAACAGAGATTCAAGTCCAAATCCAGCTGTCTCTACTGGTGATGGTCTTAGAAGAAAGCTTTAAGAGCTGGGCTGAGAGGGGACTTCCCTCCCTGGTGGTCCAGTGGTTAAGAATCCACCTTCTGATGTGTGGGATTCAGGTTCAATCTCTGATTGGGGAACTAAGATCCCACATGTCTCGGGGCAACTAAGCCATCGTGCGGCAAGTAGAGAGAAGCCCACCAGCCACAGCAAAAGGTCCCCACAAGCTGCAACTAAGACTTGATGCAGCCAAAAAATAAAATAAATATTTTTCATTTAAAAAAAAAAATGGAAAGAGAGTTGGGCTTCAGGAAGCAAAGTAGCAGGCCCTGCTCAAGATGCAATTTGCAGAGTCTAAAATTACTCAGCGAGGCAATCTGATTTAAGGAGACCGAAATTGCCAGCAATCTCCACAATTTCCTGGAATCCTCACCACTCACCTCCCGGGGTCAGTCTGTCCATGTACCATGACAGTTCTGTTATCAGGCTTGGCAGGACACAAGCTGTTGCTGTGACTGCCAGTCCAAATAGATGGTGACGTACAGTGGAAGGTAATTTTCCTCTCTCTCACTTCCTGGGGAGCAGTTCCTCGGGTGTCAGCAGGACAGCCTGGTGGAGGATGGGAGAGTCTCCAGGAGGCCAAGGGCTCAAATGAACCCTGACAGGTAATCATTCCCTAGAGCAGCAGGTGAGTCGTGATTAGCACTCCCAGGAAGAGAAAGAGATGGCCGTGCCTTGCCAGCTCCCTAGGACTCCAGCCTGGAGGTTGAGTGGATCCAGTGCACGGGAGGGGAGACCCCTGGTGTGATGGGATCATCTTCCTGGTACGGCCCAGGATCCCCCACCAAAGGGCTCCTCTAGGTTGGTCTCTGCTCGGGGATGTGAAGTTAAAGGTCAAGGTGAAGAAGGGACCACCATCATCTGTGTCACCTGTCTGGTGACCCCCTTGAAGATGGGGAGGGTCTCATCCCTCTGTTGGCTCCTAAAGGCCCAGCACAGTGCTAGCACCTAGGAAAGCTTTGTTACGTATTTGTTGACTGATTGAATAAGTGGAAAAACAACTGAACTGAGAGGCCCTCACTTCACAGGCAGGGAAATTTTTCAAGGTCCCTGCCAGGGTGGCTGTCTGGAGAGGCAAAGGAACCAGCAGCAGTGGAAAGTACCTGAGCTCAGCTTCCTTCTTTTAATTTTTTTTTTCTTCCTTTAAAAAATTTTGGCTGCACACACACAGCACATGGGATCTTAGTTCCCTGACCAGGAATCAAATCCACACCCCCTGTATTGGAAACCACTGGACCACCAAGGAAGTTCTCAGCTTCCTTCTTTTAATCCTCATGACCTCCTCTGATTCTCGACAGCTTCCCCACTCGTTGAGTTTGCAGATGTTCACAGATGCTCCATGACAAAGGTGTCCCATGACCAAGTAAGTTTTGGAAAAGCTGAGCTAAACAACCACAAACTGACTTTCTCACCATAGTGTTTCTTAATGCCCTTCCTACACTAACATGCGCAGCAGGAAGAAAGAAAAGACACTCTCCCAACACTGCAACTCCAAAAAGGAGTCAGCATGGGATAAATCGTTATGCTAGTCCCCTTTGGTTTATGTCTTCACCCAGACAGGTAGTTTTCTGTGGCTCAGAATATTATTGAGTTAACAGGATGGAAGAAAAAAAATGCACAAGCATTTTATGAAGCTAAAGAGAAGCTCAGAATAAATGGCTTTTTGCTCTGTCAAGCAAAGCAAGGGGTTTTGATTTTGCAAACATAAGCCCTAAGCTTACTGTGGGGTGGAAGTGGAGGTGGAAAAAGAAGAACAGACACTCAAGGCAAATGGATAAAACTGAGAAGGAAAAGGAAACCAGGAGAAGCAGTGATCAGGAGACCCTTAGCCCCAGGAAATTTTAGACCTCTTTGGGAATTCCCTGGACTTTGCAAAGAGCCTGAGCTGTGGTTCCAAGACGTTAAAGGGAAGGTGATCTAGACCAGATATCTGGAGGACAGGGGGCATCCCAGCTGAGCTACCTGAGACCTGGGTGTTCTCTGATTCTGAGTCTCAGCATTACAATGGTAGGTTGGACTTTTGTTTCCCATCCTTTACTCCTTTCCTCCCTCTGTGATGTGGATTTGTAGAGCCCTAGAACAGGGAGGCTCACGATCTTGGCTTGGCCATATGACTTGCTTTGGCCAACGTAAAGTGGGTGCAAGTAACCACAGCACTTTCAAACTGAGGCCTTAAAAAGGGCAGTACTTCCCTGGTGCCACAGTGCATAGGAATCTGCCTGCCAATGCAGGAGACACTGGTTCGATCCCTGGAATCTGGAAGATCCACATGCCACAAAGCAATTAAGCCCATGTACCACAACGACTGACCCATTGCTCTAGAGCCAAAGAGCTGCAACTACTGAACCCACCTCTGCAACTACTGAAGCCCATGCACCTCGAGCCTATGCTTCACAACACGAGAAGCCCCCACAAATGAGAAGCCCGTGCACTGCAACAAACAGTAGCCCCCACTTGCCGCAACTAGAGAAAGCCCACCCAAAACTAATGAAGACCCAGCACAGGCCCCCAAGACCAAATGTTTAAAAAATCAAGTCCAAAAAATGATGCATCTTTAAAAAAAGACAGATTGGAAGCAGCTTGAGACAGTTGCCACTGGTCAAACCTGAGACCACCTACTGTCAAAATAAAGAGTGATGGTAACAGATGATAATCTGGGGGTCAGGGGTGGGCTGGGAAGTAAGGGGGCTGGGACTTCCCTGGTGGTCCAGTGGTTAAGAATCTGCCTTCCAGTACAGGGGACATGGACACGGGTTTAATCCCTGGGCAGGGAACTAAGATCCCACATGCAGTGGGGCAACGAAGCCCGTGAGCCACAACTAGAGAAGCCTGTGTACCACAGTGGAAGATTCCATGCACGGGAACACACCCACATTCTGGCACGAAGATCCTGAGTACCATAACTAAGACCGAAGGCAGCCAAATAAATATTTTTAAAAATAGTAAGGGGATCCTTGGGAGTCAGAGAGTATGGGAAGAAATGTGAATATGTGATCATATTCACAGGGAAGTGGGGAGTTTGAGAAAGCCATCCAACAATGAATGTTGGATATGTAGTCCTGGACACAAGCTGGGCATGTATAGAATGGGCCCAAAAAAACTACCAAAGTCTTGGTGAGCTGAATTACAATGTAGTGTGCCCTAGGGGGAGGGGAGGCCGACACATGGGGAATAATCTGATAATATTGCAAAGTCTTTGAAAACTTAGCTGAAATTGAAACGGCAGCCCACAGAAGATGGGTAAGGATTTGTGGCCCATGTCCTCCCAGACTGACTGCCTGCTTTAAAAAAAAAAAAAATCCAAATTCGCCACAAAAACTTTGAAAGATTTGAAAGAATCCAAAGTTACAAAATGCAGGATATACTCCAAAATTATTCAATATACAAAGAATCAGAAAATCTCAACAACTTGTAACAGGAAAGACTAGCAGTAAGAGCCAAACCTGAGATGATAGTCATGTTGAAATTACCAGACAAAATTTTTAAAGCAGCTGTGATTATGACTGGACACCCACTGACTGGACACCCACTGACCTCGGGTGCTCATCTTCTGGTGTCATATCTTTTTGCCTTTTCATACTATTCATGAGGTTCTTGAGACAAGAATCCTGGAGAATACATGATTACGATGTTTCAGGAAATCAGAGAAAATACTCTTAAAACAAATGGAAAGATGAAAATTCTAAGAGAAATAGAAGCTTAAAAAAGAATGAAATGGTATTATTAAGCCTTAAAAAAAAGAAAGAAGGAAAATCCTGACATACTACAGTGTAAAGGAACCTCGAGCACATTTTGCTAACTGAAATAAACCAATCCCAAAAGACAAATTCTGAATGATCCCACTTATATGAGGTACTTGGCACAGTCACTATCATAGAGGCAGAAAATGGAATGATGGTTGACCAGGGCTGGGGGTAGAAACAAGGAGTTATTATGTAATGAGTATAAAGTTTTACAAGATGAAAAGAGTTATGAAGATGGATGGTGGTGATGGTTGTACAACATTATGAATGCATTTAATACCACTGAAATATACATTTTTAAATGGTTAAGATGGTAAATTTTATGTCCTGTGTACTTTATCACAATTTTTAAAAAGGAAAAAAATTACAAAATGGAATTTTAGCGCTGAAAAAAGCAGTAACTAAAGTTTAAAATGTCATTGAATGGGCTCCAAAAAGGAATGAATAAGATAGAGGAATGAGTCAGTTAACCTGGGGCTAGATCGATGGAAGCTATCCAATATAAACAATAGACTGGGGGAAGGGGAAGATGACAGAATAATGAACAGAGCCTCAGGAAACTGAGACAATATCAAAACATCTAACATTTGTGTCTTTGCAGGCTTTCCAGGCAGACAAAAGAAAGAGATTTGCGTGTGCAGAAAAAAAAAGCATTTGATGAAATAATGGCTATACGCTTCTCAAATTTGTAGAAAGACATGATTTTATGAATTCAAGAAGTTCAGCAAACCCCAAATGGGTAAACTCAAGTAAAATCATGCCTTGATATATAATAGTCAAATTATTGAAGACCAAAGATAAAGAAAAAGTGTTGAAAGCAACTATGGAAAAACAACATCTTACATATAGGAGAAAAGTCATTCGAATGACTATGGATTTCTAAGCAGAATTCACGGAGCCAGAAGACAATAGAACATCTTTAGAGTATTAAAATAAATTGTCAATCCACTCTTCTATAGCTACTAAAAAATATATACTTCAGGAATGAAGAAAAAATAAAGGCATTCTTACTTCAAATAAAATTAAGAGAATTTGTCATCAGCTGCTGTTGCTACTGCTGGTAAGTCGCTCCAGTCGTGTCTGACTCTGTGCGACCCCATAGACGGCAGCCCACCAGGTTCCCCAGTCCCTGGGATTATCCAGGCAAGAACGCTGGAGTGGGTTGCCGTTGCCTCCTCCATTGGCACCAGCAGACCCTCTCTAAAAAGAAATGCTAAAGGGAGGTCAGATGGAAAGGAAATGGTACCAATGAGAAACACAGAGCTTTAGGAATAAAGCTAGCACAACTGAATTGGTAAACACCCAAGGAAAAATAATAGACTATTTTTCTCCCTTTAGTTCTTATAAATATTAATGGCAGTTGAAAACAAAAGTCATAACATTATCTGGTGGGATTTTCAATTTATATACATGTAAAACATGACACCATAACACAAAGGATGGAGAGCTAAAGAAATAATGGATTGTAACATCTCTACATTTCACTTGAAGAAGTAAAATATTAATTTTAAGTATACTGTTCAGTATGTATATTGTATGTTAAATGCATATATTGCAATCCCTAGGGAACCACCAAAAAAATGTATATAAAGAGATGTAGTAAAAAAGACCAAGATATAAATTAAAATAGAACAATAAAAATATTCAAATAATCCAAAAGAAGCTAGGAAAGGGGAGATCAAAGAACAAACACATAAGAAACAGGTGAAAACAAATAAAATGTCCGTCTTAAATCCAACCATACCAATGGTTACGTTAAATTCTAATGGTCTAAAGCCTCAATTAAAAGACAAAGCTTGCTAGATTGGATTTCTTTTAGACCACTCTACATGCTGTCTATAAGAAAACCACCTTTTAGATAAAAATATAGGTAGATTAAAAGTAAAAAGCTGGTCAAAGATGTACCATGCAAACACTAATCAAAAGAAAGTTGGCTTGGCTATTAATATTAGAAAAAGCAGATTTCAGAAAATGGAAAGTTTCCAGAGATAAAGCAAAATGCTACATAATGACAAAAGGGTCAGTCTACCATGAAGACATAGCAATCCTAAATATGTATGGAGCTAACAAAAGACCTTCAAAATACAGTGTAAGGAGAAATGGACAAATCTGCAGTTGTAGCTGGAGACTCAGCATTTCTCTCTGTATTTGGTAGAAAAAGTAAACAAAAAAATCAGTAAAGGTAGACCTCAACAATGTGGCCAATGTAACAAAACTGTCATTTTTTAAAACACCACAACCAACAACAGCAGAAAACTTTCTTTTTAGGTGCACATAGAACATTCACTAAGACAGACCATATCTTGGGTCATAAAATGAAGTAACAAATTTAAAAGAATTGAAATCATATAAAGTAGTTCTCTGGCCATAATGGGAATAAACTATAAATCAATAACAGAAACATATCTGGGATATTCCTAAACACCTAGAAGTTTAACAGCATACTATGAATAATCTACAGGCCAAAAAATTAAAAGAGTACAAAGGTAAATCAAAAATTTTTTTGAGCTTAATGGAAATTTGTGAGAAATAGCTAAAAGCTGTCCTAGTAGAGAAATTTATGTTAAACACTTATATTAAGGGGGAAAAAAAATCTCAGGCCAATAATCTAAACTTCCATGTTAAGAAAGTAGAGAAAAAAGAGCAACATAAAAATGCAAACAGAAGGAAGGAAATATTAAAAACAGAAGCAGAAATCAGCAAAATTAAAAACAAAACCAGCAGAGAAAGACAACAAAATCAAAATTTGGTTAATTTTAAAAGTCAATAAAATTGATAAAATTATCAATAAAGTGATCATTGATTTTCTTTGTCAGATTGATCAAGAAAAAAAGTGAGACTATACAAATTACCAATATCATAAATGAAAGTAGGGACTTAACTGTTGGCTTCATGGACATTAATATGAGAATAAGCAAATATTTTAACCAACTCTACACCCATAAATTTGACAAGTTACATGAAACGGACCAATTTCTTAAAAGGTATTAATAATACCTTCTACCAAATCTCACTCAGAAAGAAACTGATGATCTGAATAGCCCCATGTCTATTCAAAAATTAAATCTGTAATTACAAAATCTTCCAAGAAAGAAAATTTGAGGCACAGATGGCTTTGCTGTCAAATTGTATCAACATTTAAGGGACATAATAATACCAGCTCTACACAATCTCTTCTAGAATGTAGAAGAGGAAGGAACACTTCTTAACATACTTTATGAGGCCAGTAATACCATGATAACAAAATCAGACCAAGTCCACGTAGGGGAAAAAAACTAAAGATTAATATTCCTTGTGAATATCAATGAAAAAATTCTCAATAAAATATTAGCATTAAAAAATCCAAGAATATATAATCAGAATAATGCATTATGGCCAATGTTGTTTATTGCAAGGATGGGGATTGAAATTTGAGAGTTGATCAAGATTATCCACCATATTAACAAACTAAAGATGAAAGCTATATACAGTATACATATCTATATACTATATATATATGTATGTGTATATATATATATAATACATATGTATATATATAAACATATGTATGATATCAATGGATGGGGCTTCCCAGGTGGTGTTAGAGGTAAAGAATTTGCCTGCCAGTACAGAAGACACAAGAGATGTGGGTTCAATCCCTGGGTGAGGAAGATTCCCTGGTGTAGGAAAGGGCAGCTCACTCCTGTATTCTTGCCTAGAAAATTCCATGGCCAGAAGGAGCCAGGTAGACTACAGTCCACAGGGCCACAAAGAGTCGGACATGCTGAGCAACTGAGCACATATCAATGGATACAGAAAACATTTTGACATTTGACAAAATTTAACATATACTCATGATTTTTTTTTAAATCTCTCAACATACTAGGAATAAAAAAGAACTTTCCTAACCTGATTAAAGGCAACTGCAGAAAATTTACAGCTAACATCATACTTAATAGTGAAATATGAAAGACATTTCTGCTAAGATGCAGACCAAGATAAAGATGTCTACGCTCACTATTCTTATTCATCATTGTACTAAAAGTCCTAGCAGTCTAATAAGGGAAAAAAGATACATAGATTAAATGATTTCACTATGTGTGTGTATATATATATATTTATATATATATATATATATATATATATATATATAACACATATATACAAAACTTCAAGCAACGCAGTTTAAAATATACAATTTTTGTTTGTCAGTAATCTCAATAAAGTTGAAGAAATGAATAACTCTTCTTATTCACAGATGACTTGACTATCCCAAGGAATCTATTTTTAAAACTTTCCTAGAACTAAGAAGTTCTAGCAAGGCCACAAGAAACAAAGTTAACATAGAAAAATCTCTATGATACTACAAAGAACAACTAGAAATCAAAAATTTTAAAATAGCACCATGTATAATAGCTCCAAACAATTAAAAAATCTTAGGTATAAATGTAGTGAAATGTGCTAGCAACTACAAAAATAAAAATGATGAAAGAAATCAAAGACCTAAATAAGTGGAAAGACATATCATATTTATGGACTGAAAGACTCATTATTGTTAATATGTCAGTTCTCCTCAAATTATTCTATAGATTTAACATAACCACAATCAGAATTGTAACAAAATATTTTGCCATAGATAGATTAATCTAATTTCAAATTTTATATAAAAAGATAAAGAACTGGATTAGTCTAAACAATTTTGTAAAATAAGAACAAAACTCTTAAGACTCAACCTTCCCAATGTTAAGACTTACTATAAAGCTATAGTAATTAAGTGTGGTATTAGTAAGAGGGTAAACATCAGATAAGTGGAATGGAACAGAGAGCTCAAAAACAGACTCACAAGAAGATGGTCAATTGATGTTTGACAAAGGTGCAAAGGCAAGTCAGTAGATAAAGGATCATCTTTTTAACAAATAATGATGGAATCTGTGTGCAAAAAGCTGAACCTCAAAACATACCTCACACTCTACACAAAAATTAATTCAAAATGGATCATAGGCTTAAATGTAAAATGTAAACCTATAAACTTTAGAAGAAAACATAGGAGAAAATCCTTGTGAACTTGAGTTAGGCAGAACTCTTAGATGTGACATCAAAAGCACAATCCATCAAAGAAAAAATGGATAAATTGGGCTTCATCAAAATTAAAAATGTACTCTGAGAAAAACACTGGTAATAGAAAGAAAAGACAAGCTATAGATTACAGAAAAATTTTGCCAGTCACATATCCAGCAAAGAACTTACGTTCAGAATATATAAACAACTCTCAAAACACAGCCATATAAAAATGTATGGCCAATTGAAAAAATAGACAAAAGATTTGAAGACAAAAGTTGCTTCACCAAAGAAGGCATATGAATGGAAAATAAGCACATGAAAAGATGCTCAACACCATTAGCCATTAGGGAAATGTAGAATAAAACCATAATAAGACACCACTACCCATCTATCAGAATGGCTATTAATTTATTTTAAATTGGTGGTACCAAGTGCTGACAAGATGTCGAGCTCTCAGTACAGAGTTGGGCCAGCGTGCAAAACGATGCAGTCCTTTTGGAAAACAGTCTTGCGGTTTCTAAGTGCATTCAGTTGAACACGCACTTGCCACACAACCTAGCCATACTATTTCTACGTATTTGCACTAAAGAAATAAAAACTTAGCTTCACACAAAAACTTCTCTATAAATGTTTCATTATTTAGTCGCTAAGTCATGTCCTTCTCTTTTGAGACCCCATGGACCTGTGTAGCCCGCCAGGCTCCTCTGTCCATGGGATTTTCCAGGCAAAAATACTGGGGTGGATTGCATTTCCTTCTCCAGGGGAACCTTCTCAATCCAGGGATTGAACTCGCGTCTCCTGCGTTGCAGATGAATTCTTGACCACTGAGCTACCAAGGAAGCCCATGTAAATGTTTGCATGCTAAGTCACTTCAGTCGTGTCTGATTCTTTGCAACCCTATGGACTGTAGCCCACCAGGCCCCTCTGTCCATGGGATTCTCCAGGCAGGAATACTGGAGTGGGTTGCAATGCCTTTCTCCAGAGGATCTTACAATGCAGGGATCAAACCCGCATCTCTTATGTCTTCTGCACTGACAAATGGGTTCTTTACCACTGGTGTCACCTAGAAATCCCATGCAAGTGTTTACAGCAGCGTTCTTAACCATTGCTGCAAGCTGAAAACAACCCAAATGCTCTTCAACAGGTGAACAAATAAAAGCTCCAGTAGAGTCAGCCCTGCAGATCCCTGGGCTCCGCATCCATGGATTCCATGCAAATCAAAAATATTGGGGCGGGGGGGTGGGGAATGCTTGCCTAGAACATTCTAATAAGCAAAACTTGAATTTGTGGTACACCAGCAAAGAGGAGCTACCCCGCTCCGAGGTCAGTGACGGCCGGGAGGAGACACACCATGTCCGAGGTCAGGGTGGAGGCCGAGAGGAGCTACCCCGCCTCCGAGGCCAGTGGCAGCCAGGAGGAGACACCCCACGTCCGAGATCAGGGGCGGCCAAGAGAAGCCACCTCACGCCCGAGGCCAGGGGCGGTGACCTTGAGGAGCCACCCCGAGCCTGAGGCCAGGGGCAGCAGCTGGGAGGAGCCACCCACACCCGAGGCCAGGGCCGGCTGCCGGGAGGAGCAACCCAAGGAGTGGTGACTGTGCGGGTACAGGAGGGCCTAGAGGAGCTATCCCACGCTGAAGGTCAGGAACGGTGGCGGTAAGGAGGTAAGGAACAGTGGCTGTGCTTTGCTGGAGCAACCGTGAAGAGATACCCCACACCAAGGTAAGAGAAACCCAAGTAAGATGGTAAGTGTTGCAAGAGGGCATCAGAGGGCAAACACACTGAAACCATACTCACAGAAAACTAGTCAATCTAATCACACTAGGACCACAGCCTTGGCTAACTCAAAGAAACCAACCCATGCCTGCGGGGCAACCCAAGATGGGCAGGTCATGGTGGAGAGGCCTGACAGAATGTGGTCCACTGGAGAAGGGAATGGCAAGCCACTTCAGTATTCTTGCCTTGAGAACCCCATGAACAGTAGGAAAAGGCAAAATGATAGGATACTGAAAGAGGAACTCCCCAGGTCAGTAGGTGCCCAATATGCTACTGGAGATCAGTGGAGAAATAACTCCAGAAAGAATGAAAGGATGGAGCCAAAGCAAAAACAATACCCAGCTGTGGATGTGACTGGTGATAGAAGCAAGGTCCGATGCTGTAAAGAGCAGTGTTGCATAGGAACCTGGAATGTCAGGTCCATGAATCAAGGCGAATTGGAAGTAGTCAAACAGGAGATGGCAAGAGTGAACATCGACATTCTAGGAATCAGCAAACTAAAATGGACTGGAATGGGTGAATTTAACTCAGATGACCATTATATCTACTACTGTGGGCAAGAATCCCTTAGAAGAAATGGAGTAGCCCTCATGGTCAACAAAAGAGTCTGAAATGCAGTACTTGGATGCAGTCTCAAAAACGACAGAATGATCTCTGTTCATTTCCAAGGCAAACCGTTCAATATCACAATTGTCCAAGTCTATGCCCCAACCAGTAACGCTGAAGAAACTGAAGTTGAATGGTTTTATGAAGACCTACAAGATCTTTTAGAACTAATACCCACAAAAGATGTCCTTTTCATTATAGGGGACTGGAATGCAGAAGTAGGAAGTCAAGAAACACCTGGAGTAACAGGCAAATTTGGCCTTGGAATGCGGAATGAAGCAGGGCAAAGACTAATAGAGTTTTGCCAAGAAAATGCACTGGTCATAGCAAACACCCTCTTCCAACAACACAAGAGAAGACTCTACACATGGACATCACCAGATGGTCAACACCGAAATCAGACTGATTATATTCTTTGCAGCCAAAGGTGGAGAAGCTCTATACAGTCAACAAAAACAAGACTAGGAGCTCACTGTGGCTCAGATCATGAACTCCTTATTGCCAAATTCAGACTCAAATTGAAGAAAGTAGGGAAAACCGCTAGACCATTCAGGTGTGACCCAAATCAAATCCCTTATGATTATACAGTAGAAGTGAGTAATAGATTTAAGGGTCTAGATCTGATAGATAGAGTGCCTGATGAACTATGGAATGAGATTCCTGACATTGTATAGGAGACAGGGATCAAGACCATCCCCATGGAAAAGAAATGCAAAAAAGCAAAATGGCTGTCTGGGGAGGCCTTACAAATAGCTGTGAAAAGAAGAGAAGCAAAAAGCAAAGGAGAAAAGGAAAGATATGAGCATCTGAATGCAGAGTTCCAGAGAATAGCAAGAAGAGATAAGAAAGCCTTCTTCAGCCATCAATGCAAAGAAATAGAGGAAAACAACAGAATGGGAAAGACCAGAGATCTCTTCAAGAAAATTAGAGATACCAAGGGAACATTTCATGCAAAGATGGGCTCGATAAAGGACACAAATGGTCTGGACCTAACAGAAGCAGAAGATATTAAGAAGAGGTGGCAAGAATACATGGAAGAACTGTACAAAAAAGATCTTCACGACCCAGATAATCATGATGATGTGATCACTAATCTAGAGCCAGACATCTTGGAAGTCAAGTGGGCCTTAGAAAGCATCACTATGAACAAAGCTAGTGGAGGTGATGGAATTCCAGTTGAGCTATTTCAAATCCTGAAAGATGATGCTGTGAAAGTGCTGCACTCAATATGCCAGCAAATTTGGAAAACTCAACAGTGGCCACAGGACTGGAATAGGTCAGTTTTCATTCCAATCCCAAAGAAAGGCAATGCCAAAGAATGCTCAAACTACCGCACAATTGCACTCATCTCACATGCTAGTAAAGTAATGCTCAAAATTCTCCAAGCCAGGCTTCAGCAATACGTAAACCGTGAACTCCCTGATGTTCAAGCCGGTTTTAGAAAAGGCAGAGGAACCAGAGATCAAATTGCCAACATCTGCTGGATGATGGAAAAAGCAAGAGAGTTCCAGAAAAACATTTATTTCTGCTTTCTTGACTATGCCAAAGCCTTTGACTGTGTGGATCACAATAAACTGTGGAAAATTGTGAAAGAGATGGGAATACCAGATCACCTAACCTGCCTCTTGAGAAATCTGTATGCAGGTCAGGAAGCAACAGTTAGTACTGGACATGGAACAACAGACTGGTTCCAAATAGGAAAAGGAGTGCGTCAAGGCTGTATATTGTCACCCTGCTTATTTAACTTCTATGCAGAGTACATCATGAGAAATGCTGGGCTGGAAGAAACACAAGCTGGAATCAAGATTGCCAGGAGAAATATCAATAACCTCAGATATGCAGATGACACCACCCTTATGGCAGAAAGTGAAGAGGAGCTAAAAAGCCTCTTGATGAAAGTGAAAGAGGAGAGTGAAAAAGTTGGCTTGAAGCTCAACATTCAGAAAACGAAGATCATGGCATCTGGTCCCATTACTTCATGGGAAATAGAGGGGGAAACCGTGGCAACAGTGTCAGACTTTATTTTGGGGGGCTCCAAAATCACTGCAGATGGTGATTGCGGCCATGAAATTAAAACACGCTTACTCCTTGGAAGAAAAGTTATGACCAACCTAGATAGTATATTCAGAAGCAGAGACATTACTTTACCGACTAAGGTCCATCTAGTCAAGGCTATGGTTTTTCCTGTGGTCATGTATGGATGTGAGAGTTGGACTGCAAAGAAGGCTGAGTGTCGAAGAATTGATGCGTTTGAACTGTGGTGTTGGAGAAGATTCGAGGGTCCCTTGGACTGCCAGGAGATCCAACCAGTCCATTCTGAAGGAGATCAACCCTGGGATTTCTTTGGAAAGAATGATGCTAAAGCTGAAACTCCAGTACTCTGGCCACCTCATGCGAAGAGTTGACTCATTGGAAAAGACTCTGATGCTGGGAGGGATTGGGGGCAGGAGGAGAAGGGGATGACAGAGGATGAGATGGCTGGATGGCATCACTGACTCGCTGGACATGAGTCTGAGTGAACTCCGGGAGATGGTGATGGACAGGGAGGCCTGGCGTGCTGCAATTCACGGAGTCGCAAAGAGTTGGACATGACTGAGCGACTGAACTGAACTTAACTGAGCAAATTTTTACATAGCATTTACATTATATTAGATATTACAGATATTACAAGTAATCTTTGTGTGTGTGTGTGTGTGCACGCCCAGTCGTGTCCAACTCTCTGAAACCCCATGGACTATAGCCTGCTAGGCTCTTCTGTCCATGGGATTTCCCAGGAAAGAATACTGGTGTGGGTTGCCATTGCCTACACCAGGGCAACTTCCAGACCCAGGGATGGAACCTGCAGTCTCCTGCATTTGCAGGCAGATTCTTTACCACTAGCACCACTTGGGAAGACTAAGTAATCCAGAGATGAAAACGTGTATGGGAGAATGTGCATAGGTTCTGGACAAATACTATGCCATTTTACATAAGGGACTTGAGTATCCTCAGATTTCAGTATTCACTGGGACCCTGGAGCCAATACCCCTCAGAATCCAAGGGAAGCCTGTGCATCCATTCAACATAACACTACTCAGCAGCAAAGAGGACCAAAGTGCTGACACACACAACACGGACAGCTATTAAAATAATTATGCCAAGTGGAAGAAGCCAGATGTAAAAGGCTACATGGTGTGTGATTCCACTTGTATGACGTTCTAAAAAAGACAAAAACTCTAAGCATGGAGAACACACCAGGGGTTGCCAGGCTTAGTGGTGGGGACCACCACTAAGGGGCACACAGGGAATTTGGGGGTGATGGAACTTCTGTATCCTGGTGCTGGCCGTAGTAATATTAATCTATGCATGTATCAAAACTCAGAGACCTGCACACTGCCAAAGGGTGGATTTTACTGTCTGTAATTTTGTTTAAATGTTTCAGACAAAATATTTGAAAAAGAGCCACTGAAGGTTCCTGCTCACCCCTCTTAAGGTCTCTTCATTCTCTCTGGAGGAGCACGCCCAGGGGAGCTGCTGGCTCATAAAGGACTGAAGAATAGACCTGGAGCCCACCCACACCCTGAAGAAGAGCCATCTCACCTGCCGTGATCAAGAAAATACATGTTTGCTATTGTAACCCACTGAGATTTCCAGATGACTAACTACATTGCAAAAAATGACTAACAGTTACGCAAGCTGACTTGATCATGGGAACACCTGCTGGCATCTCTCAGCACTGCATGTCCCTTAGACCCTGCTGCTCCAGGAAGGGGAGACTGTTCTCCTTGTGATCAGAATGCCTCAGAGCAAGAAATAAAGGGGCCACATTAACGTCAGACAACAGTCCCTCACCCACCTGAGGATCACAGAACCTCCTGGGTCTCCCCAGGTGGCTCTGAGCATCTGTGGTGGGCGGGGCACATGCTCAGGGCTCCGCCCATCCTCAGCGTCCACTCTGCCTTCCTCCTGGACTGCTGGCCCCTGCAGGCCATCAGTGAGGCCTCCCACCTCTGCCACCAGTGCTGGTGTCTCCGGGAGTCTGAGCCTCTGCTGAGCGCCGGGGTCTCTTCCCGCTCCAACAGGCAGTGACTCTGGAAGGCACAGGAGGTGCTAGGCAGGTGGCCTGCCCTGGGGAGAATCTCCCATCTCTTGTCTGGATGCTACCTGGGGCCCCTGAGTCACACTACTTGGGAGCTGAGGTTCACACAATGTGTCATAAATATAACCAAGCTCTGGCCTTCACTCATCTCCCTATGGAACTGGAAACCTGTCCCTGCAGCCAGGAAAAGGAAAGAACACGATGCAGGCAGCCGCCTCTCCCTCCCCCCATCCACCATCATCACTTCCCTCTTTTCCTGCAGGCACTTGCCTCCAGAAATAAATTCTCTGTTAATCTAATGTATTTGAATAATGAAAAAAGATACTTATGAAAGGGATGATCCCTAAGTTTACTTGCCAGGAGAATCTGGACCCTAGTTCCTATTCATCCAAAACACCTATGCCCATTTAACAGATGAAGAAACTGAGGCCCAGCAAGGCAACACAAGTTGCAGAAGATATGCCCAGCTGCTGAAAGGTAATGATGGAAATGAGCCAATAGTCCTATGCTTCCAAAGATCTTTTACATGTAGAAGGTTCAGGAGAGTGAAGCTGAAGGTGGGGGTGGAGGCAGAGGTCAATGAGTCATAGGCAATTTGAATTTCTGCTTGTTTTCAAAATTTTTATGATTCCATTGCATATCTGTCTTGGTTTTAATAAAACATATGTCATATTTGTCACGGAAGGTATCACAGGGTTTTATCTGTTTGTTAACATCCTTCTGTCATGGGGTGGATCCACAGGGGTTAGCCTGCCCTGGATTGGGAATTCCAGAAGTACGCACTCTGAAGGACTGATGCTGAGAAGGGGGTGACAGAGGATGAGATGGGTGGGTGGCACCATCAACTGAGTGGAATGAGTACAAGCAAACTCCGGGAGAGAATGAAGGACAGGGAAGCCTGGCGTGCTGCAGTCCATGGGATCGCAAAGAATCAGACACGACTGAGCGACTGAACAGCCACAACATGCCCTGCTGACTCTGCGCATGGGGGGGGACGTGCTGGGGGGCAGAGGGCACGGCTGATTGACCTGCAGTCAGAGGCTCAGGGGAATTAGGCTAAGGGGAAGGGGCAGGGCCTGGGTGTCGTATGCCAGCACTGGGGGCAGAAACGCAGGAATTCAATCTGGAAAACTAGTGAATAGTCCTGAACTCTGATGCCTCCATTTTACAGATGCGGAAATTGAGGCCTGAACTCTGATGCCTCCATTTTACAGATAGGGAAATTGAGGCCCAGGGAGGGAAGGTGACCTGCACAGAGTCATCTAGAGAAGTGGGAGCTGAATCTAGGCCAGATGGGGTCTTCTGGAACCCACTCCCTGGAGTCCCGAGTTTGGGGCCACCTCCCACATTCCCCAGGCCATACAGGAGGGCCCTGGTGACCTGGCTGGTGTTGGTGCTAACCAGAGGTGAGCGGATTTGGGCTCTGTCCTCCAGGAGCTCCCAGATCAGAGGTGGGAGGAAGGGAAGCAGGCCACCTCCCCAGGCCCTGCTCAGCCACCTCCCAGCTGTGTGACCTGGGGCAGCAGCAGCCTCTCTGAGCCTGGGTCTCCTCAGGGTCTCCTCAGCTCTGACAGTGATGGACAGTGATGGTTGTGTGGGGGAAGGACCAAGGGACCTGGGGCAGGGGGCGCTGACCATGGGCCCGAGCATGGCCGCTCTGCACAGGTCACTGTTTTCTTTCCCTATGACGTTGACAGCTGTCATCACAGTCACTCCTGGAGGCAGATTCAAGCTAAAGGAGAGTCTGGACCGCGCTTCAGAGCCAGAGGAGGGCTGGTGTGGTCGGAGTCCGGGTGAGTTTTACGGAGGAGCGTCTGAGCCAGGTCTGATTGGGCAGAAATGAAAAACCTCAGTTCAGAGGGTGGAGGGCCCTAGCAGGCGGGGAAAGCCCTGCTTTGAGCCTGGAAGGGGTTGGTGGGAGGCTGGGGGAGGGGCCATACATCCCGGAAGTGAAGATGCCAGTGTGACCTGATGCGGGTCCAGGGCCTGTGACGTGCAAAGCATGATCTCCTCCTCTGCTGAGAGCAGCCATGAGGCAAGCATCATGCTGGGGCTCAGGGCAGGACACCCCAAGATATGCCAGAGTAGCAAATGCGTTAGTTTGAATTAAAGACCTTTGAGGAACAACCAGTGCAAGAACACTCTGACCCCCCCTCTTTGTACCCTGAAGGCAGAAAATAAATCTCCCACGTGAAGGATGTACTCCTTGTGCCAAGAGGTAGAGAGACATCCTTATCACCAGATGCAGGGAATTTGGGGCCAAGGAGGCTATGTAAACAAACTCTGCGTCGAGAATTTATTAATTAGTACCCAAGCACAAGTTTCCTTGTCGAATCAGTTCTTCACAAATATTAAAATATTGTTTCTATGTCTAAAAGGCATAAAACTGCCTACTTTGGTCATGTTCTTTGAGTCTCACATTTCTATAAACTCCTGTATGTACAAAATTAGAATTTTCTCCTGTGAATCTGTCTCACGTCAATTTAATGACTACATCAGCCAGAAGAACCTAGAAGGGTAGAGACAAAAATGTTTTTCCTCCCCAAATGTTGGCATAGTCAACTTAGATCCTGGGACCCCTGATAAGTGCAGGCAGAAGGTAGGAATTCTTACTGCCTCAGCCTTCTGGATCTCTGCCTACAGCATCTGTTGCAAGCAAGAGCGGTAAGAGGCCTTTTCTTTATAAAAATTTTGATTATCAGAAGAAAATATTTGTGGAACTATTTCCTTGAGACGTAGCAACTCTGGTCAAAACTTGGGAACAAGGACTCTCGATTTCCATTGATATTTTTCTTCCCAGAGATGGTTACTGTTTGTCTTTGTCTTCGTTGTGTCATTTGTCATCAGGAGGAAAAACCACAGAACAAAACACAGGCAGAAACCCTACAAGCTACTCACAGACTGGCAAGCTCACAGTTCTCAGCAGACTGGAGTTTGTTTAGGCAAACTCTTCTGTTTGTCTAAAACAATCCCCATGTAAAAACTGGATGATGTTTTTCCTTTCTTCTTGTTTCATTTTCTGAGAGCTTGCTTTGTGGCCAATCAGAATATTCTCTCTGGTCTCTGCCATCCAAATAGACTGAGATTTCAAGACAGAATGTCCAGCTGTGCAGCTCTCAGGGGAGCTTGTCACGAGGGGTCCCAGTCCATAAGGAGACCTTGTCATCTCAATTTTCATTACTTCGTTAGTGCTGGGAAAATCCCATTCCAGCAGCACTCGCTTGGTGTCACAGACTCGCACATTTATAACTGGAGGTGTCTCATGCTCCCATGAGAGATAGAAAACAACATTCTCGCTACACCGTCCTCACCACCTGTGCAATGAAGGCCTTTGCTTTCTTTGACTATCTTTGAAAATGAACTTTCTGGATCTAGTGAAGGTTGTACTTTCTTATGGGAAATCCCTTGCATCCTTGTTTACCTATAAAGGATTATCCATTTGAGTTGCTAATAAGATTCTACTTCTTCTTGATGGCCAGACAATGGATGCTTTAAATTGAAAATCTAAATTTAAAAAAAGATTTTATAGACAGTTGTCTTATTGGTATATATGGAAAGACTAAATTAAAACGTATAATGACCAAACAAAAAAATACATAATGGCTAGACTTTGTTGTTGGTGGTCAGACACTAAGTCATGTCCAACTCTTTGTGATCCCATGGTGTGTAGCATGCCAAGCTTCTCTTTCACTATTTCCCAGAGTTTGTTCAAACTCAATTCCATTGAGTCAGTGATGCCATCCAACCATCTATCCTCTGTCACTGCCTTCTCCTCCTGCCCTCAGTCTTTCCTGGCAACAGAGTCTTTTCCAGTGAGTCAACTCTTCACATCAGGTAGCCAAGTACTGGAGCTTCAGCTTCACCATCAGTCCTTCTAGAGGATATTCAGAGTGGATTTCCTTTAGGATTGACTAGTTTCATCTTCTTGCAGTCAAACTGCAAGGGACTTTCAAGAGTCTTCTCCAACACCACAATTTGAAAACATCAGTTCTTTAGCTCTCAGCCTTCTCAAGGTCCAACTCTTACATCTGGAAAAAACATAGCTTTGACTATATGGACCTTTGTTGGCAAGCTGATGTTTCTGCTTTTTAATATACTATCTAGGTTTGTCATAGCTTTCCTTCCAAGGAGCAAGCATCTGTTATGTTCATGGCTGCTATCATTGTCCTCAGTGATTTTGAAGCCCAAGAGAAAAAGATCTATCATTGTTTCCACTTTTTCCCCTTCTATTCGCCATGAAGTGATGGGACAAGTGTCATGATCTTAGTTTTTTGAGTGTTAAGTTTTAAGCCAGCTTTTTCACTCTCCTCTTTCATCAAAAGGCTCTTTAGTTCCTCTTCACTTTCTGCCATTAGAGTGGTTGTCATCTGTGTATCTGAGATTGTTGATATTTCTCCTGATAATCTTATTCCAGCTTGTGATTAATCCAGCCCAGCATTTCACAGATGTACTCTGCATAGAAGTTAAATCAACAAGGTGACAAGTTGATTCAGCCTTGACCTACTCCTTTCCCAATTTTGAAACAGTCTGTTGTTCCATTTCTGGTTCTAACTGTTGCCTCTTGACTTGCACATGGGTTTCTCAGGAATCAGGTTAGGTGGTCTGGTATTCCCATATCTTGAAGAATTTTCCACTGTTGTGATCCACACAGTCAAAATCTTTGGCATAGTGAGTGAAAGAGAGGTAGATGTTTTTCTGGAATTCCCTTGCTTCTGATCCACTGAACATTGGCGGTTTGATCTCTGATCCCTCTGCCTTTCCTAAACCCAGCTTGTACATTTGAAGTTCTTGGTTCATGTACTGCTAAAGCCTAGCCTGAAAGATTTTTGAGCATAACCTTGGTAGCATGTGAAATGAGTGTAACTGTACAGTAATTTAAACATCGTTTGGCATTCCCCTTCTTTGGGATTGGAATGAAAACTAACCTTTTCCAGTCCTATGGTCACTGCTGAGTTTTCCAAATTTGCTGGCATATTGAGTGCAGCACTTTAACAGCATCAGCTTTTAATAACTGAGCGACTGAACTGAACTGAACAAGATGAAAGAATAGGAATCAAATTTAGAGCAAAATTTAAGTCCACATCCAACATTAATTTACCTTCTTAAAATCCAGCTACATGTCCTCAACAAATTCCCTTAACTCCCAAAAATCCACCTTCCCCAGAAAATCCCTTAAACACCCAGATGTTTAATTTCCCTTTCCCTACAAGATTTATAAAGAGCACTCCAGCCTAATCTCCAGGCCTAGAGCATACAGGTTACTCGTGTAAATATTAAAATCCAGGGGGAAAAATTTAATAGAAGCATCCAGGCAGAGGGTAAGGCTTGTTTTGCTGTCAGGCTTTGCCAGCTTCAGGCCTTCTTATGCAATATCCTTTGCAGGTATAATCCTAGAATTCCACCCCAAAAATCCATGTTTCCAGGACCCCAGAATTTAGAAATCCTTTTAGTTCCATCTTCAGTTCAGTTCAGTTCAGTTCCATCGCTCAGTCGTGTCCAACTCTTTGCAACCCCATGAATCGCAGCGTGCCAGGCCTCCCTGTCCATCACCATCTCCCAGAGTTCACTCAGACTCACACCCATCGAGTCCGTGATGCTATCCAGCCATCTCATCCTCGGTCGTCCCCTTCTCCTCCTGCCCCCAATCCCTCCCAGCATCAGAGTCTTTTCCAATGAGTCAACTCTTTGCATGAGGTGGCCAAAGTACTGGAGCTTCAGCTTTAGCATCATTCTTTCCAAAGAAATCCCAGGGTTGATCTCCTTCAGAATGGACTGGTTGGATCTCCTTGCAGTCCAAAGGACTCTCAAGAGTCTTCTCCAACACCACAGTTCAAAAGCATCAGTGGGAAATTTTCTCTCTGATATAAAAGGGAAAGTTCAAAATAATGTGACAGAGTAGACAAACCAACTTCTAAGTAGTATAATGGAAAATCAGTTCAGTCTCTCAGTTATGTCCGACTCTTTGCAACCCCATGAACCGCAGCATGCCAAGCCTCCCTGTCCATCACCAACTCCCGGAGTCCACCCAAACCCATGCCCATTGAGTCAGTGATGCCATCCAACCATCTTATCCTCTGTCATCCCCTTCTCCTCCTGCCCTCAATCTTTCCCAGCATCTTTTCCAGGGTCTTTTCCAATGAGTCAGCTCTTCGCATCAGGTGGCCAAAGTATGGAAATGGCTACCCAATTCTTTGAAGATTGCTTGAAGGAATGGAAATGAAAAAGAGCTAAAATCAGCAATTCTTGATCTACAACTTGACTCTAGAAAAACAAATGTGTAACTCTGAAAAAAACTCAAAATCCATTCAGACATTTTCTTATTTCTCTTCAGAAATTTGCAGATATTTGAAAAATCAGGACATTGAAATACGATTGTCCTGCACTTAAGAAAAGAAAAGGAAATTTTTAATAACAATTATTTTAAGTTTCTAATAATAGACAAATATACCTCAAAACTCTTAGGGGGGAAAAACTTGCATTCTTTCTCTGTCCCTTGAAGTTATACATCTTATCTTTGAAATATAAACAGAGCCCACAACTGCCTGAGACTAAAGGGAAGGGAAATAAAAGGGAAAGAAATCTTTTTAAAATACAAACTGCAAAAAAAACTCTCTTGCCAAACTCTAGACCACAGGCTCCTTAAAATTACTTCAGAGACAAATACAATTCTTAAGTTGTCTCCACAAATAGTAAAAGCCTTTAGCCATCTGAGCAAGTAAATTTAATTTATTCCAACTTGCTGACTGAAAAGAAAGAAAAATTAACAACCTATGAGTTGAGTTATGTTTTATTTGGCCAACAAAACTGAGGACTTAAGACCAGGACATAGCATCTCAGATAACTTCTTGGAACTGCTCCAAAGAGGCAAGGGTGGAGCCAAGATATATAGGAATGGTTCCAAAAAAGACTAGGTAGTTGGAACATTAAAAGATTACTGTTAATTAAAGAAAACCAGATATCTCCAAGGAAGAAATGGTTGGATAGCTTCACCAACTCAAAGGATATGAGCTTGAGCAAACTCTGGAAGATGGCGAAGGACAGGGAAGCCTGGTGTGCTACAGTCCATGGGGTCACAAAGCATTGGACACAACTTAACAACTGAACAACAGCAACAATAAGATATCTTAAGGAATTTAACATTTTTTATGAATGGGAAGTCTGGTCTCATTGATATTTTTCCTTTGACGTGCACCTCACCTGTCTGGGCCCAGTATCCTGTATCTCATCTCACATCCCCTCAGGGGGCATATGGCGGGGGAAGGGGGTGGCTGTAGTGGCTGACTGCTAGATGGCAGGCAAATCCTACATCCATCCTGAGTTCCCTCAGAGCTCACTATTAGGCAGCTGTAATGTAGTACTTTGGGCTTCCCCCATAGCTCAGTTGATAAGTCATCTGCCTGCAATGCAGGAGACTCGGGTTTGATTCCTGGGTTGGGAAGATCCCCTGGAGAAGGAAATGGCAACCCACTCCAGTATTCTTGCCTGGAGAATCCCATGGGCAGAGGAGCCTGGTGGGCACAGTCCATGGGGTCACAAGAGTTGGACACAACTTAGCAACTAAAACACACATAGCACAATGTAATACTTTGATGGTTGCAACATCCTTTGTTTACTGATATCATAGGTTGCATTTTTAGTGCACAAGCCATTACTTATACACTGCTGCTGCTAAGTCGCTTCAGTCATGTCCAACTCTGTGCAACCCCATAGACAGCAGCCCACCAGGCTCCCCCGTCCCTGGGATTCTCCAGGCAAGAACACTGGAGTGGGTTGCCATTTCCTTCTCCAATTCGTGAAAGTGAAGTCACTCAGTCATGTCCAACTCTTCGAAACCCCATGGACTGCAGCCCACCAGGCTCCTCTGTCCATGGGATTTTCCCAGCAAGAGTACTGGAGTGGGGTGCAATGGCCACACTAGTGAGTTTTAAATTGTTTTACAACAGAAGCTATAAGATCTCTGTAGGTTTGTGTTATAAATATGGTATTTCTACCCCTAGATGGTATCGCCAAAATTAATTTGTAAAAGAGCTCTATTTAACCAACTTAAAAATAAGCACTCATATAAATTTAGTATTTCTAAATTTTCAGAAATATAGAAATTAACCCAAATGCCTTCAAGGTCATGTGATCTGAGAAAAAAACCTTTGGTAAATAAAAACTAAACATGTTGTAAATGTGTTGACAGAACTAATACAGACATGTCCTTAGAGTTATCAGCATTAAATATAGAACTTTTATTCTACCTAGGTTTCATCAAAAGATCATTTGAATGCTGAGCAACTTCCACAAAACAACTTCTGAATGCTGGTGGAGGACACCAGGCACCCAGAAAGGCAGCCCCTTCTCTTCGAAAGGAGGTAAGACAAAATATAAAAGACAAAAGACAGACAAGAGTTAAGGACCGGAGACCTGTTCTGGGGAGGGAGTCGTGAAGGAGGAGGTTTCCACACAGTAGGAAACACTCTCACAGGTGGATCTGTGGAGAGTTTTAGAATCTCAGAAGGCAACATAACCAGGAAGGGAAAAAAAAAATCGACAGAATACACACCTAACCACAACTGTGGAAAAGAGAACTTTCCCACCAAAAGCTCTAAGCTAACAACCTAACAGGCAGCCTGGCCCTCTCACAGAACAAAGGATTGAGGGAATACCAAAGGAGAGCTAGCTGCTGTGACCCGGCTCCTCCCTGCCCAGAGGCAGAGAGGCAGACTTACCACAGCCAGAGCCGGAAGCCGAGGTGCAGCTGCATCTTCCACCAAACTGTGAGCAAGCTCCCAGCTGTTTACCACGTCCTCCTGAGAGTCTGTACGGTTGACATCCACCAGGAGGGTCACAGCCTGAGACCAGCTCCCCAGAGGAGACACACGGCACACCTGAGATGGTGCTCTCCCGGCGTACCCAGGAAACCAAGCCACGGGGACCAGGGAGGTGATTAAGACGCACGGCCCACCTGGGAGAGTGCGTGCACCAAGCACCTGGTCGCCTGAGCTGCTCAGACCTGGGAAGGGCACAAAACGCAGGCCCAACCCACAGAGACTGACCCGGAACTCTGTCTGAGTGTCTCCTATGGAGGTACGGGTCAGCACTGGCCTGCTGCAGGGGCAGGGGCTCTGGGTGCAGCCGACCTGGGTATGGCATAAGCCCTCTTGGAGGAGGTCACCATTAACCGCACCATAGAGCTGCCAGAACTTACACAGGACAGGGGAAACAGACCCTTGGAGGGCACAAACAAAACCTTGTGTGCACCAGGACCCAGGAGAATGGAGCAGTGACCCCACAAGAGACTGACCCAGACATGCCCGGAAGTGTCCAGGAGTCTCCTGCGGAGGTGTGGGTCGGAAGTGGCCTGCTGCAGCGTCAGGGGCACTGAGTGCAGCAGTGCATGCCTGGGGCCTTTTGAAGGAGGTCACCATCATCCTCCTTAACTCCACCATAGTTTGGCCTCAGGTCAATCAACAGGGAGGGAACACAGCCCTGCCCATCAACAGAAAATTGGATTAAAGAGTTACTAAACATGGCCCTGCCCATCAGAACAAGATCTAGTTTTCCCCTCAGTCAGTCTCTCCCATCAGGAAGCTTCCATAAGCCTCTTATTCTTCTCCATCAGAGGGCAGACAGACTGAAAACCACAATCACAGACTAACCAAATTAATCACATGGACCACAGCCTTGTCTAGCTCAGTGAAACTATGAGTCATGCCTTGTAGGGCCACCCAAGATGGACAGGTCATGGCAGAGAGTTCTGACAAAACATGGCCCCCTGGAGAAGGGAATGGCAAACCACTTCAGCATTCTTGCCTTGAGAACCCCATGAACAGAATGAAGAGGCAAAAAGGTATGACACTGAAAGATTAACTCCCCAGGTCAGTAGATACCCAATATGACACTGGAGAATAACTCCAGAAAGAATGAAGAGACAGAGCCAAAGAAAAAACAACACCCAGTTGTGGATATGACTGGTAATGGAAGCAAAGTCCAGTGCTGTAAAGAACAATATTGCATAGGAACCTGGAATGTTAGGTCCGTGAATCAAGGCAAATTGGAAGTGGTCAAACAGGAGATGGCAAGTGTGAACATCTACATTTTAGGAATCAGTGAACTAAAATGGGCTGGAATGGGTGAATTTAACTCAGATGACCATTACATCTACTACTGTGGGCAAGAATCCCTTAGAAGAAATGGAGTAGCCATCATGATCAACCAAAGAGTCCGAAATGCAGTACTTGGATGCAATCTCAAAAAGACAGAATGATCTCTGTTCATTTCCAAGGCAAACCATTCAATACCACAGTAATCCAAGTCTATGCCCTGACCAGTAATGCTGAAGAAGCTGAAGTCAGATAGTTCTGTGAAGACCTACAAGACCTTCTAAACTAACACCCAAAAAAAGATGTTTGCTTCATTATAGGGGGCTGGAATGCAAAAGTAGGAAGTCAAGAAATACCTGGAGAACAGGCAAATTTGGCCTTGGAGTACAAAATGAAGCAGCTCCAAGGCTAACAGAGTTTTGCCAAGAAAACATACTGGTCATAGCAAACACCCTCTTCCAACAACACAAGAGAAGACTCTACACATGGACATCTCCAGACAGCCAACACCGAAATCAGATTGATTATATTCTTTGCAGCTAAAGATGGAGAAGCTCTATACTGTCAGCAAAAACAAGACCAGGAGCTGTCTGTGACTCAGATCATGAACTCCTTATTGCCAAATTCAGACCTAAATTGAAGAAAGTGGGGAAAACCACTACACCATTCAGGTATGATTAAATCAAATCCTTTACTACTATACAGTGGAAGTGACAAATAGATTCAAGGGATTAGATCTGATAGACAGAGTGCCTGAATAATGACGGATGGAGGTTTGTGACACTGTACAGGAGGCAGTGATCAAGACCATCCCCAGAGAAAAAGAATGCAAAAAGGCAAAATGGTTGTCTGAGGAGGCCTTACAAATAGCTGAGAAAAGAAGAGAAGATAAAGGCAAAGGAGTAAAGGAAAGATACCCATTCAAATGCAGAGTTCCAAAGAATAGCAAGGAGAGATAAGAGCTCAATGAAAAGAAATAGAGGAAAACAATAGAATGGAAAAGACTAGAGATCTCTTTGGAGAAGGCAATGACAACCCACTCTAGCCTGGAGAATCCCACGGATGGAGGAGTCTGGTAGGCTATAGTCCATAGGGTCACTACGAGTCGGACACGACTGAGCAACCTCACTTTCACTTTTCACTTTCATGCATTGGAGAAGGAAATGGCAACCCATTCCAGTGTTCTTGCCTGGAGAATCCCAGGGACAGAGTACCCTGTTGGGCTGCCGTCTATGGGGTCGCACAGAGTCAGACACAACTGACTTGACTTAGCAGCAGCAGCAGCAGCAGCAGCAGAGATCTCTTCAAGAAAATTAGAGATACCAAGGGAACATTTCATGCAAAGAAGGGCTCAATAAATGTCATAAATGGTATGGACCTAACAGAAGCAGAAGATATTGAGAAGAGGTGGCAAGAATACACAGAGAAACTATACAAAAAAGGATCTTCATGACCCAGATAACCATGATGATATGGTCACTCACCTAGAGCCAGACATTCTGAAATGTGATGTCAAATGGGCGTTAGGAAGCATCACTACGAACAAAGCTAGTGGAGGTGATGGAGTTCCAGTGGAGCCATTTCAAATCCTAGAAGATGATGCTGTGAAAGTGCTGCACTCAATATGCCAGCAAATTTGGGAAACTCAGCAGTGGCCACAGGACTGGAAAAGGTCAGTTTTCACTCCAATCCCAAAGAAAGGCAATGCCAAAGAATGCTCAAACTACCGCACAACTGCGCTCATCTCACACACTAGCAAAGTAATGCTCAAAATTCTCCAAGCCAGGCTTCAACAGTATGTGAACCGTGAACTTCCAGATGGTCAAGCTAGATTTAGCAAAGGCAGAGGAACCAGAGATCAAATTGCCAACATCTGTTGGATCATTGAAAAAGCAAGAGAGTTCCAGAAAAAACATCTACTTCTGCTTTATTGACTACACCAAAGCCTTTGTGTGGATCTCAAAAAACTGTGGACAATTCTTCAAGAGATGGGAATACCAGACCACCTTACCTGCCTCCTGAGAAATCTGTATGCAGATCAAGAAGCAACAGTCAGAACTGGACATGGAACAACAGACTGGTTCCAAATCGGGAAAGGAGTAAGTCAAAGCTGAATATTGTCACCCTGCTTATTTAACTTCTATGCAGAGTTGCTGGGCTGGAAGAAGCACAAGGTGGAATCAAGACTGTGGGGAGAAATATCAGTAACCTCAGATACGCAGATTGACACAACCCTTATGGCAGAAAGGGTCTTGATCAAAGTGAAAAAGGAGAGTGAAAAGTTGGCTTAAAGCTCAACATTCAGAAAACTAAGATCATGGCATCTGGTCCCATCACTTCATAGCAAATAGATGGGGGAACAGTGGAAACAGTGTCAGACTTTATTTTGGGGGGCTTCAAAATCACTGCAGATGGTGACTGCAGCCATGAAATTAAAAGACACTTGCTCCTTGGAAGAAAAGTTATGACCAATTTAGATAGTATATTAAAAAGCAGAGACATTACTTTGCCAACAAAGGTCCGTCTAGTCAAGGCTATGGTTTTTCCAGTAGTCATGTATGGATGTGAGAGCTGGACTGTAAAGAAAGCTGAGCACTGAAGAATTGATGCTTTTGAACTGTGGTGTTGGAGAAGACTCTTGAGAGTCCCTTGGACTGCAAGGAGATCCAACCAGTCCATCCTAAAGGAGATCAGTCCTGAGTGTTCATTGGAAGGACTGTTGTGGAAGCTGAAATTCCAATACTTTGGCCACCTGATGTGAAGAACTAACTGATTTGAAAAGACCCTGATGCTGGGAAAGATTGAAAGCGGGAGAAGGGGACAACAGAGGATGAGATTGTTGGATGGCATCACCGATGTGAAGGACATGAGTTCAAGTAGGCTCTGGGAGTTGGTGATGGACAGGGAAGCCTGGCATGCTGCAGTCCTTGGGGTCGCAGAGAGTCAGAAACGACTGGGCAACTGAACTGAACTGAGATTTGTGTATGCATGCTAAGTCATTTACATTTGTGTCCAGCTATTTGCAACCCTATGACTATAGTCCACCAGGCTTCTCTGTCCATGGGATTATCCAGGCAAGAATACTGGAGTGGGTTGCCTGCCACACCCACCCAAGGGGATCTTTCTGACCCAGGGATCAAACCCGCATCTCATGTCTCCTGCATTGGCAGGTAGGTTATTCACCACTAGCACCACCTGGGAAGCCCATCTACCTAGGTCTGCTGCTGCTGCTGAGTCGCTTCAGTCGTGTCCGACTCTGTGTGACCCCATAGACGGCAGCCCACCAGGCTCCCCCTTCCCTGGGATTCTCCAGGCAAGAACACTGGAGTGGGTTTCCATTTCCTTCTCCAATGCATGAAAGTGAAAGTGAAGTCGCTCAGTCGTGTCTGACTCCTAGCGACCCCATGGACTGCAGCCCACCAGGCTCCTCCGTCCATGGGGTTTGCTAGGCAAGAGTACTGGAGTGCGGTGCCTTTGCCTTCTCCCTACCTAGGTCTCCCTAAAATCACATAAGCTTATGTTATCTGTTACAAAATTTGTCATCAGGAAAAATATTTTGGAATGATGGATGACTTTGTCTAATGTCTCACGAAGTTTTCATGAGTAGTCTAAACATAAATGCTAGGAGCAAATGATATATATATATATATATAAAGATAAATGGGCTAAGTGTTTATAGCTGAACTTTTTAAAATAATTGTGTGCTATGGCATGTATATGTCTTCAAAATCTTTTTGGTAACTTGAAACTTCAAAGCTTTATTAAATTTAATGATAGAAATTCATTGAATGTCTTGATCATTTCCAAATGAGATAAAATACTGAAACATTAATTGCTAAATGAGTCTAAGTTTACCTACTTTTGATGCCTTATTACAGAACCTATAGACATTTTAAACATTAAAATGTTTCATTAAATGTTTTAAGCATTTTAAACATTAAAATGTTTTATTAAACATTAATAAACATGTTTTGTGCCACATTTGAAAAAATGTGCTATGAGGAAATGTATGTTTCTAGAAATTATTTAATGTATTCATAAATTTTCAAGTCTAAAAAATGCCGGTGTAACACTTTGCAATTGCTTGCTGCTGTGTGGTTGCATAGAAAAATCACTGGAGGTGTTCCAACTATGAGCCAGGAGAATCTCAGATTGCCACTGCCTGCCCGTACTCCATCTAAAGATGCTTCAAGTCTGACATCTAGAAATCTTCTTGACTGGCTACCTTCTGAATTCAACAACTGGCTTATAATTTGCTTCAATTAACATTTGTTCTTTGTTTCCATAGCAGTGGCTCTTATTAAGCACCTCATCTCTTGTGCAAAATAACATAGGCCTAACTTTGGGAGCCCACTTACATCCCCACCTCCTGAAATGAGTGTAACTAAGTTCTCAGGACTTAGTAACTGGTTCAGCGAAATATGGAATAAACTACCACTCAGCTACTAACCCAGCTTCTCTCCACTGCTGCCAGATCAGCTGTTAACATGCGTTAACATGCGTTAATTTCCAGAGGCGTTTCAGAGGAGACATCTGTTGGAGCTCAAGGCAGGTCACCCCAAAGTGGCATATTCATTAGTCTGAATTAAAGCTCCTTGAGGAACAGCCAGTGGAAGAAGAACATACTGATCCTCCCCCGTCCTTTGTCCCCAGAAGGCAGAAAATAAATCTCCTGCGTGACAGGTGCCCTCCCTGTACCAGGAGGTAGCAAGGCATCTTCATCACCAGAAATAGGGAATTTTGGAGCCAAGAAGGCTGTGTAAACAAATTCTGCTTTGGTAATTCACTAATTAATGACCCAGCCTGAGTTTCTATGTCTTTGTCAATTCTTCACAAATTTATTATTCCTTTGTTTAAAGCATACAAAGGCTTCCTGCTTTGGTCATTTCTTTGAGTCTCACATTTCTATAAACTCCTGTACATACAAAATTAAAATTTAATTTTCTCCTGTGAATCTCTCTCGTGTCAATTTAATGACTAGACCAGCCAGAAGAATGTAAAAGGGGAGCGGAAAATTTTTTCCTCCTCAACCATCACATGTGGGGAAACTGAGGCTCAGAGAGAAGAAGTCCATGTACACAGTTTGAACTAGAGTGTTTGCCTCCGAGTCTTGGTCCTTTGAACAGAAATCCCAGGCTCTCTCCACTAGCCCAGGTGTTGAAAATCAATTGCCTCCAGCAGGAACCTGATCCTTGATGGAATTTGACATCCACAGTATAATAAAAATTTGGAAAATTTCATAGAAAAATGTAAGATTTCTGATTTCTCTTGAAAAATCAGGGAACTGAGACACTGCAAACTTTGGGAGATAGTGGAAGACAGGAGCCTGGTGTGCTAGAGTCCATAGGGCCACAAAAATTTGGACACAACTTAGTAACTAAACAACAGCAACGTTCCAACAGTCCTACCTGGCAACAATTACAAGGAATCAAGCTCATCTTCAGGCTGAGCTTTGGAGTCCAGGTACCAGGGCGACCTTGGGCATCATCTTGGGCTCCAACTGTATTGTCTATATGATGAATATATCACTGATGCCTACCTCAAGGGCTGTCCTGAGTTTAACACATGTAAACCCAGGCAGGATCATAGTTAGGGTACCCTTGTGATCACTCTGGCTCTCCTCTGATGGGACCCATCCTCTCCTGGTGCCCACAGTTCCCCCCTCTGCCTTTTATCTCCACTGCCTTCACCCTCTCACTCATGTATATGACCTGCCACCTGCCCCAAGCCATCAGATCTTGTGAACCCCGCACTCCCAGAGCCACTTCCCAACCCAGTGTGAGAAAGACTCTGATATGGGTCAGAAGTGTCCAGGCCAGAATGCTCTCGATGTGAGTTCCAAGCTGGATTCTGCTCTCAGACTGTGTATGCGAAACTGTGTCTGCACGTGGGGTTCCTACACTAATCCACGCATCTATACACAGGTGGTATAGACAGAATGGTCTGAAAGGGGCAAGAGAGCCTGGGAAATGTCAGTGTGACCTTGGTGACAGGCACATCCCCTCCTGCATCCTTACACCTGGGGCTTCTCCAGACTCCGCCCACGTGATGCCTAGGATTTCCCTGAGCTCTCACTAGGGGCTCCAGGCCAGTGAGGGAAAAGAACCCCTGCTTCACTGTCCTGAAAAACATCCATCACCACCAACAGGATGGTATGAATGGTCCATCAGCTCCCATGGACACCGTCAGCGAAACCAAGCAGGGGGTCTGGGTGAACTTGGAGGGAGAAAGATTGATTTTCAGATTATCTCCCAATCCATAGTTGTCAAGGAAGAAAAAAGACCTAAACAATCGTAAAATTAAATCAAACGACTTTCTGGATGCTGAATCCTTTCTCTCCCGCCCACGGACACCTCCCACTCATCCCTAGGGAGGGGATGATGAATGGGCTTGCCATGTGTCTATGCCCCTACTGGTCCCTCTGACCGTCCCTGCATCTCCGCAGTGCACAGGGATTGACTGTGCCCCTACTGTGTGCTTGGGATTCCCTGGTGGTTCAGACGGTAAAGTGTCTGCCCGCAATGCAGGAGACCTGGGTTTGATCCCTGGGCCAGAAAGATCCCCTGGAGAAGGAAATGGCAACCCACTCCAGTTTTCTTGCCTAGAAAATCCAATAGAGGAGGAGGAGATGGGCTACAGATGGAGGAACCTCGTGGGCTACAGTCCATGGGGTCACAAAGAGTCGGACACGACTGAGCGACTTCACTTTCACTTTTCTCTACAGTGTGCTCGGCCCTGTGCTTGGTGCCAAGAATCTGGGGGTGAACAGGCAAACACCACCCCTTCCTCATGGGTCCACTGACCAGGGGGCAGTGCCTGGCATTCAAAAACCACCACACGTCCCAGAGGCCCTCCCCCTCCTCCTGTGAGTCTTCCTTCCAGAGTCTCCTCAGTGAGCCCACCCTGACCACCCAACTTGAAACCTCAGCCCCCACCCCCAGATCTTTCAAGCCCCCAACCTGCTCTTATCACCTTCAAACATAGAGTATAATTTACTTATTCATTGTGTTTATTGTCTATCTGTAATACACACACACACACACACACACACACACACACACACACAGAGGCATGTAAGCTCCAGATTAGTGAGGACTTTGTTGTGATTTGTTTCTGATATATCACCAGTGTCTGCAATGGTGCCTGGCGTGAAGCAGGTGCTCAGGAAATATATGTGAAGTGAATGAATGATCATTGACCTGAGTCACTAATCTCATCACCTCATCACCCTCCAGAACAGTGACAGTGCTTGGCCCAGTGCCTGAGCTCAGCCCAGAAGTGGGTGTCCTCTTTCTCAGTTGCCCTTGGGGGTCGGTGGTAGAAGGTGCTTGCAGCTCCAGAGGGGAGGGGAGAGGTGGGGAGGCGGTTTTAAGACTTGGGATACAATTGATGGGATGTTTTACTTTGTAGGAAGGGGAGTGAGCTTCAAAGAGTGTACTTGAGGGGTGAATGGGGAAGTTGAGAACATGCATGCAGCTGATGGTGGTGGTGGATTCAGGGAGGTGCTAGGTCCAAACTAGGCCCAGACCAGGACAGAGGAGAAGAGGAGCAGGGTTTGGGTCCAGGCCAGGCTGGGGAAGGGGCCAGGAAGGCCAGCAGGAAGCACCCAGCCTCTCTGTGCGGTCCTCACTCTCCCTGCGTCAGGATGAGGTGGAGGGTGGCCCCCCTGTCCTGCACAGGGGCTCGGGCTCCAGCACAGCCCTCCTCCCTGCCCCTTCCCCCTCCCCTCTGTTGCCTGCTTCACTTGCCCCTGGTCTGGGCTTAAGGGCCAGCTGAGGGCAGAGTGTGTATCACCAACCTCCAGGCTCTAAGACTAAAGTAAAATAAAGTGAAATTTGCTCAGTCGTGTCCGACTCTCTGCGACCCTATGGACTATACAGTCCATGGAATTCTCCAGGGCAGAATACTGGAGTGGGTAGCTTTTCCCTTCTCCAGGGGATCTTCCCAACCCAGGGATCGAACTCGGGTCTCCCACACTGCAGCAGATCCTTTACCAACTGAGCTATTAGGGAAGCTGAGACTGGCCTTTGGGCAACCCTAGTCTACCCCTATTGTACCTACCGGGAAACTGAGGCCCAGAGAGGGTGAGAAGCACCCTGGGTTTTTATCCTCCCTTCCCTTTCCTGCCTCTGCAGAGTGGATGGACCTCAAATGGGAGGCCAGGAGACCTAGATCTCTTCCTGCTGTCTGTCCCTTTTCACCTGTGCCATTGAGCAAGATATTACGCTGCCCCAATTTCTCTGTCTTTAAACTGACCCCAAGAGGCAGTGTCTTCCCTGCTTTGAGCTGCACAAAATGGCACGCTCCAATTTCTGCTCACACTAGATGATAATATATCTTTTGAACTGAACAGAACAAACCTCTTGCTTCTCCTTTGCTGGAGGGGAGAGGAACTTGGAGTTACTGAGCAGCTCCTACACACCAGGCTCATTCAGGCACGTTATCTTACTCACCACGGTCCTAGGAAGGTTTCCCATTTTACAGATAGAGAAACTGAGACTCAGAGGTATGAAGCAACTTATTTTGTTTAGTCGCTAAGTCATGTCTGACTCTTTTTTGCAACCCCATGGGCTGTGGCCCACCAAGCTCCTCTATCCATGGGATTTCCCAGGCAAGAATACTGGAGTGGGTTGCCATTTCCTCTTCCAAGGGATCTTCCTGACCCAGGGATTGAACCTGCATCTCCTGCAGTGGCAGGCGGATTCTTTACCACTGAGTTACTAGGGAAGCCCACGAAGCAACTTACCGGCCACCCAAATCCAGTGGGTGGCAGAATGGGGCTCTGAACCCAGCTCTGGCTCAGGCCAAGTCCACTGTCCTCTTTGTGCCCACAGCCTCTGACCTCCTGTCCCACCTCTATTCCTACTCTAGGGAGCCTGGCTGCCTCCTCTGTTTTCTCTGCCAAACAAAAGTGAAGGACTAACTTCTCCCTGTCAGGCCCAGCCCGGCTAAGCCCTTCCCTCGCTGCGGTGAGCATTCCTTCCCTCTGATCAGGTCCCTAAGCTTGCAGCGTCTTTGCAAATGGAGCTTAGGGATCTGTAATTTGGGATTGTGGTCAATTAGAGCCTCCTGACCCTCCCACCTGTGGCCAGTCCTTTGGATGCCAGACTCATTTCCTGCCACCTCGAGTAATGTGGGCAAACAGGAAAAAAGTGAAAGGAGAAAGGATTTAAAGTCGTACATGCAAGACAACACCAGTGGAAAGTGCACACACATGGGTATAAGCACATACATGTGGATGGGCACATGCCCACACGCACACACCCGGCAGCCGCTGGCCACCGGGGCGTCGCTCAGAACAACCAGCTGTGGCTGGAGAAACGTCTGGGATAGGGAGGAAAGATGGCAGAGGGCAGGGCGTGTGTGAAGCGCCTGCTGCATCGGGATGCCTGTGGAGGCCCACCTAAAGCGCACACCCAGAGGCTCTGGTCTCTGGTTTCAACTTCACCGCTTGGTGGCAGTTAACTTCTCTGTGGTATCCCCAGTGTGGGTTTTTTTTTTTTTTCCTCTTTTTTTTTTTTTGGCCACATCCTGTGGCATGTGGGATCTTAGTTCCCCAACCATGGATCAAACCCATGCCCCCTGCAATGAGAGTGCAGAGTCTTAATCACTGGACCACTGGGGAAGTCCCCTCAGTGAATTTGAGATGATCTTATTGCTTTTAAGTCAGACCATCCAAATGAAGCCTCCACATTTGGTGAAAACCTTCAGAGCCATTTTCATCTGCTGGGATGACAGACAGACAGAAATTTAATTTGATTTACAGTCATTGGCACCCCACTCCAGTACTCTTGCCTGGAAAATCCCATGGACGGAGGAGCCTGGTGGGCTGCAGTCCATGGGGTCGCTAAGAGTCGGACACGGCTGAGCGACTTCACTTTCACTTTTCACTTTCATGCATTGGAGAAGGAAATGGCGACCCACTCCAGTGCTCTTGCCTGGAGAATCCCAGGGACAGAGGAGCCTGGTGGGCTGCCATCTATGGGGTCACACAGAGTCGGACACGACTGGAGCGACTTAGCAGCAGCAACAGTCATACAGTGGCCTCCCTGATGGCTCAGACAGTTAAAAATCCACCTGCAATGTGAGAGACCTGGGTTCTTTCCCTGGGCAGGGAAGATTCCCCGGAGGAGGGCATGGCAACCCACTCCAATATTCTTGACTGGAGAATTCCCATGGACAGAGGAGCCTGGTGGGCTACAGTCCGTGGGATGGCAAACAGTCAGACACAACTGCGTGACTAAGCACAACACAGCAGCATAGTCACACACATAAAAGGAAACCTGAAATATGCCACAATATGAACAGTGGTCACCTCTGAGAAGCGGAGTATGGGTAACATCTTTCTAGTGTTTTCAAGAGACATGCGCTGCTTTCAGAGTCCTCTCCAAGCAAACCACACAAGTTAAGAAGAGCTTGCCCTGCAGCTGGCAACTTCCTCTACCGAGTCACCTGCTCTTCCCCACCAGGTAATCAGAAACAGTTGATAGCGGTGCAGAGGTCAGGGCTGGGTCTGGATCAAGATTGGTACCCAGGTCAGGAACTTTCCAGAAAGGCAGGTGTTGTTACCTGCATCGTCACAGAATTGCTGCTGGCCTCTTTGCCCATAAACTCCACAGTTCCTGCCCCAAGTGGGCAGAGGGAGCAGGTGAGCCCTGGGGATGCCTGCAGCCAAGGCTGCAATGGCTGTGACTGGCCATATTCAGGTGACCCCTATAGCCTTGGCCCTACAATAAGCCTGCGAAGTGGACGGTGCTGGTCCCATCTGGCAGATGAGGAAGTTAAGGATCAAAGAAATGAATTGACTGGGCTGCGGTCACACAGCTAGGATGTGGCAACGTTGAGACGCCAATGTAGTGGCCACCAAGGCCTGATTTAAGGCTCAGAACACCCCGATAATCTCCATCATCCCCCGCAAGCCTCCTAAAATAAAAGTATTCATTTTTGTTGCTGTTGTTTAGTCACTTCAGCCATGTCCAGTGCTTTGCGACCCCAGTGGACTGTAGCCCACCAAGCTCCTCTGTCCATGGGATTTTCCAGGCAAGAATGCTGGAGTGGGTAGCCTTTCCCTCCTCTAGGGAATCTTCCTGACCCAGGGATTGAGTCCACATCTCTTGCACTGCCAGAGGATGTTTTTTTTTTACTGCTGAGTCATCTGGGAAATCCTAAAAATGAAAATATGGCCTAGGGTAAATGCAGCTCTAAGGCCAGAGCCCCACCCCATGTCCAAATCATGGAGCAGCCCAGGGAGCCCTGCTCCAAAGCCCAGATGCCCCCTCGTCTCTAGACAGCTTCTCAGATTTGGCCTTCACCGGCCTGGAACTTGACCGCCCTGAGCTCACTCCCTCTTTGATGAGGCTGGCAAGAGGGGAGGGGACCGCTGGCCGGACAGTAAGCCCCCAGCATGTCTCCAGCCATGGCCTCACTGAACTCTTCCCTCTTCACCCTTCCAAAGACTCTCTTGGGGAAAAGAAGGCAGCCCACCTCGGTCCTCTCTCTTGCTTCCATGCCAAGGATAGAGCCGGAGTCCTGGCACTTGCAGTGAGTTCTATCTCCCAGAACCCGCACTTTGGCTGCCCCTGGAGATTTTAGAAACTAGAGCTGATGAAGAGCACAATAATTTCTATGCCTGGAGGGACAGAGGATTTATGTCACCTGTGCTCTTGTACCTCTGTCTCATTAAACCTCATCATAACTGGGGCGAGGGAAGGGATTATTATCTTACTATCTCCCTTTTATTCAGTCCTGAATATTCATTGAAAGGACTGATGCTGAAGCTGAAACTCCAATACTTTGACCACCTGAGGCGAAGAACGGACTCATTTGAAAAGACCCTGATGCTGGGAAGGATTGAAGGTGGGAGGAGAAGGGGACGACAGAGGATGAGACGGTTGGACGGCATCACCAACTCAATGGACATGAGTTTGAGTAAACTCCTGGAGTTGGTGATGGACAGGGAGGCCTGGCGTGCTGCAGTCCATGGGCCACAAAGAGTTGGACACAATTGAACAGGTGAACTGACCGATCTCCATTTTAAGGATGAGGAGCTTGAGGCTTAAAGGGGCCTGTCAGGTCACAGCAGCAGAACTAGCCTTAGACCCCGGCCGGAGTGATTTCTGGTGCCCATCCAAGAGTGGGCCTAGGATGTCTACACTGCAGGGCTCTTGGGGATTACCATCATGAAGTTGCTTTCTGTGCAGGCTCTATTCTCAGTGCTCAATACGCCTTGTTACCAGAGGCCATCTGCAGCCACTGTCAACTTCATGCTTGCACGTGTCCAGAGAGGTGGGCCATGTGGGGACATGATCCCCACTACACGGACAGGAAAACTGAGAAAGGACAGCGTGGGTGAGCCGTCCAATGTCCTGCAGCTTGTTTGACGCCAGGCTTGGACTTCCCTGGTGGCTCAGATGGTAAAGCGTCTGCCCACAGTGCAGGAGACCTGGGTTCGATCCCTGTATTGGAAAGATCCCCTGGAGAAGGAAATGGCACCCCACTCCAGTACTCTTGCCTGGAAAATCCCATGGACAGGGGAGCGTGGTAGGCCACAGTCCATGGGGTCACTAAGAGTCGGATGCAACTGAGTGACTTCACTTTCGCTTTCATTTTCACTTTGCTCTGCGTCCCAGAGCTCCAGCCCCGCCGCCAAAGACGCTTGCACTGAAGATGAAACCAACCACATCGTCCTCTATGTCTCAGTCTCTCGGTTACTGAAGAACCACCCAGGGGTGAGGGTGTCTGTTAAAATACATGCTCTGGGGCCTGACCCAGAGAGTCTGACTTAGTAGAGATGGGGATGGAGCCAGGGAATCTATATTTTATACATGGCATACCCCTTCCCCAAGGTGCTTCTGGCAAGTCAAGCACGTGTAGCCTACCCTCAGAGAAACAGTGGCTTAGCGGGTTCAAGGCCCCATTCTCAATTCTGTATGGACAGTTTATAGCCCAGCGTTTAAGATCTAAGATCTAGATTCATCCAGTTTGGACTCAAGGACCACCTGTTCCACTCACCAGCTTGAACCCAGGGGAAGTTACCTCACTGTGCTGTATCCAGGGTCCCCACCTAAAAGCAGGGAGAACAATAGCACCTCCCTCATAAGGTCTTTGCAAAGTACACTGAGAACTTGGAAGAGAGCCTGCGAGCCTGCACAGAATGAAGCCTAATGATGCAAACCCCAGCATTCTAGGCCCACTGCTGGAGGATGCAGGCATTGAGATGAAATCAGTTGCATAAGGACACACAGCCAATGAGTGACAGAGCTGGGACTCAAGGACCAAAGTGCTCCTGAGTGCTAGGTGACCTGCTCTGATGGCACAGACTCACCAGCCCCACCCTTTACACCTGCACCTGTTAGGGGAAGCACACTGATTGAAACCGCCCACCCCAGCCAGGCACCATAGTAACCATTTGCATGAGTTGTTTTACAACAGGAGGTCCTGGTAAGGGACACGGAACTAACAAGCCTCCACCAACCAGAAGAGTTCAGGAAAGGTCAAAAGGAGACACCACATGTCCAGCCACCTCCCAGAATCCTCTCTGGCATCCATCTTGGCTGAACAAGGCGTGCTCCAAGGACTCTGAGTCAGAATGATTGGCTAAAGACCACCCGGAAACTAATCCCATCACCATAAAACCCAAGACTGTGAGTCACATGGCAGAGCATTTCTCCTGGTTTCCCTTACCCTACTGCTCTCCGCCCGGGTGCCCTTTCCCAATAAAATCTCTTGCTCTGTCAGCAGACAATTCGTTTCCGAGTGTTAGACAAGAGCCCGGTTTCGGGCCCTGGAAGGGGTTCCCCTTCCTGCAACACACCCACAGGGCAGTGCCACACAGGAGGGAGTCAGGAAAGGCCCCTTGGTGCTAGGTAGAGATTTGCTACAGAGACCATGTTCTTCTTACCTACACCAAGCAACCAGCCCCTGGTGCAGCCTCTGCATTAGGTAAACAGGGAATCTGAGGTCCAGAAAGTAGGGAGAGATGTGCCTGAAGTCACACAGAGAGAGGGCGCAGAATCAGGCCCAGGCGGCCCATCTCAGCCATCTCTGGCTGGAAGGACTCCTGGAGGCAACCGTAATCCTGGTAACCTGTGCAAGCGTGACCCTGTTCTGCTAACATTCCCTGCAGCTCCCCCTCCTTGTCTAATGTTGATTTAACCTGTGGTTTTATGGTTAATCATCTCGTAGTAAATCTCTGCTTTAATCTCCCACGGGGCCACCCAGGCTGTCCTTTTATTAGGAAATAAATAGTGCGGGTATTTTGTGCCACATTGCGGCCAGTGAGGGGAGCTCAGTGGCGGGAGGAGAAGCCATGGACCCTGGAGGAGCTTTGAGGCCCTGAGGACAAAGAGAGGTGTGAGAATAACCCCCAGACATCAGGTTTGGGGGCACGGCTTGTGCGAGACACAAAAATTGTGGCAAAGGACTTCCCTGGTGGTCCAGTGGCTAAAAATCTGTACTCCCAAGGCAGGGGGCCTGGGTTCTATCCCTGGTCAGGGGACTAGATCCCGCATGCCACAATTAATACCCATTGCAACCAGATAAACAGAAAATACATTTTAAAATATGTTTAAGTTGTGATAAAATTGGCTTCTGCTCCAAAGCTGTAGGTGAAATTTTTAAATGAAATATCGGCTGACAGATAAGCCCCCCGCACTGCTGCTCATGTGCTGGGCTGCCTGAGGCTAGCCAGGCCCTCTCTGGGCCTCCTGGAGCCTGAGGAAGGGGTTTGGGAAGGGTCACTCAGGGGTCACCCACCCACCCAGTGTAGTGAGAATGAGCAGACAAAGGCCAGATCAGAAGGAAGGTCCCCTGACACAGCTCTGAGTAGCCCTAAGGTCAGTCTGGCCCCACCCAGCTTCCCTTCTCCCTGACCCTCTGAACAAAAGGATTATTGGACAGCAAGTCAGAAACCTAAGCCTCTTTCAATTATGGTTTTCTCAGGGTGTATGCCCAGCAGTGGGACTGTTGGTTCTATTCCTAGTTTTTTTAAGGAATCTCCACACTGTTCTCCACAGTGGTTGTATCAGTTTACATTCCCACCAACAGTGCAAGAGGGTTCCCTTTTCTCCACATCCTCTGAACCTATTTGCAGGACAGCAATGGAGATGCAGACATAAAGAACAGACTTAGGCACAGTGTGGGAAGGAGAGGGTGGGACAAAGTGAGGGAGTAACATGGAAACATATGCACTGCCAAATGTAAAATAGAGAGCCAGTGGGAATTTGCTGTGTGAAACAGGGAGCTCAACCCAGGGCTCTGTGACAACCTAGAGGGGCGGGATGCAATGGGAGATGGGAGGGGTGTTCAAGAGAGAGGGGACACATGTATATCTATGGCTGACTCATGTTGTATATGGCAAAAACCAGAAAAAGACTGTAAAGCAATTATTCTCCAATAAAGAATTACAAAAAAAAAAAAAAAACTGAGCCTGTCAACTGAAAAAATGCAGAAGTCTGCAAAGAACAGAGCTTATTTAGAGTCTTAAGAACTACAGTTAGGGAAAAAGAGATTGAGTTAAAACAGAGTATTCTGGGGGAGAGAAAGAGTCAAGGGCTTATTAAGAAAAAGGCCACAAGGCTGTACTCTGACACAAGGAAAGAAATATTTTTCCTGAGGTGATGGCTGTCAGGAGCTGTTTTAGGGTAAGGGTCCCATAGTCATCTTGAGTTTCTGGCAGATGCTCTGGATGCTTTCCTAAAGATGGTAAGTGGTCAAAAGGTCAGATTCCCTACCAGCTGGGATGAGCATAAGTCACCCTTCTTCAGCTGCAATTCAGAGAGCTCTCTTAGCCGTGCAAGAGGAAGCGAAAGTCACTCAGTCGTGCCTGACTCCTTGCTACCCCGTGGACTATATAGTCCATGGAATTCTCCAGGCCAGACTACTGGTGTGGGTAACCTTTGCCTCCTCCAGGGGATCTTCCCAACCCAGGGACCGAACCCAGGTCTCCCACATTGCAGGCAGATTCTTTACCAGCTGAGCCACCATGGAAGCCGTCTTGACCCCATTGTTATTTTCCTTTCACAAGCTTCAGCCCAGCCTGTATGAGATGATTTGCTGTGTCGCCTTGGAGCAGGGTCTTCCTCTTTGGTGTCTGAGATATCATGATATATATATATAAGAAATATATATAAGAAATTTTGTATATAAAATATATATAAATCTTTGGTCTTTACTGTTTCTGACACAGAGCTCCTAAAACTCTAGGAATTTCCTAAGCGTTGAGAGCAATAAAGATGTCATGTTGTATGAATGAGATGACTTTTTTGGAAAGCACCTAGGTTAAACCTCAAGATGGGGACTGGTTGCCAGGGGAACCAGCCAGGTGATTAGAGGGTTAGAACTTTCAGTCCCTCCCCTTCCTCAACACCCACCAACCTCCAGGGAGCGGAGAGAGGCTAGATTCCCAGTTCAATCACCAATGGTCAGTGATTTAATCCACCACTCCTGTGTAATGAAGCTTCTTCCCACACGCCTTGCCCTGTACAATTCCCAAGTATATCTTTTTATAATTAACCGGTAATCATTAAGTGTGTGTGCTCAGTTGCGTCCGACTCTTGGTGACCCCCATGGACTGTAGCCTCCCAGGCTCCTCTGTCCATGGAGTTTCCAGGCAAGAATACTGGAGTGGATTGCCATTTCCTACTCCAGGGGATCTTCCCAACCCAGGGATCAAACCCACGTCTCTTGTGTCTCCTGCACTGCCAGGCAGATTCTTTATCAACTGCACCACCTAGAAAGCCCTCGAAATAAACTGGTGATCTAGTGAGTAAAACGTTTTTCTGGGTCCTGTGAGCCACTCTAGCAAACTAATCAAATCTGAGGAGGAGGTCTTGGGACCTTCCCATCTCTAGGCGGTTGGTCAGAAGCACAGGGGACAGCCTGGACTCACCATTGGCATCCGAAGTGAGGTGGGCAGGGAGTCGTAGGAATGAGCCCCTCATCTGTGGGACCTGACACTGTTTCCGGGGAGATAGCGTCAGCACCGAGTTCATTGCTTGTGTGGGAGAAAGCATTTGCATCGGATGTCTCATCTGTAAAACGAGGGACGTGCTGGGGATGTGCTGGACCCCTGTGTTCCTCCTAGTGGTCCAGGTGCTGAGATCCGCTGCAGGGTGGTCCACTCAGTGGGAGGAAGGTTTGGGGACTGGATGAGGCCTCTCTGCCCAGCTACCTGCCCCCTCCTCTCCGTGCCCCTCCATCTCCCTCCCTCACCTTGGGGACCCCACTGGCACCGGCCTCATCCCCCCCGCTCCCCAGATGCAATGCAAAGACTTCAGTGCAGCTCAGCCAGGATGCAGAGAACTGAATCTCTCCCTCCAGATGGCAATGTCCTCTCCTGCTCCAAGCCCTAAACTTAGACGTGTGAGAGCTGAAAACCAGAAGCTCTAGCTGCTCCTTCCGGTAGCTGTCAGCCCACAACCTGTGCTTCAAAAAGCGGTGCCTCAGAAGAATTGGAAGCAGGGTCGGGAAGAGCTCTCTGCACACCCACGGGCAGTATTACTCACAACAGCTAAAACGCAGCCCAACCGGCCATTGGCAGATGAGCAGATGAGCACAATGTTGTCTATCCCTGTGATGGATAGGGCCCAGGAAGGTCTTAAAAAGGAAGTTCTGACACATGCTATGACCCGGATGAACCTATGCTAAGAGAGACGAGCCAGAGATAAGCCTGGGGGAAGTGAGGGAAGGAGGGATGTTATTTAATGGGGATGGAGTTTCACTTTTACACAGTAGAATTATGGCAATGGATGGTAGTAAGGGTTGCACAAGGCTAAGAATGCATTCAGTACCACTGAACTATACCCTTAATAATGGTTTAGATCAGGCTTCCTCGGTGGCTCAGTGGTAAAGAATCTGCCCGCCAATGCAGCAGACACAGGTTCTATCCCTGGTCCGGGAAGATCCCACCTGCCTCAGAGCAACTAAGCCCGTGTGCCACCACTTCTGAGCCTGCACGCTAGAGCCTGTGCCCAGCAAGGAGAGAAGCCATCCCCATTAGAAGCCAGGCACTGCAACTAGAGAGCAGACCCCACTCGCCGCAACTAGAGAAAAGCCCACACAGTAACAAAGACCCAGCACGGCCAAAACTAAATAACATTATACTTAAGAAAATGGCTAAGATGGTAAACTTTACATTATGTGTATTTTACAAAAATTTTTAAAAATTAAAGATAAAAAAAGTGCCAAATAATAATAACAACCACCTCTATTAACTAGTGGACATTTACCACCGAAGTACTGGGCACCATTTTAAATAATTCACATGCAGGAATTTATTTACTGCTCACAACGAGCCTGTGAGAAAGAAACTTTTATTTCCATTTTACAGCTGGTAATGGCTGACCAGAACTGGACCGGAGACTCAGACTCTTGCATCCTCACGGTGACCCATGGGACAGCACTCACTAGCCCTGATTTCCTGGACTGTTTGTGGATTTACCCAATAAGACCCCAGAGGGAGGCTCAAGGGAAGCTGGGGAGTATGGATGTGGATTCCACAGGAGGATGAGGATTGGCCCCCATCAGCTCCTTCCCCATGGTCCCCAGAGCCTCCCAGGGAAGCCCTATGGAGAGTGAACCACACTCAGCCCAGCCTCTGGAGCCCACGTCCTACAGCGTGGGGAGCGTCAAGTACTCGGCACTGGGGAGTCTGGTGGCTACTGGACTCACCCAAGGTTGGGGAAGCAGATTCTGCATTCAGTGGGGCTAGACCAGGAGCAGCTTGAAGCGTCCACAAGCCCTGAGAAGGAAAGTCACTGACAGACTCAGAGATTTACTGCTTTTAATAAAGGGAGTGACTAGGGCTTTCTGGGTAAGAGAAAGTTCCCGAGTTTGGTCACCTGCGAGGAGGCCAGAGGCAGTTCTGGCCGAGCCCATGGAAGTCAGATGTCAGCTCTGGCCTCCCATCCTCAGGAAGGTCATCAGGCCTGGCCCTGGTCACCACCACCTCCAGGAAGTGACTGCAGCAGGGACCGGCTTTCTTCCCTGCGCCTGGTTAGTGCGCCCAGACCTTCCCAACCTGCTTCAAAAGATTATTACTGTCTTGAAAAATCAAAAAACATAAGAGCTGCCATGGGACAGAAGGGAAAGAGGAGGGCCTACGGTCAGGCGAGTCTCAGTCATTTTCTAGCAGATGAACTTGTGGCCTCAGACAATTCACGTCTCACTTCTGAGCCTCCATTCTTGGGCTGCAAATGGAAACAATGACCCGACCTCGCAGACCACGTGAGGCTGAAATGTGATCACAGCGGTGAGGGTGAGGGCTGACCCGCGCTTCCATCACCTCTTTGCTCTTGATGGAATGTCTTTTCATGACCCAGGAAGGGAGGAGATACCAGCCAGTGAAAAGGAACAAGAAAACATTTAAAAGTAAAACATTCCCCCATGCCTAAGCTTTGAAAGCCAAACCTTCCCTCCAGGTTCAGGAGAGGACCCCCCCTACTGGGTCCTGGCTCTCTGCCACCTTCTTCCCACACTCAGGGGTTCCTACTTTGCTTCTGTGCCTGGACCAGAGCCAGACAGACACTTGGAGCCAGGCCAGGCACTGAGCCGCTGCCCAGACAAGGGCCAGGCGCCCAAGCAGCGAGAAGGAGCCAGGAGGGAGGCCAGAAGCCAGCGGGGAAGATGGTGCATACGGGAGTGTGTGGCATGAGACGGAGACAGAGAGACGGAAAAGAGAGTGACAGGAGCGGAGAAACACAGAGACACAGAATGAGAAAGACAAAGAGCGAAAATTAACTGCGACCCCCTGTCTTGGCCTAGCATGCCCCTCCTCCCTGACGCCTTCCAACCCCATCTTCACTCCACCACCCCAATCCCACCCCCAGCTCTGGTAAGTCAGCCCCTCTTCTGTAAAATAGTGGTGTTGATAGCACTGCCCCTGGGGTCCAGTGAACCATCGCACAGTAGGTCTTCAGCGAACATGGCTCTTCCCACACCCCTCACTCAGGGGAAGATCTACTGGATGGAACCTGGGCTGCACGTCCCCAGGGAACGACTCACAGTAAGTCATCAGGATCCATCTGACACCTCCATCACCTCGTCCAGAAAACCGGGACGGCTTTCAGTTGTTTATTTCTTAAATGTTTTGATGTTTCATTCATGAAATACAGTTTTTCCTGAGGCCTCTTGAAATACAGAGGCTGGAGTGAAGGATTTAATGAGAACTCAGACCTGTGCTCCCTAAACGCTGCTCCCAGGAGGCTGTGTCTGTTCTCAGAGCAGGAGTCCCCATCCTAATTCTGCAAGGGGAGGAAGAAGGGGAGAACCCTCAGCTACAGGATGGAGTGGGGGTCATGGACCCATTTCACAGGGAGGCAAAGTGGAGTCACCTCAGCATACATAAACACACACAGTAGCTGGAATGTGGGTGATAGTTCAGACTTTTCAAAGCAGCAGGAAGTGCACAGGGAAGGCTGACAGAATGAATGAAGGACATCCATTCACAGATTTGACTTGGGGCCCAGAGTGTCCCTGAGGATGGGGGAGGGCAGCTGTCAGTATCTCATCTTTTTGGACCAAGTAGCAAAGGCTCAGAAAGGTTAAGCTACTTTCCCAAGGACACACAGTAGCAGCGTGTATTCCTGGCTTCTGGGGAGTACTGAGTCCAACTCTCCTTTGACAGACAGGGAAGCTCAGGTTCGGAGAGTGATGATGATGAGCCCGAGGGCAGTGGCCAGGGCGGTCAGGACCCACCCGCAGGGTTTCTCTAACCCAGAACAGGCTGAGTCCCTCGATCCAGGTCTTCTCCTTCTCTCAGACCCCTCTGCACTCTCACCATCTTGTTCCCCTCCCACCGAGGTGACCAGCCTCGTCCCAGCCCCTCCCTGGCCTTAACCTTGGGATCCAGATGTCTAGTGCTCCCAGGCCACTGGGGCTGTGCACCCTCTTCAACACCCTACCGCCTCCAGGAAGCTGGTCCCATGCCTCCTCCCCACCAGGTCTGGGAACACAGGCCTCCCGCACAGCAGTTCTGCATCAACCCAGGAAGTGGGCTGCGGCCCCTCCTGACCCCAGGACTCAGGTTGCCAAGTTCAGTATTGAAATGCCTCTCAGAGCACTGCCACCAGGCCTCACTTACACACCTCCCCCAAGTCACCCACAACCGGGAGGCAGCCCCGACTGTTAGAAAGCTTTTCCTTAGACTAACCTGAAGACTGGCCCTGTTGCCTGACTGTTCTCTCCCAGACACAACTGTGGGGGCCACGCAGCCTGCATCCACTTTCCCCATGGCAGCACTCTAAATATTTGAAGGCGTGATCACAGTCACTCCTTCATTCATGAAACACTTACTGGAAGACAGCCACGGCGGCTGCTTTCACCCATTCACTCACTCATTCATTCATCTCCCTGGGTGCCAGGCCCTGGGCTGGCTCCCCCAGCACAGCCGGCGAGGCAGGTGGGTGGACCAGAAGCGACACACGATTTTCAAGTGCCGTGATGCAGTGTGGGGAGGCAGATAGCTGTAGGGCCCGGAGCCCCGAGAAGGGGCCTTTGGGGAGGAAGCAGGAGGTGAAGGGAGAAAGTTTCAGGCAGAGGGAGCAGAAAGTTCCAAAGCCCAGAGAGACTCTGCAGCACCCTGGGGGCTGGAAAACAATGGGGAGAAGGCTGGGGTTCTGGATGGGACAGTGATGAAGGAGAGGTGGAGGGGTGTGCAAAGTGAGACTCGGCAGGGCCCCAAAGCCGTGCTGCCCACAGTACCCTGCACCCCCTCTTCCCTATCTCCATGACCCCCATGTCCTGGATGGTCCAAGAGGCCAGAATCCCCCTCACTTTGGTGTTCAGGCACAGAAGCCAGGAGCAAAGTAGGGAAAAGACCCCAAGGGTCTCCATAGTCCAGGCCAAGAGGGAGCCCAGGTCAAAGCAAGAGGACACCGTGACCTGCTTCAAGCCCCCAGCACAAGCACCAGGCCTGGCTGGGCTCCCCATGAGCTGCAGCTAATCTGGTCATCATTGCAGTCCGGCAGGATGGAATCACTAACCCACCTGCCTAGGTGTTCAGTGAAGCACGTTCCATTCAGGTCCCGCTCTCCTGTGGGAGGCGATCATTGGTCCTACATGGAGGCGCCGTGATTTGTCCAGGCTCACCAGGTCCCTGATCCCAGCACTCAGCCTGGGTCTGGCCCCCACTGGGGCAACTCCAAGATGGGAGTGACAGGACAGCCCAGGCCAGGTAAAGGTCCTGGTGGCTAGACAAGAGCCTGCCTTGGCTCTGCCCTGGGCTCAAGCTCAAGTTCAGGCCCTGGCCATCCCTGCCCAAGGCTTGATCTCTGGGGGCTGGGGTCACTGAGGTTAAGGACTCTGCCAGGGTCAGAGAGACCCAGGGTAGAGTTCTGTTTCAGGGATTCAGTGGCCGATCCTCTACTGCCTATGGTCTCCAGGGAACTGGAAGCTGAAGGGGTGGGATTACTGGCTGGGGGTTGTCAGGAGGGGTGCTGTCTGGAGACCTGAAGTGGTAGACAGGCTCTGGAGTCCCATGCTCCAGTTCAAATCTTGTCTCTGAGCACGCATGTCCTGGGCAGGCCACATAACCTCTTGAGCCTCAATGTCCTCATCTGTAAAATGGGCTGATAGCAGCACCCCTCATAGTCCGGTTGTGAGAGGCCAGTTCCCACAGGGCAGGCATTCAGCAAAGTCAGAGCCCCGTCAATGTCAGATGTGATTCGCTGGCAGCCCTGAGTATGTCATCAATGGAGAGAACCCTGGGAGGATGAATCTGGGAGCCAGGCTCTGGCATTCACTCCCCTCCACACTGTGATCTTCCCCAAGGCTGTGACCCTTTATCTGTAAAAGGAAGGTGTCTGTGTGTGTGTGCACTCTGTTGTGTCTGTCTCTTCGCAACCCCAGAAACTGTAGCCCACCAGGCTCCTCTGTCCATGGAATTTCCCAGGCAAGAATACCAGAGTGGGTTGCCATCTCCTTCTCCAGAGGATCTTCCAGACCCAGGGACTGAACCCACATCTCTTGTGCCTCCTGCATTGGCAGGTGGCTTCTTTACCACTGTGCAACCTGGGAAGCTTAAAAGGAAGATGATGATGCCCATTTCCCAGGGCTGTGGTGGGGATGAGATGTGAGAGCCCCTCCTCCACCCCAGTGCCTGGCACCAAGGAAGGCCCAGTGAATGTGGTTGTCCCCTTTCCCCATGAACTTGCCCCAGGCATTGCTGCAAAAGGGTACCTATCCCAGAGTCTGCATGAGGGGCCTGGAGCCAGGCCAGACTGGAAGGCATTTGGTGGGTTGGCTGGTTGGTACTCCTATAAGCTGAAAGCCAGTTCACTACCTGTGCCAGGTAGAAAGCAAAGTGCTTTACACAGATACTATCCCCCAAACCCTCCCAACAGCCCAACCAGGCTGCCGCTGATGCCCTCACTTTAGAGATGAGCAGATCAGAGGTGAGCAGTGACTTGCCCAAGGCCCCACAGGTGGCAAACTGTGGATCCCAATTAGAACCCAGCCAGGCTCCCTAAGAGCCCACTCTCTCCGCCACCCACCCTCCCTGCCAATAGTAGCAGTGAGGAAAAAACAGGAGGTGACAGTCCCAGCTGTGACGATGAGGCCTGAAGGGACAGAACCCTCTGCTTCCCCTCCAGGAGGCCTCATGATTCAGCAGGAGGAGGCTCACCATCCGGCTCCACCCACAGATTCACTTTCTAGGACAGGTCTGCCCGGGACACTGTCTCCCACTCTTTTACCTATTGAGCTAAACAGATGGGCAGGACAGAAAATGGGTACAGCTAGCATCCCTACAAGATGGAGATGGAGGAGGAACGGAGGAGGGAGGCAGCTCTGCAGTCAGCACCAGATGCTGAGGACGCCTATCTGATGTCAACTGAAAAAAATCATCCAGCATGAGGGCTGGGTTGTTGCTGTTGTTCAGTTGCTCAGTCATGTGCGACTCTTTGCGACTCCATGGACTGTAGTACACCAGGCTTCTCTGTCCTTTACCATCGCCCACAGCTTGCTCGAACCCCAGGAGTAAGTGACTCAAACTCATTGAGTCAGTGATGCCATCCAACCGTCTCATCCTCTGTCACCCCCTTCTCCTGCCTTCAGCCTTTCCCAGCATCAGGGTCTTTTCACATCAGGTGGCCAAAGTATTGGAGCTTCAGCTTCAGCATCAGTCCTTCCAATGAATATACAGGGTTGATTTCCTTTAGGATTGACCTGTTTGATCTCCTTGCAGTCCAAGGAACTCTCAAGAATCTTCTCCAGCACCACAGTTTGAAAGCATCAATTCTTCGGCGCCCAGCCTTCTTTATGGTCCAATTCTCATATCCATACATGACCACTATAGCTTTGACTATATGGACCCTTGCCAGCTAAGTGATGTTTCTGTTTTTTAATATGCTGTCTACATTTGTCACAGTTTTTCTTCCAAGGAACAAGTGTCTTTTAATTTCATGGCTGCAGTCACCATCCACAGTGACTGAGTTTCAGTTTTATTGAAGGATCTTCTGAGGACTATAGCCTGGGAGACAGCCTCTGAGAAAGCCATGAGCAACTTCCCCAGAGAATGAGGGGGAGAAGTCAGATTATATGTGATTTCAGCTAAGGAGGATGTACACGCATGTACACTTCTCAGTAGAAGGTCACTGCTAGTGACAAGGACTAGATATCTCATTTAATGATTTTAGTGCTTATCTCACTCCAGTATTCTTGCCTGGAGAATTCCATGGACAGAGGAGCCTGAGGGCTAGAGTCCATGGGGTCACAAAGAGTTGAACACAACTAAGCAACTCACACTTTTACTTTCAGTGTGGGAAGATACCAGAATCCAAGTTCATGAAAAATTCTTCCTAAAATATATCTAACTATCTAAGGGCCTGTTTTGCCTATTTTTCTAAAGCACAGGGTACTTCATCCTGTTCTTTGTCCTGAATTCCTTTCAGTGTGTCTTGTAGGTCAGTGACTGCAGTGGCCAATGACTTGATCTTTGTAGAAGTAGGTTGCAGGCAACTTTCTTTGTTTTACACCAGGCCCCTCCTCTGATGTCTTCCTCCACCCCTCAGCAATTCAGTGACCTTGTTCCTTCTCCCCTCATACTCTGCATGCTGGAACAGTTTCACTCTCAGTGTGTGAAGGTGGGCAGAGGGAAGATGGCCATTATTAAGGCTCGCAGAGGGTTCCCTCATTTCATGGGATGGGGTTGGTGTTAACACAGGGACAAGCTTTGGGGTGTATCGGTCTCAAATCACTTAAGCATTTGGGGATCAGTTTTTTCATCTATAAAATGGCATGATATGTGGTGGTACTTCTTGAAGATAATTGACAGATTCATGGGGATTTATTACACTACCCCTTCCACTTTTGTATGTGTCTGAGTTTAGTTCAATCACTCAGTCGTGTCTGACTCTTTGTGACTCCATGGATTGCAGCATGCCAGGCTTCCCTGTCCATCACCAACTCCAGGAGTTTGCTCAAACTCATGTCCATCGAGTCAGTGATGCCATCCAACCATCTCATCCTCTGTCATCCCCTTCTCCTCCTGCTTTCAATCTGTCCCAGCATCAGGGTCTTTTCCAATGAGTCAGTTCTTCACATCAGGTAGCCAAAGTATTGGAGCTTCAGCTTCAGCATCAGTCCTTCCAATGAGTATTCAGGATTCATTTCCTTTAGGATTGACTGGTTTGATCTCCTCGCAATCCAAGGGATTCTCAAAAGTCTTCTCCAACACCACAGTTCAAAATTTTGTCTGAAATTTTTCATAATAAAGTTTTTTTTTTAATGGGATGATAAATCACACCTTGGCAGAAGGAAATAAGATAACAATGCGTGGAGAGTGCTCAGTGCTGGGCAAGCCTACAGCAAATGCTCAGTGAGTACCAGCTGTTAAGATATTATTAAACCATCTGGCCCAAGCCCCTGTAATTGTGTGAAGAGGGAAACTGAGACCCAGAGAAATCAAGAGACAGGCTTCAGATTCCACAGTTGTGAAGGGCGGTCCGGAAGGAAGGCCAGGGCCCTCAAGGCCTGCATCCCTCACCTTGCTGGGTCTCAGCCCCATTGGGTTTCTTCGGGGTGTCCTCAGAGAGACAAGCAAATCCTTGGCTTCAAAGGGTAATTTTCCAAGAGAGTCAGTGTTCCCTGTCTCTGGTACTAGACACAGAACCATGTCAGTGCCCTCACAGAGCCCCTGGCTTAGGAAGGGTATTGTGGGCAGTGAGCTCAGACACCCACTGAGCATCTCCTGTATGCCAGGCATGATGCCAGGCTCTTTAAGTCAGACAAGGCAGTGCTCAGATCCCAGCTCTGCTGCTGGCTTGGTATGGCTTAGAGCAAGCCCTTTACCTCTCTGAGCCTCTGGGTTTTCTCATCTGTGAAATGGGAACATAAGAGTCACATTAAGGGAGGCTGTAAGGAATAAATGTAATAATTTATATGAGGCACGTAGCACACAGTGGGAGCTCACACACTCTAGTTCTCATCCCCTTGGCACTGACTAGATGGGTGACCTGAACGACCCTTGCCCCCTGGCTCCATCCCCTCCCCAAGGGAACCAGCCTCAGAGCTTCATAATCCTCCCCCACACAGCAGGTGTCTCGAACACCACATTTTCTCTGTCTGCTCCTTACAGACCAACAAGGCTCATCCTGAGGGCCAGGCTGGGGGCATAGTGGGTGCAGGGGCGGGCAGGGGGACAGGGAGGGGACGCACTTTGAGAAATAGTCAGAGGAGGGGCTGGTAAGCATGACCGGGAACAAACAGAATCTACCCTTCACTGATTCAAGCCCGGATGATGGTGGTGAGGATGACGATGGTGGTGGTAAAGATGATGGTGGTGAGGATGGCAGCAGTGGTGAGGTTAGTGAAGGTGAGTCTCGTGGTGAAGATAACAGAGAAGATGATTAGATCAGGCAGTTATAAAGTAATGCTGTGTGCTAGGCAGTGTTTTAAGTACTTTACATTTATTAATGCATTTACTTTTTCCAGCAACTCTAAAAAGCTTGCATCAATATCATCCCCATTTTGTAGTTGAGAACACTGCAGCATAGAGAGGTTAAATAACTTGCCCAAGGTCATGCAGTTGGTAACTGAGAGTGTTAAGATTCGAACAACCTACATGAGCCTACATATTTAACCCCAGTGCTATGATAATCGGAGAAGGCAACGGCAGCCCACTCCAGTACTCTTGCCTGGAAAATCCCATGGACGGAGGAGCCTGGTGGGCTGCAGTCCATGGGGTCACGAAGAGTCGGACACGACTGAGCAACTTCACTTTCACTTTTCACTTTCATGCATTGGAGAAGGAAATGGCAACCCACTCCAGTGTTCTTGCCTGCAGAATCCCAGGGATAGGGGAGCCTGGTGGGCTGCTGTCTATGGGATCGCACAGAGTCGGACACGACTGAAGTGACTTAGCAGCAGCAGCTATGATAATAATGACAGTACAATGGACACAAATAGTAAGAGAAGAGAAACATCATTAAATGTCGACAATTACTTTCTAATACCTCATTTAATTTTCACTATTGAGCAAACTCTGGGAGATGGTGAAGGACAGGCAAGACTGGCAGATCGTGAGGTCGCAGAGTTGGTCACGACTTGGCAACTGAACTGAACTGGATTTTCACTCTATTCCTATGAAAAAGGTAGTATTCCCTCCATTTTACAGATGGGAAACTGGGACTCAGAGAGGAAGAATAATTGGTCCAATGGCTCAGTGATGAAGGTGGGGTTTGACCGTGGCCCTGGGAGACTCCCGAGCTTGTGCTTTTCACAGCTTTACATGGCACAGGATGTAGTCTGGAGTCCTTCTCTGGAGTCTGGAGACTCAGGATCGTGCTTGGCTCTGTTTCTCATTCACTGTGTGACCTTTGGCAAGCTGCTCACCCCCTCTGATCCCTGCTAGTCCTCAGAGTCCCTCCCACCCCTTCCAGTGCTGCGTCTCTATTTCACACGGGTATTCAGGACCCTCTCCCCTCTCCCTCCCCCTCCCCCATAGCTCACCTGTCTCTTAAATCCAGCCATTCAAAGTCAACTTCCTAGACACTTCCCAGCAGCCCCACTCAAAGAAACTGCCCACCTGAAGTCACTACTCCTGGGTCTTCAGGTTTTGCGAAGTGTCTGGGGATCAGAGTAGACACGTTACCATCTCCAGGTCTGCCTTTTTCTCTCCTGTCCTCCCATCACTGCCCATTATATGCAAATTGAGCCAGGTTTCCCCTTAATAGCACAAAGAACAGAAGCACAGGCACTTCTTTGTGAGGACCCAGTCTTGAGAATCTCAGCTGTAATGCTTTCTGCGTGATCTTGGATAAGTTTCTTTACCTCTCTGAACCTCAGTAATATGCTCGCAAATTGCAGTTAACAATAGTACCTACATCATGGAGAGGCTGTAAGAATCAAATATGAAAAGGTAGTGCCTGAGTGATAGAAATTCTCAAGTAATGGTAGCTGTAGCATTATTATTCTCTGCCCCTCCTCACGTTCACCATTCACCCCGGTTCAGGCTCCATCTCTCCTCCGTCCCTGCCTAATGGGATGGCCTCCTCCCAGGTTCCCTGCCTGAGGTTCCCCACCCTGCCTCTCCTCGTCCATCTAGCTCCTCGCTGACCTTCTTCTCCTTCAAGTCCTTCAGGGGCCCCCACTGCAGGGCTGCAACGTGGCTCTCGAGGCTCTGCCTCATGGCCCCATCGGCCACTACCTGCGTTGCAGCTGTGGTTCCCACCACATCTCTTCTGGCGACTAACTGCCCCAGGCCAACCAAGCTCACCTTCAGGCTCCCTGACCAAGGGGCCCCACTGCCAGCCCTTTGCTCAGACTCTTCCCTGGGCTGAGCACATCCTTGTGCCCATCCCCACATCCCATCCAAACGTCAGGACCCAGCTTGACTCTGCTCTGATTTCTTACTTTACTCCTAAACCCTGGGTAAGAGTTGTCCTTCTGCTTCCCCCTCCTGATTTCCAGAACAGTTCCCTGCTCTTTCTCCATGTATAGCATGTATCACAGTCTATTTAAGTGTTCAGCTTACACACACACACACTATATTCTCACTATGTTCCCTCCCCTCCAATGTGAGCTGGCCTGTCCCCGCTCTGACCAAGTGTGTTTGGCAGAGGTGATGTGAAGCCAGCCCTGAGCCTTACATTTAAGGGGTCTGGAAGCTCCTGCCATGATCTCTCACTGGCCCGAGTCTCTGTGTGAGCGTTCCATCTCTCAGGATGTGGCCACCCTGTGGGGAAACCCAAGGCAAATGGAGAGGTTCTGGAGGCGGAGACGCCCCATTGTCAGAGACGACAAGCCCAGAGCTCCAGGAGACCCAACTTGCAGTGAAGGAGTGAGGTGGCCGTCTCAGGAGGGGTCCTTGGAGCCAGCATTTCCCCTGGCCAATCCCAGGCAGTCCAGCTGAGCCCTTCCCCAATCCCTGACCCACAAAATGGTGATCAAAATAAAATAGTTGTTTTAAACCACCAAGTGTTGTGGCAGTTGGTTGTGTAGCAATAAATAGCCAGAGTAGAATCACCTTCCCCAGCCGAGCAGGACTCTGCTCCTCCCTCTCCTCCACATTCTCAGGCCTAAGGTCACCTCCTCAGGGAAGCCCGCCTGGCCCTCCACGTGGGGTCAGAACAGGGCTCTGTGCATTCCCCACCCCCTGCGCTCCTCCATCACGGTGTCTGATCGCCCTCAAGTCCTGAAGGTGTAGCATCACCTCCGTCTCCCCTCCAGACCATGCACCCCAGCTGCATCACCAGCCCAGCACATACCAGGGTTCTATAAATACACGGGAAGCAAGTGAGCATGTCTGTCTGAGAGGTGGTACTGTCTGTCCCAGCGCCACATGCTGGGCAGGACCAGATGACCCAGCTCTGCCTCCCAGCACCAGGCCTGATTCCCTCCAGATGACAGGCTGGATTCGAGGGTCTTGGTCCCTCTGCCAACCTCGAGGCCTGGTCCCTGGCTCTCCCCCTCCATGGAGCCCCTGGGAATGGCCTTCCCTGGGAGGGGACTGGGAGTGCTGGGGGTAGGGGAAGGAGAGAGCTGAGCCAGGCCGGGGACAAGGCATCAACCTCCTGCTGCCCTCTCCCCACAGCCCCCCAGCCTGTCTCGACACCACCTCCAGGAAGCCTCCGAGGCTCCTTCAAGACCACCACAGCTCCTCCATCTACCGTTTCCCTGTGGGCCTGAGGCCACACTGGGGCTGCCTTGGAGTCCTGACTCCTCCTCTATTTGTTGTGCCCTCCCCCGCACCATGCACTGTCCTTCAATTCTACAACAGCCTCCTTTTACTAATTAGGAAGCCAAAGGTCAGAGAGGCTGAGCAACTTACCCAAGGTCACACAGGAAGCGGAAGAAGCAGGACTTGGGCTTTGACACTCTGGCTCTGAGTCCAGAGCGTTTCCCACCACACTGGGACAAGGTGACTCGGGAGCCCCCTGAGGTTTCCAACCTGTTCCTTCCCTGAGAATCAGCTGAGGGCCCCCTTCCTCAGAACATGAGGCCCTGAAATCTCAGTCCCAGACCCCCATGTTGGTGTCAGCAGCCAATATGGGGTGGAAGGAGTGAGCAAGTCAGAGAAAGAGTGTGCATGCTTGCTAAGTCGCTTTAGTCACAGGCGACTCTTTGTGACTCTATGGACTGCAGCCCGCCAGCCTCCTCTGTCCATGGGATTCTCCAGGCAAGACTACTGGAGTGGGTTGCCATTTCCTCCTCCAGAGGATCTCCCCGACCCAAGGATCAAACCCCTGTCTCTTGCCCCTTCCTCACTGGCAGGCAGACTCTTCACCACCAGTGTCACCAGAGAGAGAAAGAGGAATTAATTTGGTTTGTTGAGCAATAGAGACAGAAATATCAGGCAGCCTTTACAAAACACAGACACAGGCTCACAAACACATAAACACACACCCATATTCACACGGAAGGAAAGAGAGAAACACAAAAGGTAAGAGATGGGATGTGTGGAAAAGAGATAATAGATATAAAGAGAAAGGAGGAAGATGGCGGAGGAGTAGGTGGGCAAGAAGTACAGCTCTCTCCAAGGATACGCCAGGAATACACCTTCAGACACAGAAGTACATGCAGAACACCAGCTGAGACCGGACAGGAGTACCTGACCAGCGGAAAAGAACATACAGGACCGCACAAAACTCGGTAGGACGAAGGATCTGGGGGGGAAACAAGAGTGTTAGTAGGACTGAATCTGCCCTCAGTGGGTGAGGGAACTGAAGCAGGGGTCCGATCCCCACATCAGGGCGACTGTCTGGCTCAGAGAAGAAACATTTAAGGCTGAGGGTGGAACAGCTGATATGTGGCAGCCTAAATGGGATGAGAACCAGACAGTCCTTGCGGCAGCCATACACACCCCAGACAGGTCCCCTGGAAGGTGCAGCAGCTGGGAGCTGGAGTTTAGGGACTGTGGAGCAATCCCAGGGTGAGGGCTGCTGCTGACTGTGGAGAGACGGATCGGGGGGATGTGAGGCAGGAGACTGTGGTGAGAAAGGCCTGTGGAGGAAAGCTGGGCACCCATGGAAGCAAGGTGATACTGCTGAGGGGGTGGAGCCATCACCATAGCCTCTCTCCACACCCCAGCATCAGCAGCTGAACAATAGAGAGGCTGACCCATCAAACGCCTGAGGCACTAAACTACAGAACAGGACCCCACCCAGGGTGCCCCTTTAAGTGCCTGATGCACCGGCCTACAGAGTAGGACCCCAGCCAGGGGGGGCCCTCTATGTGCCTGACACACTGAACGACAGAGAAGGACCCCAGGCAAGGGAGCTCTCTAAGTGCCTGAGTGGGCGGAGCTAGGGAGAAAGACTGGCCTGAGAAGTCTTCTGATCGCCCTCTACAAGAGGCTGGAACAAAGACTCTGATAGGGCCATAACTCCTGGGGTAGAGGCAGCCCGTGTCCCTGCACACTTTGCACCACCACGGTCCCTGCAAGCCAAGCAGCTGTGCCACCTTCGCACTCAACTCTCACGGGGGCAGAGCTGCCACAGGCCAAAAAAATATATATTGGGTCTATGCGCACAGGGTCACTTCAGTTGTGCCCAACTCTTTGTGACCCTGTAGACTGTGGCCTGCCAGGCTTCTCTGTCAGGGATGGGGGGTGCTCCAGGCAAGAATACCGGAGTGTATCGGCCAATGCTGGTTGCCATACCCTTCTAGAGCACTCTATTTCCTGCTGCCCTAGCCGCCAACCACCCTGAGTACCTGGTGCTGCCAGAACCCCTGTGACCCAAGCAGCTGCACCACCTCCACACACAGGGGCAAACCCAAGTCCTTCAGGGCAGACTCAGGGGCAATCCCCAGTGGAGGAACCACATGCAGAGGTGGAAATAAAACCACAGTTGAAACCCCGGGGCAGTGTGGCTAAGGAAGAAGACTCAAAACCTTCCCACCAGCTGTACAAGCTACAGATTAAATCCACACGATCAACTAGGCAGACTCTGTGTCTGTGGAATATATAAAAGGACATTGAGAGCTCCCACAAAAGAAAATGCACTAGTTCTGATAGCTGTGGAGACTGGAGGCAAGAACACACAGGAGTAGGACCAGATTAGAATCTCAGCTGCCCCCACAACAGTTCCAGAGATCAGCGCAATGTTGGAGGGCATCCCAGGGAGGTGAGGTGGACTGTGACTCCCAGGGAGGGAAAGGACACTGACAGCAGTGACCCAAGAAAAACATTTATTGTTCTTATGTTTTGACTTGTTCTGTAGATTCTTTTGGATTTTTTTTTCTTTTCCCCCCACCTCTGTTGTAGTTGTCAATTTTATTGACACTATGAAATCTAATTAAGATTTTGAGCTTTTTTTTTTCCTCAGTCACATTTTTTATTCTTGTTATAAACCTCTGCCTCTATGTTGGGCTTTTATAGTTCTGTGGAGTTTTCCTTCTCTCTCTCTTTTTAATTTTAATTTTTAAACCTATTATTTTTCTACATTCATTCCTTTGCTTTTCCTACTGTTCTTTTCCCCTTGTAGTTAATTTTGACTGTATATAAATCTTTCTCTACCTCTATCTTACTTTGTATATCTATTCTTTCTTTCCTTTCTTTCCTTTCCTTCCTTTCCTGGCAATGTATTTGTTAGTTTCATTTTCATCACTTTATTCTCCAGTTGGCACCTTGCTTTAGTTCTGTTTCCAGTTCGTGCTTTAGTTAGTTTTGTTTTTAATGGGTAGATATAATTTTTGGTTTCCTCTGTTCGCCGGGTCAGTCTATTGTACTTTATTCTCGTTGGACTGTTTTGATTTTGCTTATGGGTGTGTGTGTGTATATGTCTATATTCAGTCACACTTTTTATTGTTGTTATAAACCTATGCCTCTGTGTTGGGCTTCTGTAGTCTGTGGAGTTTTCCTTTTTTTTTTTCTTTCTTCTTCCCTTTTCTTTCTTTTCTTTTTATAATTTTAATTTTTTAAACCTCTTATATTTTTCTATATTTATTCCTTTGTTTGCCTTTCCTACTGTTCTTTTCCCCTTGCTGCTGCTGCTAAGTCACTTCAGTCGTGTCTGACTCTGTGTGGCCCCATAGACGGCAGCCCACCATGAACTTTAATGTATATAAATCTTCTTCATCTACCTCTGTCTAACTTTGCATGTCTGTTCTTTCTTTTCTTCCTTTCCTTTCCTCTCAACATATCGGTTGGATTTGTTCTCATTGTTTTATTCCCCACGTGGCACCTGGCTTTAGTTTTGTTTTCCAGTTTGTCCTTTAGTTGGTTTTGTTCTGGTAAATATAATTTTATATTTCCTTTGTTTGCCAGGTCAATCTACTGAACTTTATTTTAGTTGGACTGTTTTGACTTTGCTTTAGCTGAGTGCCGAAGAATTGATGCTTTTGAACTGTGATGTTCGAGAAGACTCTTGAGAGTCCCTTAGACTGCAAGGAGATCCAACAAGTCCATTCTAAAGGAGCTCAGTCCTGGGTGTTCTTTGGAAGGAATGATGCTAAAGCTGAAACTCCAGTACTTTGGCCACGTCATGCGAAGGGTTGACTCATTGGAAAAGACTCTGATGCTTGGAGGGGCTGTGGGGCAGGAGGAGAAGGGGATGACAGAGGATGAGGTTGCTGTATGGCACCACCGGCTCGATGGACATGAGTTTGAGTGAACTCTGGGAGTTGGTGATGGACAGGGAGGCCTGATGTGCTGCAGTTCATGTGGTTGCAAAGATTCAGACACGACTGAGCAACTGAACTGAACTGAATGGGTGTATATGTATATATGTATTTTCCATTATTTTAATTATTATTTGCCTGATTTTGTAACTGACATTCGTCTGGGGTTCATCTTTGGTTTCTTGATTTTGGATATTTGCTTTAATCTCACTTAATGCCATAACAAACCACTTGTGGAATCTTTGTTTCTGACCAGAGATCAAGCCCTGAGCCTTTGGAGTGGGAGCACTGACTCCAAGACTCTAGACTACCAGAGAACTAACCCTAGAGAGTATCAAATAGTTAGAGCCCACTTGAACACAGCACCTGGCATCACCCAACCACCAGTAGCACCCTGTGCAGGACACCTCATCTAAACAAACAAAACTAAATTACAAACCCATTCATCAGCAGACAGGATTACGACCTCACTCAGCCTTGCCCATCAGAGGAAAAACAAGCAAACAAAACTCAGCACAAATCTCACCCTATATGAAGCCTACACAAACCTCTGGACCAAACTTAGGAGGGAAAAAACCAAGAAGAAGAAAGAATTCAACGTTGAAGCCTGGGAAAAGGAGACCTCAAACACAATAAGTTAAAAAATAATAACAATGAGAAGGCCGAGAAATACTACACAACTGGAGGAACAAACTAGAAAGACAGAAGCCCGAATAAATGAAGAGGAAATAGGCAGACTACCTGAAGAAGAATTCAGAATAATGATAGAAAAGATGATCAAAAACCTTGAAAACAAAATGGAGAAAGTGCAAGAATCAGTTAACAAAGACCTAGAAAAATTAAAGAATAAACATACAAACAACACAATTACTGAAACTGAAAATACTCTAGAAGGAATCAATAGCAGAATCTCTGAAGCAGAGGAATGAATCAGTGAGCTGGAAGATTAAATGGTGGAAATAACTTCTGAAGAGCAGAATAGAGTAAAAAGAATAGAAAGAACTGAGGACAGTCTCAGAGACCTCTGGGACAATATCAAATGCACCAACATTCTAATTTTAGGGGTCCCAGAAGAAGAAGAAAGAAAGGAAAGGTATGAGAAAATTTTTGAAGAGATTATAGTTGAAAATTTCCCCAACATGGAAAAGGAAATAGTCAATCAAGTCCAAGAGGTGCCAAGAGTCCCATATAGGATAAATCCAAGGAGAAACATGCCGAGACACATACTAATCAAACTAAAACAGACTAAACACAGAGAAAGAATATTAAAAAGTGGCAAGGGAAAAGTAACATACAAGCAAAACCCCACACTTTTACAGCTGATCTTTCAGCAGAAACTCTCTAGGCCAGAAGGGAATGGCAGGATATATTTAAAGTACTGAAAGGGGAAAATCTACAACCAAGATCACTGTACCTGACAAGGATCTCATTCAAAATTGATGGAAAAATTAAAAGGTTTTCAGACAAACAAAAATTAAAAGAATCCAGTACCACCAAACCAGCTTTACAACAAATGTTAAAGGGACTTATACAGCCAAGAAATATAAGAGAAGGAAAAAGATCTACAAAATCAACCCCAAACAACTAAGAAAATGGCAACAGGAACATATACATCAATAATTACTTTAAATGTAAATGGATTAAAAGCTCCAACCAAAAGACACAGACTGGCTGAATGGATACAAAGACAAAACCCATGTATATGCTGTCTACAAGAAACCCACTTCAGACCTCAAGACACATATAGACTGAAAGTGAGAGGATGGAAAAATGTGTTCCATGCAAATGGGAAGCAAAAGAAAGCCGGAGTAACCATCTTCATATCAGACAAAATAGACCTTAAAATAAAGAAGATTACAAGAGATAAGGAAGAACACTACATAATGATCAAGGGATCAATCCAAGAGAAAGACATAACAATTGTAAATATCTGTGCACCCAACATAGGAGCACCTCAATACATAAGACAAACACTAACAGACATAAAAGGAGAAACTGACAGTAAGACAATAATCTTAGGAGACTTTAACACCCCACTCACACCAGTGGAAAGGTCATCAAAGCAGAAAATTACTAAGGAAACACAAGTCTTAAATGATACGTTAGATGAGATGGATCCCATTGATATCTTCAGGACATTCCATCGAAATACAGAAGAATACACCCTCTTCTCGAGTGCACATGGAATATTCTCCAGGATAGACCACATCTTAGGTCACAAATCAAACCTCCGTAAATTTTAAAAATTGAAATCATATCAAACGACTTCTCCAACCACAATGCTATGAGACTAGATATCAATTACAAGAAAAAAAAAAGGTGTAGGAAACACATAGAGACTAAACAACAAGTGTCTAAATAACCAACAGGTTACTGGAGAAATCAAAAGGGAAATCAAAAAATTTCTAGAAACAAATGACAATGAAAACATGCAACTCCAAACCTATGGGATGCACCAAAAAGCAGTCCTAAGAGGGAAGTTTATAGAAATACAATCCTACCCAAGAAACAAGAAAAGCATCGAATAGACAACCTAACTTTAACCTAAAACAACTGGAAAAATAAGAACAAAAAAATTTTGTAGAAGGAAAGAACTCATAAAGATCCAAGCAGAAAGAAATGAAAAAGAAATGAAAAAAAAAACAATAATAAAGATTAATAAAACTAAAAGCGGGTTCTTTGAGAAGATGAACAAAATTGATAAATCTTTAGCCAGACTCTTCAAGAAAAAAAAAAAAAAAAACAGAGAAAAATCAAATCAACAAAATTAGAAATGAAAAAGCAGAGGTTATAACAGACAATGCAGAAATACAAAGGATTATAAGAGACTATTATGAACAACTATATGGCGACAAAATGGATAACCTGGAAGAAATGGACACATTCTTAGAAAAGTTCAATGTTCCAAGACTGAACCAGGAAGAAATAGAAATTATGAACAACCCAATTACAAGCACTGAAATTGAAGCTGTGGTCAAAAATCTTTCAAGAAACAAAAGCCCAGGACCAGATGGCTTCACATGAGTATTCTATGAAACATTTAGAGAAGAGTTAATGCCTATCACTTCATGGCAAATAGATGGGGAAACAGTGGAAATACGGCTGACTTAATTTTTCCGGGCTCCAAAATCACTGCAGATGGTGACTGTCACCATGAAATTAAAAGACACTTACTCCTTGGAAGGAAAGTTATGACCAACCTAGACAGCGTATTAAAAAGCAGAGACATTACTTTGTCAACAAAGGTCTGTCTAGTCAAGGCTATGGTTTTTCCAGTGGTCATGTATGGATGTGAGAGTTGGACTATAAAGAAAGCTGAGCACAGAAGAATTGATGCTTTTGAACTGTGGTATTGGAGAAGACTCTCGAGAGTCCCTTGGACTGCAAGGAGATCCAGCCAGTCCATCCTAAAGGAGATCAGTCCTGGGTGTTCATTGGAGGGACTAACATTGAAGCTGAAACTCCAATACTTTGGCCACCTGATGTGAAGGGCTGACTATTTTGAAAAGACTCTGATGCTGGGAAAGATTGGGGGCAGGAGGAGAAGGGGACGACAGAGGATGAGATGGTTGGATGGCATCACCAACTCAATGGACATGGGTTTGGTTGGACTCCAGGAGTTGGTGATGGACAGGGAGGCCTGGCATGCTGCGGTTCATGCGGTCTCAAAGAGTCAGACACAAGTGAGCAACTGAACTGAACTGAATGCCTATCCTTCTAAAACTCTTTCAAAAAATTGCAGAGGAAGGAACACTTCCAAACTCATTCTATGAGGCCACCATCACCCTGATACCAAAACCAGACAAAGGCAACACAACAAAAGAAAACTTCAGGCCAATATCACTGATGAACATAGATGCAAAAATCCTCAACAAAATTTTAGCAAACAGAATTCAGCAACACATCAAAAAGCTCATACACCATGATCGAGCTGGGTTTATTCCAAGGATGCAAAGATTCTTCAATATATGCAAATCAATTAATGTGATACACCATATTAACAAATTGAAAGATAAAAAACATATGATTATCTCAATAGATGCAGAAAAAGTTTCTTACAAAATTCAGCACACATTTATAATTAAAACTCTTCAAAACATGGGCATAGAAGGAACCTACCTCAACATAGTAAGGGCCATATATGATAAGCCTACAGCAAACATTATCCTCAGTGGTGAAAAACTGAACGCATTCCCCCTAAGATCAGGAACAAGACAAGGGTGCCCACTTTCCCCACTATTATTCAACATAGTTCTGGAAGTCCTAGCTACAGCAATCAGAGAAAAAAAAGAAATAAAAGTAATCCAGGTTGGAAAAGAAGAAGTAAAGCTCTCACTGTTGGCAGATGACATGATACTGTACATAGAAAACCCTAAAGATTGTATCAGAAAATTGCTAGAGCTAATCAGTGAATTTAGCAAAGTTGCAGAATACAAAATCAATACAGAAATCACCTGCATTTCTATATACTGACAATGAAAAATCAGAAAGAGAAATTAAGGAATCAATCCCATTCACCATTGCAACAAAAAGTATTAAATATCTAGGAATAAACTTACCTAAGGAGACAAAAGAACTGTACACAGAAAATTATAAGACACTAATGAAAGAAACCAAAGATGACATAAACAGATGGAGAGATTTCATGTTCCTGGATAGGAAGAACCAACATTGTGAAAATGACTATACTACCAAATGCAATCTACAGATTCAATGTGATCCCTATCAAATTACCAATGACATTTTTCACAGAACTAGAACACAAAATTCCACAATTCATATGGAAACACAAAAGACCCCAAACAGCCAATGCAGTCTTGAGAAAGAAGAGTGGAGTTGGACCTTCCTGACTTCAGATTATACTACAAAGCTACAGTCATCAAGACAGTATGGTACTGGCACAAAAAACAGAAACATAGACAAATGGAACAAGATAGCCCAGAAATAAACCCATGGGTACCTTATACTTGACAAAGGAGGCAGAATATACAATGGGGCAAAGACAGCCTCTTTAATAAATGGTGCTGGGAAAACTGGACAGCTACATGTAAAGGAATGAAATTAGAACACTTTCTAACACCATACACAAAGATAAACTCAAAATGGATTAAAGACCTAAATGTAACACCAGAAACTATAAAACTCTTAGAGGAAAATATAAGCAGAACACTCAATGACATAAATCAAAGCAAGATCTTCTATGACCCACCTCCTAGAGTAAAGGAAATAGAAACAAAAGTAAACAAGCGGGAGCTGATTAAACTTAAAAGCTTTTACACAGCAAAGAAAACTATAAGCAAGGTGAAAAGACAACCCTCAGAATGGGAGAAAATAATAGCAAACGTAACAACCAACAAAGGATTAATTTCCAAAATATACAAGCGGCTCATAAAACTCAACACCAGAAAAACAAACAATGCAATCAAAAAGTGAGAAAAAGACCTAAACAGACATTTCTCCAAAGAACACTTACAGATGGCTAACAAACACATGAAAAGACACTCAACATTGCTCATAATTAGAGAAATGCAATCAAAACTACAATGAGGTATTACCTCCCACCAGTCAGAATGGCCATCATCAAAAAGTCTACAAACAATAAATTCTGGAGAGGGTGTGGAGAAAAGGGAACACTCTTGCACTGTTGGTGGGAATGTAAACTGATAGAGGCACTATGGAATATGGTATGGAGATTCCTTGGAAAAAAACTAGGAATAAAGCCAACATATGACCCAGCAATCACATTCCTTGGCATATACCATGAGGAAACCAAAATTGAAAAAGACACATGCATCCCATTGTTCATTGCAGCACTATTTACAATAGCTGGAACATGGAAACAGCCTAGAAGTCCAACAGACGAATGGATAAAGAAGCCTGGTATGTATACACAATGGAACATTACTCAGTCATAAAAAGGAATGCCTTTGAGTCAGTTCTAATGAGGTGGATGAACCTAGAATCTATTATACAGAGTGAAGTAAGTCAGAAAGAGAAAGACAAATATCGTATTCTAACGCGCATATCGGAGAAGGCAATGGCACCCCACTCCAGTACTCTTGCCTGGAAAATCCCATGGATGGAGGAGCCTGGTGGGCTGCAGTCCAAGGGATCGCGAAGAGTCGGACACGACTAAGCGACTTCACTTTCACTTTTCACTTTCATGCACTGGAGAAGGAAATGGCAACCCACTCCACTGTTCTTGCCTGGAGAATCTCAGGGACGGGGGAGCCTGGTGGGCTGCCGTCTATGGGGTCGCACAGAGTCGGACACGACTGAAGTGACTTGGCAGCAGCAGCGGCAGCAGCAGCAATGCACATATACGGAATCTAGGACAATGGTACTGAAGAATTTACTTACAGGGCAGCAATGGAGAAACAGACAGAGAATAGGCTTATGGACATGGGGAGAAGGGAGGAGAGGGTGAGATGTATGGAAAGAGTAACACGGAAACTTACATCGCCATATGTAGAATAGTCAACGGGAATTTGCTGTATGGCTAAGAAACTCAAACAGGGGCTCTGTATCAACCTGGAGAGGTGGGATGGGGAGGGGGATGGAAAGGAGGTTCAAAAAGGAGGAGATATAAGTATACCTATGGCTGATTCATGTTGAGGTTTGACAGAAAACGACAAAATTCTGTAAAGCAATTATCCTTTAATTTTAAAAAGAGAGAGAAAGAAAGAGGAAAAAACAGATTCAGACAAGAAATGAACAACAAAGAATAAGAAATAGCCAGAGGAAGATCAAGATAGAAACACACAGAAATGGGTTGAAAGGTACAAAATCACACGAACACATATACAGAGACACAGACACACATGAAGAGAGAGTGCCATTATGAAAGGAGGTGAAATTCAGATAGAGAAAGAGACTCAGAGACATACTGCCAGGCAGAGGTGGACAGCCAGCCAGCCAGCCATATGGAGAGACAGAGGTGAGTTACAATAGATACAGGCAGAGGGATAGAGGACTCAGTCCGGGAGATAGAAAAGGCCATAGTGAGACAGAAGAGTGATGGGGAGAAGCTGTGAGAGAAGCTGGGAGGCGGAGGTGGAGGGAGCCGGAGGGAGGCACGAGCCAGCAGCGCCCAGAGCATCAGATGCTACGAGCTCACCCCCTCCTCCCCTCCCCACAGCCTTCTTTTCTCCACCACCTCCTGACTGGCTCACAGGAGCCTGCACTGTCAGTGGAGGGGAAATGGTCACCCTCCCAGGTCAAGCTGCCCAGATGCGCTCTGCCCTCCACCTGGAGCCCTGAGGACCAAGAGGTGTTATGGGCACATCTGCATTGAGCTGGGCTTTCTCCTCTGTCCTCCCCTTGAACCAGCCTCCATGATGGAAGGACAGAGACCTGCCCAGCATCCGCCCCACCCCCAGACCTCAGAGCTGCTCGGTTCTCCCTGCTGGTTTCTGAGCCGCAAGGACTGGGGTGGGCACAACTGAGACCCCCAGCAAGTCTCTGCGGGCTCCCCTCGTGGGTGAGACACTGCCCCTGCCCCAGGGACATCCACATGGGAGGCAAGCAGCCCCCCTCACATGCCCCTTGCTGGCTGCACGACTGTGGTGTCACCTGCCCTTTGGAAGCCTCAATGCCCACCTCTGAAATGGGAGATGATCAGCCTATCTCACAAGTAGGTAGTGGATGCCAGTGAAGGACCTGACCCAAAACCTGGCGTATAGTAGGTGCTCAGTAAACACTGGCTTCCTTTTATTGGAAAAGTCTGAAAAATACAGAGGTGAGGCATAGCCAACAAGAGTTAGAGAGTCCTGGGGAGGGAGAGGTCATTCTAGCTGGGTCAGAGGAGACATTGGTGGCATTTGAATCAGGCCTTGGCATATTTTGGGGCTTCCCTGGGGGCTTAGATGGTAAAGAATCTGCCTGCCATGTGGGAGACCTGAGTTCAATCCCTGGGTCAGGAAGATCCCCTGGAGAAGGAAATGGCTTACCCACTCCAGTGTTCTTACCTGGGAAATCCCGTGGACAAAGGAGCCTGGCAGTGTACAGTCCATGGGGTTGCAAAGAGTTGGACATAACTGAGCAACTAACATTTTGAAATATTTAAAAGTGAGAGATAGAGATGAGAGGAAGGTGAGCATACACCATCTCAGGAGGGGTGATGCTGATGGACTTCATTCTGTTGACCACCTGGATAGGTTTGGATCTATGCGGGTACAGTAGGAGCAGAGAGCTGGAAGGTGTAAGAGAGAAGAGCTTGGAGCCCTCAGAAGCCATCAATTAAGGGGAACGGGGAAAGAGCAGTGGTGGATGGGAGGGAAATGGCACTGCTGTCTCAAGACAGGTCACGTAGGGTGAAACTGACAGGGACTTGGGCCAATGATTCCTAAATCTGAGGATGACAAAGGGACCCCAAGAAGCTGGCTTGCATTTGTGATCGTATACAAGTGCACACTTTACTAGAGAAAAGATCCATAGTTTTTACCAGATTCTCAAAAGGATCTGTGTTAATTTGGACAGGCCATATTTATGCCTAGTAAAAAACAGCCCCAAAGCTCCCTGGCCAGGAGTTTATCTCTTTATCTCTTATGAGTTCCACTGTGACTCTCCCTGAGTTTTAACCCTGAGACCCAGACTGTTTTGAGTTTATACCTCGACCATCTCAACATGCTGCTTCCATGACCGCCAACAAAGAAAGAGCTGGTATCTCCCATCGGCTTCTTACTGCTGCAGTCCATAGGACACGTCACCTCCAGTCACTATTCCTCAGTGACAGCTAGTCACCTCACTGTAAGGGAAGCTGGGAAAACCTCCATGCTCCTGGGAAGCAGGGAGAGGTCAGCGTTGATGAGCACCGATTATGTCGGGGACCCCCAAGAAAGTTAGGAACCTTAGTTTCAGAACAGTGAGTCCCACACTCTCATTTATAGACAACTTGCCTCAGATAGTATTTTGAAAGCTCTAGGTAAATGCCGATCCTAGGCTATGTCTTAGAGAGTTACATGTTAATGTCCAGGAATCTGTGTTTTTAAAAAGTTCATAGGTGAATGTACAGAACCAGGTTGGCAACCCCTGGAGTGGAAGGTTCTCTGATCACAGGGCTGGTGGGAGTTGCCTCAGAGGTCATCCAGGTTAGAATCTTTGAAAACCTCCAACTGGCTTGCTCTCCTCTCCCTACATCTTCCGGCTGCTGGAGTGAAGTTACCAAACCCTCAGTCAAAGTTGATGCCTGCTGTCACTTGGAATTCCAGGCCCAGTCCTGTGCTCCTCTGCCAACACTGATTGGGCCCATTTTACTGATGTGATAACTAAGCCACAGAATGTCATACTGAATCTGGGACTGCTGACCCTCATTCATGTCTGATGTAAGGAGAAGTCAACGTCTGGCCCCAAATGCCCTCGACTCCACTCCCAGTATATATGGTTCCCCGGTATTTTCCAAGGCAAGTGGGCCTTTAAGACACAAGGTGCTCAAAAGTGCTCAAACACCCACATTATGGCCAGTTGTCTCTCTGCCACCATTGTTTAATTCCTTCCGGAGAACAAGACTGGAAAGACAGTGCTAATTTAATTTGCCAGAATGAATAAAGATAAGACAGTAACCGAGGGTGATGAAGCGCTGGGAGCAAGTAATTCACATCGCCAAAACCCGGCTCCTTCCATCACGACTGCCGTCCCCACACTCGAGCTGATTAAGCCGGGACGATGACAGTTAATTACCTTCCTCTGTCGCTGAGGAAGGCTGGCTTCCCCCAGCCAGGCCATGGGCATGAGGGGATTTATAAATGGGCAAATGAGATCAAAGGGAAGAAGGAAGGAGCAAGGGTCTGTGGACCCCTCCAGAGCCAGCAGTATGTGAGTGAGGAGGGTATTTGGAGAACGTATTCATTAGTTAGCAGTTCATCAGTCAGCCCCCAGGGCTTGGAGTCCAGTGCTCCTGGTAACTGCTTTTGCGTCCACCTGAAGGCAGGTTCATCACTGAGCCCAGCAACCAGCTAGATCCATTGTGGATGCAGCAGCATCCATTGTGTTCATGGACGGCATCACCAGTGCTTGTGGGACATTTCACCTCCCAGGAAACAAGAAGGCTTTTCATTGGTGCACACAGGGACCTGCCCTTCAGCCAAGCAATGAATATTTTCCTGGTACATGGTGGGCGTTGGTGTGAGGGTGCGTGGGGATTCCAGGGGGCTGGTTCAGCACTTCTACATCACGTGGTGAGATGTAGAAGCACCCCTGCCCAGCTGCTAATTAGTTGTATGACCTTGCCCAAGTTTCTTCTCTAAGCCTCAGTGTCTCCATCTGAGGAATGGGGACAGTCATAGCACCTACTTTATAGAATTCTGGGGAGGGTTGAGAGATTGTGCCTGGAAAGAGCCCAGCTTGGCCCCCAGCCCACAGGAAGGGCTCCAAGATCATGAGTGACCATCAGTGTCACTACCATGAGGATCCTGTGCATCCTTCCCGGGTGAACATGGGGCATGTGCTCCATGAAAGTGAAGGGAGGGGCCCACTCCTCTGGTTCATGGATCTCATGGGCAATGGCATTTAAGGCCACAGGGAGGGACCTCTGTGTCACCTCCAAGGTGCCTTGCCACCTTCCTCTGTGGCTCAGAGAGTGAGGACTCAGTGCCCAGGCAGGAGGGAGGGAAAGCAGGTGGAAAGCCGTCTCTCAAGAGTTTGGACTCTAAGCAAAGCTGGAGACCTACTTTACTGGAACTGAAAACAATTTGCAGCAACACAAAAGGAGGCATTAAAGAGAGAGCCAGGCACCCTGCAAAGAAAGGGAGGAACTGATTGCGGGAGAGCAATTTAAATGCAACCAAAGCCTGAACACATTTTCCAGGGACCCGGCTTCCCTTCACTTAGAATAAGTGTCTGCGTGATGTGGGAGCACCCCTCCCCACAGTTGCAGAGACTCTGTGAGCTGAGTTTCAATCTCCTTTTGTGTGGAGCCTAAGATGAAGACAGCTGGTCTTGGGACCTGGGATGCAGAGACCCCGGAACCTGGGTCAGATAAGGCTGGAATTTTTCTGGGAGTTAGGGAGGAGGCAGAGTCACAGCCAAAGATGAAGGGAACTTGGAGCTGAGAAGGCAGTACCAGGCATGGGTTCAGGGGTGACCTTTTCTGTGAGTGGGGAGTTTCAGGGGGCAGCAGCAGGTGAGACGGAGCTGAGTTCTGGGTTCAGAGCCAAAGGCTCAGGATGAGACTGTCAACAGTGAGGTGGTGGGAGGTAGAGCCAGGTATGTGAGGGGCCCAAGAGCTTAAAGAAACAGCGGCCTGGTGTTTAGACCCCCACCCCAGCCCCATCTCAAAACTGGGCTCTCTGACCACTTGGGAGACTAAGTAGCCGTGGATTGAGGAAACCCCCCTATTGGGAGGTATCAACAAAGAAGACACAGAAGGCTACAAATAAAAGGTTTATCTGGGGTCTTAGGAGGCACAGTTCAGAGACACAGATTCAGGTAAAAACCAAAAGAATGCTCCAGAGGAAGAGAAAGAGTCAGTTCAGTTCAGTCGCTCAGTCGTGTCTGACTCTTTGTGACCTCATAAATCGCAGCACGCCAGGCCTCCCTGTCCTTCACCAACTCCTGGAGCTCACTCAGACTCACATCCATCAAGTCAGTGATGCCATCCAGCCATCTCATCCTCTGTCGTCCCCTTCTCCTCCTGCCCCTAATCCCTCCCAGCATCAGAGTCTTTTCCAGTGAGTCAACTCTTTGCATGAGGTGGCCAAAGTACTGGAGTTTCAGCTTTAGCAACATTCCTTCCAAAGAAATCCCAGGGCTGATCTCCTTTAGAATGGACTGGTTGGATCTCCTTGCAGTCCAAGGGACTCTCAAGAGTCTTCTCCAACACCACAGTTCAAAAGCATCAATTCTTAGGTGCTCAGCCTTCTTCACAGTCCAACTCTCACATCCATACATGGCCACAGGAAAAACCATAGCCTTGACTAGAAGGACCCTTGTTGGCAAAGTAATGTCTCTGCTTTTCAACATGCTATCTAGATTGGTCATAACTTTTCTTCCAAGGAGTAAGTGTCTTTTAATTTCATGGCTGCAATCACCATCTGCAGTGATTTTAGAGCCCCCAAAAATAAAGTCTGACACTGTTTCCTCTGTTTCCCCATCTATTTCCCATGAAGTGATGGGACCAGATGCCATGATCTTCGTTTTCTGAATGTTGAGCTTTAAGCCAACTTTTTCACTCTCCACTTTCACTTTCATCAAGAGGTTTTTTAGTTCCTCTTCACTTTCTGCCATAAGGGTGGTGTCATCTGCATATCTGAGGTTGTTAATATTTCTCCCAGCAATCTTGATTCCAACTTGTGCTTCTTCCAGCCCAGCGTTTCTCATGATGTACTCTGCATAGAAGTTAAATAAGCAGGGTGACAATATACAGCCTTGATGTACTCCTTTTTTCTATTTGCAACCAGTCTGTTGTTCCATGTCCAGTTCTAACTGTTGCTTCCTAACCTGCATATAGGTTTCTCAAGAGGCAGGTCAGGTAGTCTGGCAGTCCCATCTCTTTCAAAATTTTCCACAGTTTATTGTGATCCACACAGTCAAAGGCTTTGGCATAGTCACTAAAGCAGAAATAGATGTTTTTCTGGAACTCTCTTGCTTTTTCCATGATCCAATGGATGTTGGCAATTTGATCTCTGGTTCCTCTGGCCTTTGCTAAAACTAGCTTGAACATCTGGAAGTTCATGGTTCACATATTGCTGAAGCCTGGCTTAGAGAATTTTGAGCATTACTTTACTAGCGTGTGAGATGAGGGCAATTGTGCGGTAGTCTGAGCATTCTTTGGCATTGCCTTTCTTTGGGATTGGAATGAAAACTCACCTTTTCCAGTCCTGTGGCCACTGCTGAGTTTTCCAAATTTGCTGGCATATTGAGTGCAGTGCTTTGACACCATCATCTTTCAGGATTTGAAACAGCTCAACTGGAATTCCATCACCTCCACTAGCTTTGTTCATAGTGATGCTTTCTAAGGCCCACTTGACTTCACATTCCAGGATGTCTGGCTCTAGGTGAGTGATCACACCATCGTGATAATCTGGGGTGTGAAGATAAGAGTCAGGGGCTTACAAAGACAATGCCATATAGTTAAGTTGTCTGGAAAGAATTATGATCAACCATGACACAAAAAGGAAATACTTGTCTTCAAGGGACGGGCTGCATGGAACAGTGACTGGTTCAAACTTGGGAAAGGATGTATATTGTCACTCTCCTTATTTAACTTATATGCAGAGTACATCACACGAAATGCTGGGTGGCTGAATCACAAGCTGGAATCAAGATTTCCAGGAGAAATATCAACAACCTCAGATATGCAGATGATACCACTCTAATGGCAGAAAGTGAAGAGGAACTGAAGAGCCTTCTGATGAGGGTGAAAGAGGAGAGTGGGAAACCTGGCTTAAAACTCAGCATTCAAAAAATGAAAATCATAGCATCTGGCCCCATCACTTCATGGCAAATATAAGAGGAAAAAGTGGAAGCAATGACAGATTTTATTTCCTTGGGCTCCAAAATCACTTCTTAAAAGATGCTTGTTCGCTGGAAGAAAATTTTTGAGAAATTTAGACAGCACATTGAAAAAGCAGAGGCATCACTTTGCTGACAAAGGTCTGTCTAGTCAAAGCTATGGTTTTTCCAATAGTCATATACAGATGTGAGAGCTGGACTATAAGGAAGACTGGGCACTGAAGAATTGATGCTTTTGAACTGTGGTGTTGGAGAAGACTCTTGAGAGTCCCTCGGACTGCAAGGAGATCAAACCAGTCAATCCTAAAGGAAATCAACCCTGAATATTCATTGCAGGGACCAATACTGAAGTTGAAGCTCCAATACTTTGGCCACCTGATATGAAGAGCCAACTCATTGTAAAGACCCTGATGCTGGGAAAGATTGAGAGCAGAAGGAGAAAGGGGTAACAGAGGATGAGACGGTTAAATAGCACCACCAATCCAAAGGACAGGAGTTTGAGCAAGCTCAGAGAGATAGTGAAGGACAGGGAAGCCTAGTGTGCTGCAGTCCATGGGGTCAGACATGACTTAGCAACTGAACAACAACAAGGGCCCGATGAGTGTCTTGAGTTTCTGGAACTTTGGACAGACATTCTGGATGCCTTTGATAAGACAGTAAGTGAGCAGAAGGTCAGAGTCCATCCAAACTAGGACATCCATAAGTTTCACTCCCTCCATGGCCTTCTGGCTCTGTTTAGAGAGCTCTCTTAGCAATAGCAGCTCTGTTTTGATTTTCTTTTCACAGAGAATTGGGAATGGGAAAGTCTGTGGAAATAACCCAACCCAAAAACTTGACAGAAGGGATTCGAAGATTCAGGGATGGGGGGTGGGGGTGGGGAGTGACTGCCCAAAGTCTCTGTATCTGTTTGGATTCTTTTCAGCAAGTATTCACAGCCCTCCACCCTACTGATGCAGAGCTTGGCCGTGTGACCTATTTGGGTTCAGAGGATGTCAGTGGATGTGACAGGAGGTGATTCTGAGCCAAGCCTTTAGGGAGCATCCTATGTTTCTGCTCTGCCACTTGTGTTTGCACCATGTTTGAGGAGCAGAACACACCTTCAGGGGCCACCGATCCACAGAGGTTTGTCTCAGGGCCCAGCAGGAAGCACAGGTGCGACACAGGACTGGAGATAAACAACACAGGAGCCAATATCCAATTCATGCATCACTCAGTTCATTGCACACAATTAGCACACGACATGGGTTAGTCAAAGTAGGGGAAGAAAGGAATAAAAAATCTCTCCTGGGAGAAGTCTGGGATGGAGACGTCTCAGCATGAGCTGCGCTCCATGGTCCAGCAAGGATCTCGAGACTAACGTGGGTGTGGGGAGACTCCTTCAGCTCCAACAGGGCCTCTGGCAGCACCTCTCAGGAGCACGGAGTCAGATCCTCCAGGGAAGAGTCGGAGGAAGTCACTCAGCTTTGTTCAGTTCTTCAGTCGCTCAGTCATATCCAACTCTTTGCAACCTCATGGACAGCAGCACGCCAGGCTTCCCTATCCTTCACCATCTCCCAGAGCTTGCTCAAACTCATGTCCAATTGAGTCAGTGATGCCATCCAACCATTTGGTTCTCTGTTGTCCCTTTCTCCTCCTGCCCTCAGTCTTTCCCAGCATCAGGGTCTTTTCCAATGTGTCGGCTCTTTGCATCAGGTTGGCCAAAGTATTGGTGCTTCAGCTTCACCATCAGTCCTTTCAAGGAATATTCAGGGCTGATTTCCTTTGGGATTTCCTGGTTTGATCTCCTTGCTGCCCAAGGGACTCTCAAGAGTCTTCTCCAACACCACTATTCAAAAGCATCAATTCTTCAGCACTCAGCCTTCTTTATGGTTCAACTCTCATATACATACATGACTACTGGAAAAATGATAGCTTTGACTATATGGACCTTTGTCTGCAAAGTGATATCTCTGATTTTAATACTCTGTCTAGGCTTGAAATAGCTTTTCTTTCAAGGAGCAAGCATCATGCTATCTTTTTAAGGAATAATGGTTATCCCCTGGAAGATGTCTTGATTCTATCAGCTTCTCCTGTTCAAGTGATGTATATGATTCATCAAACTTCTTATCTAAAGCAACACTCTTAATTTATCACCCGAAGACACAGTCCCATAGAGAGCATGTCAAACAAGCACATTGGCCACGCTGACTCCATTTGAACTACTGGTTGTTGTTCAACCACCCAGTCATGTCTGACTGTCTGAAACTCCATGGACTGCAGCATGCCAGCCCTCCCTGTCCCTCCCCATCTCCCAGAGTTTGCCCAACTTCATGTCCATGAACTACTGTGAACTACTTAACATAGGTTAAGTCCCATAAGTATCACACAAGATGAGTAGGAGATGATCAAACAGTAGGGGATGAGAAGCACATGGAGCAAAGTAAAACCCAGCCCAAGGTCTGGAGCCAAGGGCCTCCACCTCAGAACCCAGCACCAGCTGCCCAGCCAGGGCACAGACCCTCGAACAAGAGAAGCCAGTGCCCACAGCTGTAGGTGCTGCAGGTGCCCCAGCACCATGATGCAATGGCTGTGTGACATTGTGATTGATGAGAAACAGCTGTTTGATCTTTGTTCCCATCCTTGGCACAGAGTTCCCGATTCCTTTGGAATTTCATAAGTGATGAGAGTGATAAGGCTATTTTTGTTTGATTCAGCTGGGCCGGGTCTTACTTGCAGCCCATGAACTCTTAGGTGCAGCATGTGGGTCCTAGTTCCATGACCAGGGATGGAACCCAGGCCTCTGCTTTGGGAGCACAGAGTCTTAGGGACTGAACCACCAGGAACGGTCCAAGGGTCTCTTTTATTATGTTAATGAGGCAATTTTGGACCCCACCCAAGGATGAGGTCTGGTTGCCAAGAGAACTAACCATGTGATTAGAGGACTAGAGTCCCATCTTACTTCCCTGGAGGGAAGAAGGGCTGAAAATTGGATCAATCATCAGTGATCAATGATTTAATCAACTATTATATAATGTGCTGGTTGTACTTGTATGCTCAGCTGCATCTGACTCTCTGCGACACCATGGGCTGTAGCCCGCCAGGCTTCTGTGTCCACGGGATTTTCCAGGCAAGAATACTAGAGTGGGTTGCCATTTCATTCTCCAGGGGATCTTCCTGACCCAGGGATCGAATCTGCGTCTCCCTGTGTCTCCTGCATTGCAGGCAGATTCTTTACCCACAAAGAAACCCCAAAGGGCAAGGTTCAGAGAGTTTCCAGGTTGATGGATACATAGAGGTGCCAGAAGGTTGGTGCATCTGGAAAGGGCCTGGAATCTCCACGTCCCTTCTCACATAGCCTGCTATCTGCATCTCTTTCTCTGGCTGTTCCTGAGCTGTATGCTTTCATAACAAACCAGTGAGGAGTGGGATGGTGGCGGAGGAGGTGGGGGAGGGGGATAGGATGGAGGCTAAAGAGGGAGAGGCTACGTATACAGTTATGACTCATTCGAGTTGTTGTAAGGCAGAAACCAACACAACACACAGTGTAAAGCAACTATCCAATTTAAAAATAAATTAAAAAATAAAATAAGCCAGTAATCTAGTGAGTAAACTGGTTTCTGAGTTCTATGAAGGGCTTTAGCAAATCAAGCAAACCCAAGGAGGGATCTGTGGGAACCTCTGATTTATAGCCAGTAGGTCAGAACCACAGGGGACAACCTGGACTTTCCAGGTTCATGGAAGCAGGCATGGGGTAGTTGGCTAAGAATGGGAACTCTGCCTTGTGGGGCTGAGACTTCACCCTGTAGGATCTGAGATTATCTCTAGGTAGATAATGTCAAGATTGAGAGGAATTATGGGCCAAGCTGGTGTTGGAAGATTGCTTGATTTGGGGGGGAAACACACACATGTAGAACTGGGAGCAGAAGTACTGGCTGGCAGACAGTCACACAGCAAGTCAGGGGCTGAGCTGAGCCAACCCAGGCAGCCCCAGAGGGTAAAGCATACTTCCTCCTCCACCTCTGTCCCCACAGAGCGTCACACCTCTGACAACATGCTAGCCGAGGTCTCCTCGCAAGAGGCCGTGTTTGGACGCTCCCACTGGGTGCGCCCTCTCTGGGAAGCCCCCCATTAAAGGCTCAGGCTGCCTGGAAGGGATGTGCCAGCCTCTCTGTCTCTCCTGTCAGCCACGTGGGTCCCTCTCAGTCCAGGCAGCGACACTGCGGGGGCCTGGCAGGGTCAGCAGGTGGCCCTGATGCAGAGCAAGCAGGGAGGAGGGCTGGGTAACGGCACAGGAACCAGTGCCCTGGGCCGGGGGGGTCACAAGAGGCAGGAGGCGCCGGGCGCCAGGTGGGCCCTGCACCTAGGGGACCACTTTCCCACAGGAGTGAGCTCTGTAAGCAGGGGCTGCACCCTGCTCCACACACCCTTCTCTGTGACCCTGGGCGAGTAACCTCAATGCTTGGGGCAGGGAAATGGGAATAAAAACACCCCCCAGGACTGCAGGGCAGAGTAATAAATCTTGAAATAAGCAACAGGCCCAACCCAGAGCCTGGCAGGTGGATGGCGTCTGACAGAGGGGGCTCCCTCCCGCCCACTGCCGGCCAGGACGCCCCAGCCGGGGTCGCGGCTCCACCATCACGCTTCTGGGATTTGCGTCCTGCTCCCCTGGCTCCTGGCTGTGAGACCCTGGGCAAGCCCCTCTCCCTCCCTGAGCCTCAGTTTCCTCATCTGCAAGATGGAGATAATAATCCCACCTCCCTGCAGATCAAGGTGAGGACTCAGTGAGGTGATCATTGTTACGTGCCAGCTCACAGCCTGCATGGAAGAAACCGCCATTAGAGGCAGCTGCTGTCCCCCAGAGCAGGGGCTCTGGGAGGCCTCTTAGAGAGTGAAACCCTGGACCACAGGAGGGCTGTTGTTCCCAGAGTTATCATTCACTCTCAGCATCCCTTCTAAAATCCCCCGTGGGATCCACGGCTGTCTGTCTCCTGTCCCTAACACCACCTCTCTCCCTCTCCGTCTAGCTTTGACAGAGCAGGCCTGGCTCTATGTGGAAAAGGATTCTATGTTCATGTGAAAATTTCACAGAGAACAGTAATATCTTCTACCTGAAGATGACAAGAGCAAAAATATACCAGCATCCTTGCGTTTTGCCTTTATGAACAAGCAAGCTGCCCCCATGTGTGAGGGACTCAGTAGAAACTATTCAGGAACACATGACTCTTCCTTTTAAGCCACATTATGTTAAAAGCAGTTTCCCCTCCACTACATGTTACCTTCTCTCTCTCTCTCTTTTTTTTTTTTTTTTTTTGGCTGTGCTATATCTTAGTTGCAGACACGCATGCGGGCTCTCAGTTGGGGCATGCAGAATCTACTTCCCTGAATAGGAATCAAACCTGGGCCCCCTGCACTGGGAGCACAGAGTCTTAACCACTGGACCACCAGGGGAGTCCCTTTCTTTTCTTTTTAATGAGAGAAACCCTTGTTCATAATTATGGACTTAATTATTGTTGTTTAGTCAGTAAGTCCTATCCAACTCTTTGTGACCCCATGGACTATGGGGCCCACCAGGCTTCTCTGTCCATGCTCTTCCCAGGCAAGAGCAGGAGAGTGGGCTGCCATTTCCTTCTCCAGGGGATCTTCCTGATCAGGAATTGAACCCACATCTGCTGCATTGCAGGCAGACTCTTTACCACTGAGCCACCAGAGGGCCTGAGTGGACTTAATTAAGGTCTGCCCCAAAATCCTACATTGATGCCCTAACTCCCAGTGTGATCAGCATGATCGTATTGGGAGATGCAGCCTTTGGGAGATGATATGGATCAGATGAGGTCGTGAAGGGGGGCCCCCAGGATGGGATTAGTGCCCCTATAAGAAGACACCTCAGATTGCTTGCTCACACACTCTCTCTCCCACCTTATGTGAGGATGGCAAGAAGACAGGTCTCTACAAGTCCCCTCACCAGGAACCAACCCTGCTAGCACCTTGATCTGAGACCTCCAGCCTCCAGATCTGTGAGAAATAAATGTCTGGTGTTTAAGCACCCATTTGTTATAGCAGCTGAGCTAAGACGTTCATTCTTGTGAATGATCTGTTAAGGGAGATGAATCTAGGAAATTCATGTACTGATGGAAAGCTATGGCTCTTTAAAAAAGCATTCATTTGTGGTGTAAAATACAGCTGAGTGAGAGTGTACAAACCCAGGCAAGGTCGATGGGCCATCACGGCACAGGCTGAATAGCTTTGCTGTAGAGCTGTCTGTAATTACCTGCTCCTAACTGGTGCTCAGGGCTTCTGTTTCTATTCATTCCGTGCAGGGAAACTAGAGGTCTGGTGGCATCTGTCACTCCTTCAAGGCCCCAGCTGCGCTCTGTCACCTGCACCCTCTCTGCTGAGCTCAGATCCTTTCTCTGGTTGACTCCAGCCTTGGGGCTCAGGCCCAGGTGGCCCTACCTCTGGATCTTTATCCATGGCCTTGGCATGGGGCCTGTGGTCTTGCTCTCCCTAAGGACTTGGTGCAGCATCTTGGGTCTCTCCCTCTTCAGAACTGAGCAAATGTCCTGGCACATGAAACAGAGCTCGACTTCACACCATCCCCCCACCTGGAGCAAGATAGACCCCTACCCTAGACCCCAGACATGAAAGGACCCTGCTTTGTCCCTCCTCTGGCCCTGCCTCTCCTCATAGGATGACAAACATGTATAGCCAAAGAAATATGCCCATTGGAGACTAACCCCTAATTTAGACAATGGTTTGAATTCTTGGGACCTAGAATTCTCTGCCCAAGTAGCCTGAAGCACTTCCTGACCCAGGTGGGCCTCTGTCCTGGGTCTGTCCTCCTGAGGGTGAATACACTGGGAACATACCCCAGGCCTGAGGGGTACTGAGGGGTACTGAGGGGTACTGAGGGATACTGAGGGGTACTGAGGGGTACTGAGGGGTTTGTGGGAGTCATGGAAGGAGTTCGAACATGTGCCCTGGGGCCTCTACACCCTCAGGGTGTGGGAGGCCCAGGAGGGGCCAGGAAGGGTTCCTCCTGCACCTCCACATCTGGGCTGGAACCCCGAGGGGCCCAAGAACTTTCAGATCAAACCTGGCCTCCTGATTTATTATACAGTTCACTCAGTCAAGATAAAAAATAGAATATATATTATTTCCAGTTCACTGGTGTGATTCGTCATTTTAAATATTTAGGAACGAGGGCCTCCACCAGGCATGGTCTCTGCCCGTCAAATGGCAGGGGCAGCCAGCAGCGCCTGTAGCACACAGACAGCTGGGCCCTGGGGTCAGTGGGGGAGAAGCGGGTCTCCGGCAGGTTATGCTGACCACCTCGTCTCTGAGTGGAGGAGCCTGATCTGGTCGAGAGGCAGGTGGAATCCTCACAGGGTCATAGGCTCTCCCTCTGCGGGCCCGGCGCAGAGCTCAGCCATCCATGGGGGTCCTTTCATCACACTGGGTGAGGAGTCCTGCTCTGCTTCAGGGAGCCTTCAATGCTATTCCGCAGAAAAGCAGGGCCCTGTAGGAAAAGAGGCTGGAGACGGTGGCAGAGGCCCCATAGCTGGGCTTATGGCTCCATCCTCCCACTCTGCCTCATTTATTCCTCCCAACCAGCCCGCGAGAGGGTACCATCATCTTCCCACTTGCAAGCTAAAGCACCTGCCCTAGTCACACTGTCAGTACAGAAGCCCCCATCCTCCACTGTCAGACCAGGGCCCCTACAGGGACCAGCTGAGTGTCAAGAGCAAGTCAAGAGCAGGGTCAGAGGCTGATATGGGCAGGAGCTCGGTGCAGTGAGCAGATCCCAGTCACTCCTGTTGCACTCCCTGAACCTTTGGTACCCGGCACAGATATGGCAGAGGGCGCATCCCCTGAGACGAGAGGCTGGTGAGGGGCTGAGAGCTGCGGGGCCCAGGTGAGGAGGCTCCTCCAGACCCCTCCAGCCTGGTCTCTCCTGTTTCCCCAGCCTCGTTCCATCACTGACCTCGCTACTCTGCTTCCTCTGCCCTCCAGCATCGAGGGCCTTGTCTCAGTCTCCCAGGATGCACCAGGCTCCCACCCACCACAGGGTCTTTCCATGTGCCCTTCCCTGCCGAGATCACCCTCCTGGTCCGCATAGCTCTTCTTCCTCTTCCCTAAGCAGGTCAAGTCATATTATCGTTCTTTTTTCAGAGCATCAGAGCCCTCTCCCAAGTGGCACTCACCCCAGGTGCAATGAATTAAAGATATGGGCAGTGAGTCATCCAGCACATCCCTCCTCCAGGGTCCCCAGGTCCGCCTCTCCAGCATCAGAGTTCCTGCACTAGAAATATGGAATGGATGAACAAATGGGGAGGATAAGATCTGAGTGAGCGACTGCAGCCTGGAACCTCCCACAGCCCAGTATCATCAAGCTTCTCCAATCCCTAGTCGGAGCCCTTATCATTCTGCTTCATAGATGGTCCTGTGACTGCATTGGCCTCCCCATCCAGACCAGAGACTCAGAAGGGGGGAATTCCCTCCAGGGCCCTAGGGCTCACCCCAGTGCAAGACTAGGGTGGACTAGGGAGGGTGGGTACAGTGAGTGTGCGATGAATGAAAGGAGGGACTTTCAAGAGGAGGGAGGCCCCTGGCTCTACTCAGAGGCAAAAGCTCTGATCCTCAATGTTGTGTGGTAGCCTGGGTGGATGGGAGCTGAGTTTGGGGGAGAATGGATACATGTGTATGTATGGCTGAGTCCCTTTGCTGTTCACCTGAAACTACCACAACATTGTTAATCAGCTCTACCTCAATACAAAATAAAAAGTTGGTTTTTTAAATTAAAAAAAAAAAAAAAAGCTCTGGTTCTTTGCTCTGCAGGCTGAGCTATGGTGTAAACTCTCCCCAACACACACACACGCATGCACACAGGCACACACACATATGTCTATGGCACAAATTTGGCTGCAACCCCCAGAGGTCCTGGGGGAAGACACAGGAAACAAGATGGCACCCGGGAGCGGAGGGGATGGGAGAAGGGCTGTCAGGATAAGAGCATCAGTGAACTGGGGCCTCCTCTCTCCTCTGAGAAGAAGCAGGTGGTGGCATGCCTGAGATTGCTGTCTAGTGGTCTGGCTTCCATCACAGCTGTGGAGTTGGCAGTAACTGAGAGGCACTGGCTTCTAACTCATTCCCACCCCCTTGAGGCTGACATCTTAAAATTCATGGAATCACAGCACCTCAGGGCTGCGAGGACTCTCCTAGGCACTTACTAATAACCTGCCATGGCAGGAACTGGATTTATTATCATGTGCATATTTGCAATCGTTTACACACACACACGCACACACTCACTCATGAGAATTTTATCTTTACCCACTCAGCTTCTCCCCTTCCCTTGCCCTCTAAATGAGAATGTTATCTTTGCAAGATGGTTTCTGATGTACGTGTGCACCACTTACAACACAGAGAAGTGAGGGGGAAAACAAAGAAGAAATCAAGACTGAGGTGCAACGGGGAAGGGGGAAGAGGGAAGAGAGCAGCTCAGCAAGCTGCGGGCTGGAGAGATCTGAAAGGTTCGGCTTCCGTGAGGCTCTGCAGTTCCCCCGGGATGAGGAAGGGGACCTGGAGAAAGTGTTGTGGAACGTACAAATTGCATCCCCTTTAGATTCCATCATGAAATGGAAGTAATAAGAAGTGAATAAAGTGAAAGCCATTCAGTCGTGTCCGACTCTTCATGCCCCCATGGACTGTAGCCTGCCAGACTCCTCTGGCCATGGAATTCTTCAGGCCAGAATACTGGAGTGGGTAGCCTATCCCTTCTCCAGCGAATCTTCCCAACCCAGGAACCGAACTGGGATCTCCTGCATCGCAGGCAGATTCTTTACCAACTGAGCTATCAGGAAAGCCCAGAAGTAATATAGGAATTCCTTTTTATTTTTTTTATTAATTTACTTTAAAGTGAAAGTGAAGCCACTCAGTCATGTCTGACTCTTTGCGACCCTGTGGACTGTAGCTTACCAAGCTCCTCCATCCATAGGATTCTCCAGGCAAGAATACTGAAGTGGGTTGCCGTTTCCTTCTCCAGGGGATCTTCCTGACCCAGGGATCGAACCCAGGTTTCCCGCGTTGGAGGCAGACGCTTTAACCTCTGAGCCACCAGAGAAGCTCAGAATTTATTTTAATTAGAGGCTAATTACTTTATAACATTGTGGTGGTTTTTGTCATACATTGACATGAATCAGCCATGGGTGTACATGTGTCCCCTCATCCTGAACCACCCCCCACCTCCCTCCCCACCCCATCCCTCTGGGTTGTCCCAGAGCACCAGCTTTGGGTGCCCTGCTTCATGCATCAAATTTGCACTGGTCATCTGTCTTACACATGGTAATATCCATGTTTCATTGCTATTCTCTCATATTGTCCCATCCTTGCCTTCTCCCACATAGTCCAAAACTCTGTTCTTTACATCTGTGTCTCTTGCTGTCTTGCATATAGGGCCGTTGTTACCATCTTTCTAAATTCCGTATATATGCGTTAATATACCGTATTGCTGTTTTTCTTTCTATCCTACTTCACTCTGCATGATTGTTGATTGAGGCCTCAGAGGCGGTGCCACAGAAGACGCAGACCAAGTGCTCTTCTGCCCCTTCCCAGACCCTGCAGATCGCCGCACCAGCACGTGCCCTCCCTCCGGCGGCCCTCAGGAGACTGTGCTGGGCCGCAGCAGACGGCAAGAACGTCCGAAAGTGAGTGTGGGAGATTCTGCCGTGGGAGACCTTCCATGGTCCACAGACTTGTCACGCGACTTGGACAGATCTACCCGTCCCGGCCAGACAGTTCTGCACCGCTCCAGGCCCAGTGATAGGTGGTGACGCTGGATGAGAGCTTCCACTACATAATCCGAGTTTATCTGCTGCAGGGTTGGGACATCGTCACCGACGCCTTGGGAATCTATCATCTAAATCTCTTCCTAGCTTTCCTTTCTCCAAAAGTGGATCCCTCCTTAATGGAAGATTCAGACCATGGCCCCCACATTACCAACCAAATAGAACGAGGGGTTCCAGCCCTTCATCCGGAGGCTCCCAGAGTTGAAGTTTTGGCACGCAGAGACCAAGGGCACCCTCGTGGCTGCGGTCTGCACCTTCTTTGAGGTGTTCTGGCCCATCCTGGTGATGTACTTCATCAGGGAGTTGTTTTCTTTCTAAAAAAGAGCTTCAATTATTTGTAACTGAAATACCAGGTTCTTGAAGAAACTGGCATTTAAACCGAATCTCATTGATTTACTTTCCAATGCCTGTCAGGCGTGCAGACGCTGTAATAGAATGTGGGCTGGGGGACAGCCAAGCGGGCTGGGGAGGTCGGGCAGCTGGCAGCCAGGGCCAGACCCATGGAGAGAACCAGGATGACTGGCTGATGCCTCTGAGGATGTCTGCCAAGGCCGGACAGCCACGTGGAGGATGCCCACCGTCCTGGGTGGGTAGACGCTCCAGTAACTGCAAGTTCCAATGCCAGTTTCCCAATTTCATCTCAGGAGAGATGTGTCGAGTTGGCCTCTACCATAATGACTCAAAACTTTGTTCTTAACCACCATGATGGCTTTGAAGGTCAGTTATACATTATGTATTATAATTTGGATTTATAAATATATTTAAATATGTTATTATATTATATATTATAAATAATTATATTTGTATATTATAACCTATTAATATTATAAATAGGTGGCGCCAGTGGTAAAAAACCTGCCTGCCAATTCAACTGACCTAAGAGACTTCAGTTTGATCCCTGGGTGGGGAGGAATCCCTGGAGGAAGGCATGGCAACCCACTGCAGTATCCTTGCCTATTGGCAGGACAGAGGAACCTGGTGGGCTACAGTCCATAGGGTCAACATGACTGAATCAACTTAACATGCTGCTGCTGCTGCTAAGTCGCTTCAGTCGTGTCTGACTCTGTGAGACCCCATAGACAGCAGCCCACCAGGCGTCCCCATCCCTGGCATTCTCCAGGCAAGAGTACTGGAGTGGGTTGCCATTGTCTTCTCTGTAACATGCATGCACACAGTATTTATAATATAAATATTTGGAATTGTAAATATATATTTTAATTGTTTGTGATTATTTTGACACAGAAGGAAATGGCAACCCACTCCAGTGTTCTTGCCTGGAGAATCCCAGGGACGGGGGAGCCTGGTGGGCTGCCGTCTATGGGGTCGTACAGAGTCAGACACGACTGAAGCGACTTAGCAGCAGCATTTGATATGTGAAAAGTTGTTTTAATTTAAACGTGTTCTCAAGCAGCAGCCCCGTTTTCAGAAAAGCCTGGCAGGAGTGGCCAGTTCTGTGGGTTTTAATGCATGCACAGCTTCTCTTTCCACAGGGAAGCAACTCTGACCCGCACATCAACTTTTTTAATGTAATAGAAAACCTATACTTGTTAACATTTTACCAAGTGACTTTTAAATTCCAACTTTATTAAAGACATTGTCCCTGCAAAAGAAAAACTGTTGATCACTGGACTGTTTCTTTGGATACAACACTGAGTTGAGACTGGGCCCCACGGAACCCCAGTTATAATCAGCTCATGGCCTCATGAAGGATGCAGACATTTTTCAGGGGCAGAGGTGAGATTGTGGGGATCATCCCAAGGGCCCAGGACCTGCCGAGGCAGGAGAGACACTGCATTAATAAGCTCTGAACCAAGAAGAGACTTTACCTGTAGAAGTTCATTTTAAAGTCAGAGGTTTGTGGGACAAAAGTGAGGAATAAAAGACCATCTTAAAGAGGGTGATCAAGCTAGCATTTGTTGGGTGCATCACTGAGAGTCAGGTGACAGTCTGGCCAGTGGATGTCACCTCCCCCATCCCACAGAGGTGGAAACAGCCTCAGAGAGGGGAATAGACTCGCTCAAGGTCACACGACCTGGCAGTAAGGAGCTGGGTGCAAACGCCGCCTGCCTGGCTCCCCCTTAAGCTCTTTCCACTCAACCCTGGGGCAGAGGAGGGGGAGACAAGGTGTAGCTTTGGAGGATCTGAGCAGGAGCTGGAGGAGGGGCAGAAGTCACGTGTGAGCCGGAGTTTGAAGAAGGCGAAGAATTCTGACCAACAGGGCCTAGGACATGGGTCATAGATGAGGGAGCGGCATTCCAGGCGGAAGAGGCTACATGAGGGTCAGCTCGGAAGTGGAGAAGCCCAGGGTATTCGGGGGTGGGGGAGGGGAGTGGGGTTTGGTAGGATCAGCAAAGGAAGAGGTGACAGGAAGGGTAGGGCAGGTGGGCCTTGACCAGGAAGTCCCCCCAAGGTCAAGCTTTGCCCAAATCTTCCAGCCCCCTGGAGTGAAATGGGTGAACTCAGCTTGAGTATGAAAGCTTGGGCCTGTTTTATCAGCCCTTCAGACTGCAGTTCTTTCCCTGCTCTTATCAGTAGCCAACTGCCAGCCCTCCCTCGGGGCCCTGACCTCTCCCACAGGCCCAGCTCTGCACACCCAGGTTCAGCCGGCCCGGCAGACTGCATCAGCCTGCCCTGGAGCCTGTCACCCGGCCTCCTCGGGCTCTGCATCATGGACAGCTCTGAGCCAAGTCATGGCCGAAGTCAGTGATGAGAGTGGCTATCGGAGGTGCTCACCCCTCCGGCCTATTGTCCAGATTAAAGCCGCGTTTTCCAGAAGCACTGGCAGAATGAGACCCTCCCCTGCCTACGGGACCAATGGCTTCCCGTCCCAGCGTCTGTGGCCATTAAAGCCACCCATGCTCTCCCACCTCCCACTGCCACTGACACCCTGTGATTCCCACTGTGGGAGGAAATTAGTTTTCAGGCTGTGCAGCTGCTGATTTACGACTCACTCCTGAGCCACCCACCAGCCGTTAAGCAGAGGCCAGGATTACACACACTGTTTCCACCTGACCACTCCCCCAGGCTTCCCATCATCTCCTCTCCCCCAGACACAACCCCAGTGTCCCTGTGTTTCTCTGTGGTCCATGCTGCCTCCTGGAAGTCAGGCCTCCTGCTTTCCTTCAGCACATCTGCTGGTCTCTCTCCGGAAGCCCAGCCCAGGGCACTCCATCTCTGCCTGCAAGTCAAGGAGCGCTTCACCGTCAGCTCAGGGGCCACACTCAGCATCTCTCGGTGGGAGATCTATTCTGGCTGGTTGGCAGCCACCACCTGCCAGACCCCTGGGTCTCTACCATGCGCGTAGGGGAGTCACGGGGGAGTCCTGGGGAAGGCATTACTGTTGTCAGAGAACCCTTGTGAAATGCAGAATCCCCGCGAAAGGAAGCACATCACGCGCTCCGCGTTCTCCAGCTTCCCTCCCACCCACCTGGGTGCTGAGTCCTGGAGTCAGGCCTCGTCACCAGGATCGGGTGCTAGGCCCTGGATTCAGCCGGGCCTGACTTCAAGTCCTGTCTCCGCCTCTCAAGCCCTCGGGCGACCTTTGATCGCTCTGGACCTCAGCCTCCCGTCTGTTCTTGGGGCAAAAGATCTGAAGGAAAAGACGTGGTGACACCGGCCGCTTCGGAGGACAGAGGAGAGGATTCGGTGAGATGAGGCTCAGAACCACGGGCCCTGGGCCTGCGTGTAGGAGGAGCTCAGCTGTTGGCTGCCGTCACTGTCCCAGGGGCAGCGGGGTGGCGTGGTGACAGGCCGGGGGTGACCGTGGGCTCCACCCCTCCCTGGTGTGTGGCCAGGCAAGCTACTCAGTGGTGCTGGGCACCAGTCTCTGCATCTGTTGCATGGGGAGGAGGATGGTGCGCCTGGCAGAGTCGCTGCGAGTATTCAGTGAGTTCTCACGGGTAAAGCACTTGCTCACGGCACCTCCATCTGAGCCCTCCACACCGTATTCACAGTGGCTCTTTCTGGGCCGGTCAGCCTCACCCAACCCCAAGCCCCCCGAAGGCAGGGCCGGTGTCCCCATTCAGGTGGCCAGCTCATCCTGTTTTACCTGGGACTGTCCCAGCTTCAGCACTGAAAGTCTTATGTCCCAGGAAGACCCTCAGGACCCAGAAAACCAGAAGAGTTGGTCACCCTCTTCTCCATTTGTGCATTCCTCCACAGCCCCAGCTTTGTCCAGCTGATTCCCCAGCTTTGTCCAGCTGATTCCCCAGCTTTGTCCAGCTGATTCCAGCTCACATGTCACTGCTTCAGAGGCTGGGCCTGACCTGAGACGTATGTCCCCCTCCTTCCTCGTCCCTGTGTTGCTCCTCACATTAATGTCTCCATCTATTCCCCATCCTCCTCCTCGTTTCAGGAAGGGAAGCTCTCTCCCCCTCCTTCACAGGATTGCCAGGACCCACTTAAGATCTGGTGTGTAACTGGTGGTGCTCAATACATAAATCAATGTCATTTATTTATTAAGCACCTAATATATGCCAGGCCCTGTCTAGGCACTGGGGACACAGCGCTGAGCAGGACAGATTTAACATCTTGGGGAGGGAACATGGGCAGTGGGCAGAGCAAGATGGGCAGTCCAGCCCGGTGGTGTCAGGGGCCTTCCTGGAGGAAGCGGTGTCTCAAGCGGGGTTGTGAGGATGAGCAGGGGTACACAAGTCACAGGAGGGGAAGAGGGTCCCAGCAGGCCCACCAGTGGAGCAAAGGCTGAGAGGACAGAGGAGGTAAAAGGGTCCAGCAGAGACAGGGTCCCTGAAAATTCCAGAAATAGAGTTGCCCACTGGCTGTGTGCTGGAGAAGGAAATGGCAACCCACTCCAGTATTCTTGCCTGGAGAATCCCATGGACAAAGGAGGCTGGTGGGCTACAGTCCATGGGGTCGCAAAGAGCTGGACACGACTGAGCGACTACCACACACACTGGCTGTATGCAGCTGCAGTCACTTTATGCAGAAAAGAGCCACGCCTGGAGAGGTTAATGGGCCCGCCCAGGTCACCCGGGGGTCAGCGATGGAGCACTTGCCTAGGAGTCCACCTCCCCAGAACCCTGGCCAGGCCTCCTCCACCTCGGGTCTTTCTCTGCACCCCAGGCCACCCCAGCCTCTGTCACGCTGATCTTTTTCCTCTTCTCTAGCAACTCCTCTTTCACCTTCCACCTTGGCAGCTAAGGCAATTTCTCAATGTCCAGCCAAAGGGGTAATACTTATCGGATTTGATTTAAGTAATAAAACATTTGCTGGCCCAGCCATTCGGTTGGGAGAGCTGAGAACAGCGGGACCTGGCCGCAGACACAGGCATCAATCTTGCTGTTTTCCCAACATGAGGCCTCAGAGGTGCTGACTGGGGGCTTTGGGGCCAGCGGCTCTGGGGGTGGATCCTCTGTTCCCAGGCTGTGTGAGTCTGGGTACATCTCTTCACCTCTGGGAGCCTCAGCTCGCTCCTGTGGAAAGTGGGGCACCACCATGTACCCTGCGGGGGTTGTCATAAGAACTGGAGATGCTGGGATGCTAGCTGTCTTGGTCCTGCCCCCCTTCACTAACTACCTCCTGCATCAACCAGCACATCTCAGGGTGGTTCTGTGTAGAAAGAAACAGGTCAGCACACCTGTCCAAGTCCTCCAGGCCCCAGGATAGACCCTACCCATCCTCTGAGCCTCTGTGTGCAGGTGGGGAGGATGGCTCACTGAGCAGAGACTCAAGTTCAAGATCGCCCCTGCCCTGCCCCCTGGACCTGAGCCCCCCTCAGCTCAGACCCCCAGGTCTCACCCTTCCCACAGTACAAGGGGGTGGTTGCCCCAACGTCCGGGGCTTGTTGGGGAAGCAGACGCATAAAGGATGACCTCGCCCCCAGTGTGGCGCTCCTCTGTGTTCATCAGCCTTCTTGGCTTCTACCCCATCGTCTCCTCTGCAGGTTCTCTTGGGGCTGAAGCTCTTCCTCCGGGAGCAGGAGGTCCCTGTTCTCATGATCCTCCCCTGTCCAGACTCTGAGTCTCCCTCAACAGAGCTTAGTACCCTTTTCCAGCCTGGAGGTATATCATTTCCTATTTGTTATTCAATCTAGACCAGCACTGCCTTAGAGATCATCCGGTCCAATTCCACCATTGTCAGATGGGGAAACAGAGTCCCAAGAAGTCATTCAGGGACTCAGAGCTGAGATTAGAGCCGGGGAAGCCCAGTGCCGAGTCCAGGACTGTCCACCTCTCCAGGCCGCCCCCTTCTGACGCAACCTCCTCTGAGACCTTCCCCTGGGGGACTCCACGAGCATCCTCCCCAGGTCAGGAGAGGACGGGTCCACTGTGCCAACTCACAGTTTCTCCATCTATGAATCAGTTACAATCATCCCTGCCTCTCCAAGGAGCTGGGAGGAGAACCCTGCTCAGAACTGTCCCCATCAAGAAACACTGCCTGGATGGACATAGAAAATTCAGGAATAGTTTGAAGGGTCAGGCACGGTGTCTTCAAAGGAGCTAATGAATAAACCATGAGTCATTCAGAGGTATCTGAAGCTCATCCACCTTCACTAGACTAGTCCTCCTCTCCCATGCTCTCCTGCCTTCCAGCAGAGGTGGGAGGTGAGAAATAAATAAACAGCAGCTTCCCCCGCACCACCACCCAACACACACACACACACATCTGCCTCTGTGCAGACATCACCCATCAGGCTAGCAGGGCCAGAAGAGAGAACCCAAGTCAGCCTCCCTCCTAGGATCAACACAGGTCAGATATGCCACGCATCATCTTATTTATCCCACAAGAAGTGATTTAAACACTATAATTAGCCTCAATCGACAGAACTGTAAGAGAGTTGGACAGTGGCACAGAAGAGAAACAACCAGCTCTGAGTCAAACTGGCAAGAGTTTGAATTCCAGCTCTTGCACTTGACCACTGTGAGGCCTTAAGCAAGTTATTCAGCTTCTCAAAGCCCAAGTTTCCCCATCTCTAAAAAGGTGAGTAACCACCTCCCTGGGCTCTTTTGAGGATCTCATGAACAAGCAGGTCTGGGTCTAGTAATCATTCAGCACACAGTGGCCTTGGCTATTCATATTATCGTTGTTGTCAAAGCATTACTCCTGTGTTATTTCTTTCCCCCGTGCCACCCTGGCTGCCGCTGCTGGGAGAATTTGGAGCTGAAACCAACCAGAAAAAGAACATGAACTTCAAGTGGCTCAGAGAGTTAAGTCTTCCCTGCTGGGAGGGAGTCAGCACACAGGCACGAGCGCACGCGCGCACACACACACTTTTCCTCCAGCAAGAAGAGGTGCTGCTGCTGCTGCTGCTGCTGCTGCTAAGTCGCGTCAGTCGTGTCCAATTCTGTGCGACCCCATAGACGGCAGCCTACCAGGCTCCTCCGTCCCTGGGATTCTCCAGGCAAGAACACTGGAGAGGGTTGCCATTGCCTTCTCCTAAGAAGAGGTGGGACGGGGCCTTCTTCCTGATGGCAGCTCCTGAGCTCTCTGCAGTTCCAGTGGTTGCACGCTCCTGGTGTGTTGCCCGTCTGGGTCAGGATCCTATTTGCTCTGGCACCAAAAGGAAGGTAAATGAAGCCTGGGCAGCCAGGATGCCCAAGTGAGGATTCTCCTCTTGGGATCCCGCTTCCACTCCTGCTTCAAGAATCTGTTCTCTGAACTTCTCTGGTGGTCCTGTGGTTAAGAATCCATCTGGCAATACAGGAGACACCGGTTCAATCCCCAGTCCAGGAAGATTACACATGCTGCAAGCTAATGAAGCCCATGCACCTCAACTACTGAGCCTAGGCTCTAGAACCAGTGCTCGGCAACAAGAGAAGCCGCCGCGCCAAGAAGCCCAGACAGTAGCCGCTGCTCATCGCAACCAGAGAAAGTCCATGCACAGCAACCAAGACCCAGGGAAGCCAAAGATAAACACATAAATAAAAGCAAAAAGAAAAGAATCTGTTCTCAACCTGCAAAATTGTCTCAGTACTCTTCCCAGAACCTAGCACAAAGGGGACAGTCAGAAGATGTTTATTGAATGAACACACGAAGTCTAAGATGCTATAGTTCTGGCTACCTAAGATTCTGATTCTCAGATTCTGTGGTTCAAGACTCTTAAACTGCTAGTGCTTTCAACCAAGGATCCCAGGCTCAAACACCAAGAGGAGACAGGCAGGGAATGTGTGAGTGAAATGGGCCAGATATAAAGGCAAACACATCCAACTGTGTGATGGGGGACAGGCTGGGAGGGTCTGGGGAACCCAGTCCCATCATAGCTATGACCTATATGAGAACAGTGTGGCCAGGTCTTTTGATTTTTCAGGGCAAAGCAGACAGCTAGACTTTTTTTTTTTCCTTTTCTCTATCTTATTGTGGTTGAATAGCCTCATTTTTAAAACTGCTATGTTTTTAAAAATAATAATAGGAGAAACTGGGTATGGGGCTTATGGGAACTCTCTGGACCATCTTTGCAACTTTTCTGCAAATCTAAATCTATTCCAAAAGAAAAATTTTTATCAAAGGGAGTAAAAACACCAGAAGGGCCAAAAGAAATAGACCTGTTAGCAGAGTCAGCCCCCAGGCAACTGTTTGCAAACTCTATTTTCAATAGCAGTAAAACTGGGCACTAAAGTCAAAGCCAGGGCCTGCAGTCTGAACAGCAGACACACTCCCCACGACCTGGCCAGGCTGGGGAGGCAAAGCCCACACTTAGAAGACGGAGGCTGAAGAAGACAGGGGACAGGCAGAGAAGAGCAGGTGAAGGGTGTGTGGGGCTGGAGTAGCGGGTCTGGGTAGACAGTTGAAGTTGAGAGGATGTGGAGAAAAGGGGACCCTCACGCACTGTTCCTGGGAACGTCAGCTGGTACAGCCATTATTGAATACAGCATGGAGTTTCTTCTCAAAATTAAAAATAGATCTACCATGTGATCCAATCATCCCACTTCTGGACTTGATCCAGGTCCACACCCTGACTCTGCTGCTTACCAGCTGAGTGACCTCAGGAAAGTCACTTCCTCTCTTTAGACTTCAGTTTCCTGGTCTGTAATATTATGAAGATAATGATTTCTTGGCCTCGGATGCTACCTGGTCCACCGCGTCAGCACAGCAGGCACAGTTTCTCAGGCTCAGGGGAGCAGGGCCCCCACAGGCAGATCTGGCTGGGGTCCCAGCTTGGCACAGCCGGGCTCTGCCTCTGGTTTAGCTGACAGCTGGCAGCCCTCACTGGTAACACAGCCCGTTGTTCCCAGAATCTCTGCTCTGCAGTTTCTCTACTTCTCTGCCCCAGACTTTGCTTCCCTTGCAGAGCAGGGCTCTGCTGCTTGACTCTGGCTTGCTTTAGGCAGAACCTTTTACCGCAAAGGGCAGAGCACAAAGAGTTAGAGCGAAGGTATGAGGACTTATCGACCCAGAGAACTGCAACAAACAGGACGTGGAACTGGCTTCGCAGGGATGACTAAGGGTGGAGGCTCTACCCTCTTCCTCCCTCCCCTTGGCTCTGCTTCCTTCTGTGTCAACACCCTACTCAGGCAAGTCTTCTCCCCACCAGGGGGAAGATGGCCACCAGCGACTCCATGCTTAGCTGGTCCTTACAGCTGTGTGATCTCAGAGGGAGAGGGCCTGTCTCCCTCCCAGTGTCCATATCAGAGGATCCTGTTAATAAGAGAGAAGGGAAGGGTCTGGACAGACCCCTCAGAGCTCCTCCAAATGAGCTAATGCACCCTCCCTTCACAGGGTCTGGGGAGAACGATGGTCTGTCTCCCTGATGGAACTGTCGTCCATGCCCCCCCAACCCAAGAAGGTGAGCTGTGAGGTTCATGGTGTCAGCAAAGGCAGGGTGGGCTAGATCAAAGGGCTCAGAAGACAGTGGAAAATTTGGAAAGACAGGAATCTGCTTCCAGTCTTTCTGGTCAGAAACAGGAAACAAAGGGACACCAGAAGGGACTGGAGGCCAGGGCTGGGTCTCCCACCACAGTCTCCAGGGGCCCTGGAAGAGATAATGCCCTGGCCTTCTCCTAGGCTCTGGGTCTAGCCAGGCTGCCTCCTGTACCGGGGGCGCAGATTAATAAACAATAGGAAGATGGGTGCCTTAGAATAAACCGGGACTGGGAGGACCATCCCCAAGAAAAAGAAATGCAAAGAGGCAAAATGGTTGTCTGTGAAGGCCTTACAAATAGCGGAAAAAAGAAGAGAAGCTAAAGGCAAAGGAAAAAAGGAAAAATAAACCCATTTGAATGCAGAGTTAGAAAGAATAGCAAGGAGAGATAAGAAAGCCTTCCTTAGTGATCAGTGTAAAGAAATAGAGGAAAACAATAGAATGGGAATGACTAGAGATCTCTTCAAGAAAATTAGAGATACCAAGGGAACATTTCATGCAAAGATGAGCACAACAAAGGAGAGAAATGGTAAGGACCTAACAGAAGCAAAAGATATTAAGAGGTGGCAAGAATACACAGAAGAACTGTATAACAAAGGTCTTAATAACACAGATATCCACAATGATGGGGTCACTCACCTAGACCCAGACATTCTGGAATGTGAAGTCAAATGGGACCTTAGGAGGCATCACTACAAACAAAGCTAGTGGAGGTGATAGAATTCCAGCTGAGCTATTGCAAGTCTTAAAAGATGATGCTGTTAAAGTGCTACACTCAATATGCCAGCAAATTTGGAAAACTCAGCAGTGGCCACAGGACTGGAAAAGGTCAGTTTTCATTCCAACCCCAAAGAAAGGCAATGCCAAAGAATGTTCAAACTACCACACAATTGCATTCATCTCACATGCTAGTAAAGTAATGCTCAAAATTCTCCAAGCAAGGCTTCAATAGTACATGAACCAAGAACTTCCAGATGTTCAACCTGGATTTAGCAAAGGCAGAGAAACCAGACATCAAATTGCCAACATCCATTGGATTATCGAAAAAGCAAGTTCCAGAAAAATATCTATTTCTGCTTTATTGACTACACCAAAGCCTTTGACTATGTGGATCACAACAAACTGTGGAAAATTCTTAAAGAGATGGAAATACCAGACCACCTTAGCTGCCTCCTGAGAAATCTGTATGCAGGTCAAGAAGCAACAGTTACAGCTGGACATGGAACAACAGACTGGTTCCAAATTGGGAAGGGAGTATGTCAAGGCTGTATATTATCACCCTGCCTATTTAACTTATATGCAGAGTACATCATGTGAAATGCCAGGCTGGATGAAACACAAGCGGGAATCCAAGATTGCCGGGGAAAATATCAATAACTTCAGATATGCAGATGACACCACCCTTATGGCAGAAAGTGAAGAGAAACTGAAGAGCCTCTTGATGAAAGTGAAAGAGAGGAGTGAAAAAGCTGGTTTAAAACTCAACATTCAAAAGACCAAGATCATGGCATCTGGTCCCCTCACTCCATGGCAAATAGATGGGGAAACTTGGAAACAGTGAGAGACTTTATTTTCTTGGGCTCCAAAACCACTGCAGATGGTGACTGCAGCCATGATATTAAAAAATGCTTGCTCCTTGGAAGAAAAGCTATGACCAACCATATTAAAAAAAAAAAAAAACACAGAGACATTAGTTTGCTGACAAAGGTCCGTCTAGTCAAAACTACATTTTTCCAGTAGTCATGTATGGATGTGAGGGCTGGACCATAAAGAAAGCTGAGCGCCGAAGAATTGATGCTTTTGAACTGTGGTGTTGGAGAAGACTCTTAAGAGTCCCTTGGACTGTGAGGAAACCCAACCAGTCCATCCTAAAGGAAATCAGTCCTGAATATTCATTGGAAGGACTGATGCTGAAGCTGAAATTCCAATACTTTGGCCACCTGATGCGAAGAACTGACTCATTGAAAAAGATCCTGATGCTGGGAAAGATTGAAGGCAAGAGGAGAAGGAGATGACAGAGGATGAGATGGTTGGATGGCATCACCGACTCAATGAACATGAGTTTGAGTAAGCTCTGGGAGTTGGTTATGGACAGGGAGGCCTGGTTGTGCTGCAGTTCATGGGGTCGCAAACAGTCAGATATGACTGAGCAACTTAACTGAACTGAACTGACTGGGAAAGATTAAGTATCAGTGCATGAGCAAATCACAAAAGGAACCAATCAGCAGGAAACACCATCAGCTGCACCAATCAGATGAATTCGTTTTTCAGCCAGTCACCTGTTGAGAGCTGCTATTCAGAAACAGGGATGCTGGCGTTAGTGCGGCCTCCAGATGCTCAATGAACTTGGGCTTCTGGGAGTCTCCCCATCTCCCACAGCAGAGGGTACTCTCCTACTGAACACACAAGTACAAAATGACCTTCCATTGGATGGAAGCCTTTCGTCGCAGGCAGGGAGAGGGGGGGCCAAGCCTGACATTTCAGTGGTGCGTAGAGACACTCCTGTCTCCAGGCCCCTGATGATGTCAAAATGTTATGATTTTCCTGGAAGAAATGATGAGTGGAACCAAGTGGAATTAAACATCGGCCTGACTGGAGAGGTTGCTGAGGAGTATGTAGCCATGGTTACAGCATCCTTGCTGGCTCACCAGTCATCAAAGGGGACACGGGAAGCTGGGAGAGGAGGGGCCTGTCAGACCCTCCTGGGGACCCCACCCCTGCATCTCTGTCTCCTCCAGAAGACTGAGGACCCCCTACTTTGTTCATTCATTCCCTCCCTCCTTCCGTATGTTTCCCTAGCATCTATTTTGTTCTGAACAGCATGACATGTTCCCTGTCCTCAGATATCCTATGGTCTAGCAGAGGAGGGAGACATAAATAGATAAGCTAATGAATATAATCAGAAACTGGGATGTTTATTGTGAAGTGAGAGAAGAGAACAACATGAAGGAGAAGAAAATCAAGCTTAAATTAGGGGTCTGAGGAGGGCCTCCCTGAGGGAGCATTTGCACTGAGGCCAGAGGGATCAGCAGTCAGACAAAAATGAAGAGCTCTCCTGGTGGCAGTAACTGCCAAGCAAAGGCCCTGAGGCAGCAAGGAGGTTGGGGCAGCCCAGGAACAGAGGCTGCCAGTGTGGCTAGAACAAGGCTGGAAACTGACAAGGACCCAGGTCAGGAGGGACCACGTGGTCTCGTAGTGGTTTATCTCAAGACAGTTGGGGGTGTGGGAGAGCTTTAAACTGGTTTGTGATGCCATCAGGCTCTTGTTTTAACCTCTTTTGTCCTCCCTGTGGAGAGTGGACTAGGGGAGGGGAAAGGAGGGAGAAGAGCATTCCAGGAAGGAGGGAGAAGAGCATTCCAGGAAGAGGGGACAGCTTGCAGGCAGTCAGGCCAGTCTTGAAGAAGCAGAAACTGCCAGAAGCAGGTGGGAGCATGGAAGAGAGGGAGGTGCTTGAGATGAGGGTGGGGATTGGATGAGGTTCTGCTGCAGAGGGCTTCACAGGTGCCTGTTTAGTTCACTCGCTCAGTCTGACTCTTTGCAACCCCGTGGACTGCAGCATGCCAGGCTTCCCTGTCCATCACCAACCCCTGGAGCTTACTCAAACTCATGTCCATAGAGTCGGTAATGCCATCCAACCATCTCATCCTCTGTCGTCCCCTTCTCCTCCTGCCTTCAATCTTTCTCAGCATCAGGGTCTTTTTCAGTGAATCAGTTCTTCGCATCAGGTGGCCAAGTAGTGTCCTGTTCAGAGTGCAGCTTTTTAAGTGGGGGAAGTGACATGATCCAGTTTTTTCTAAGTTTCCCTTAACCTCAGCCTTACTTTGTCCAACAGTCACTCCTGAACCAGGTGTTAGGAGGCGCAGCTCCTACTGGATGGAAGGAGAGGGAGGAATCCTCAGACAGGGACATTAGGGCCCTGGCTCTGTGCTTCTCAGCTGTGTGACCTTGGGTGAACTCCTGAACCTCTCCGAGCCTCATCTCCCTCCTCAGGAAGCAGCGCTGAGACCCCTCACTCCATCGGCCTTCCCTCAGGGTCTGATAAGCACTCATGTGTGGCTTAGTCCTCAGTGCTATCACCCATGTCATCGTGAATCCATCTTCCCCAGGGAAGGGGTCATCACTACATCCCTGGAAGGCAGAAGAGCCGAGGGAGTCTCTCCCATTTCCCAGATGGGAAAGCTGAGGTCCAGGGAAGGAACACGACTTACCCAAGGGTGGCGAGTGGCAGGTAGCGGCCAGGAGACAGAGGCTGAGGATGCTGGACTGTTAGTGCTGGTATTCTCTGGAGCCCAGTAGATATAAATTCACATCCTGTCTCCTAGTCACAGGCTAGGTGCTTGAGTCAGGTGACCCAACCTCTCTGGACCTCCGTCACCTCATCCCCAGTTTGGCAGAAGTTCAGAAGGACCGAGGTCACCCCATGTGTGGAGCCTGGCACAGGGAAGAAACTATTTAAACTGACCAAAAGTACACTGCCTGGGAGAACTACTCTCCCCTCCTAGGGAACAGTTGCCCCAAGCCCCCCCACACATGAATCTCTCATCTCTCACTTGGCTCTTGGCAGGATCCACTGTCATTTCTATACAGATGTAACAGTGACAATAATTATGCTCATCCCAGCTCACAGACCCACCCTCCCAGCAACACTTGGCAGCACCAGCTGCACTCCCCCTACGGCCCCAGAAAGAAGGGTGCTCAACGCTGTCATAGGGCAGGACATCCAATATCCACACACCGTGGGACTCTGAGCGGGCAGGCCTTTCTCATCCTCAGCCTCAGTTTCCTCATCTGCTCAAAGCAGGTACTGAACTAAATACTTACAGAGGTGTGAAGTGTCGGTCACACTGGGCAACCAAGTTCTGAGGATGTTTATGGGATGTGTGTGGGGGTCGTGGCCTCTGACCTTACCCCTCTCCCCTCCCCCCAACTCACAAAGCAACAGCCATCATGGCCTTCTGTATGACCTTCTGTCATGCAGGCTCTGCCTACTCCAGCCTCAGGGCCTTTGCACGCACTGTTTCTTCTGCCTCCCTCAGGTGGAACCAGGTTTGTCCCTTCGTTTCACTCAGGTCTCAGTTCAGACATCCCTTGGAGTGTCACCCACTCCAGCCCAGCAGTCCTTGACCCCCTGCATTTGTCCCCCCCTCCAGATTCATGTGTTAAAGCCCTAGCCCCCAGGACCTTAGAATGTGACTGTATTTAGAGACAGCGCTTCGGTTAAAATGAGGCTGTCAAGAGGGGACTTCATCCAATCTGACTGCTGTTCCTTCTCTAAGAAGAAGAGATTGGGACACACAGAGAGACAGCAGCGGGTGTGTGTACACAGAGGAAGATGCAGCAAGAAGGTGGCTGTCTGCAAGCCAGGGAGAGAGGCTTCAAAGAAAACTCAATCTGCCACCGCTTTGATTTTGGACTTCTAGCCTCTGTAACTGTGAGAAAACAGATTTCTGTTGCTTAAGTTACCCAGTCTGTGGCATTTCATTAAGAGAGCCCACGTAAACTAATACAGCCCCCAACTCTATTTTATGTTTCTGTATAGCACTTATCAGCTCTGACATTTGGTATACGTGCATGTGTGTTTATTATTTGCCCTTTCCCCACCCCGTACACCAGGAACTCCGTGAGATCAGGGACTTAGTCTGTTCTGTTCTGTTTCCAGGAAGAGTAAGCACAGAGTAGGTCCTCAATAAGTGAAGAAATTGGAGCCAGATAGCCCTGAGTTCAAGTTCAAGCCCCTTCATTCCCTTACTCTGTAACCTTGGACTGCATCTTGAGCTCTCTGAGCCCAGTGTGTCTCCTCTGTAAAATGGTCCTAATAATCGTGCCAGACTCAGAAGACGGTGTGCCATGGTAGTGGATTAATGCAGGCCAATCACCTAGTGCAGGGCTCCAGAAATAAGAGATAAATTGTTGCTGTTACCTTAACAGCAGTAAGTCCATTCTTTCATCCTTTCCACAAACACACACTGACATCTTTTCTGCTGCCAGATGCTGGGAAGGTGGAAAATCAGGCTTGGCTTCTGAACTAGAGATGCTCCCACTTTAGTGAGGAAGACAGAACAAGGAATCAATAATGGGGGGCCATGAGCAAAGACAGAAATAGACTCTTCAGTGAAGGCTCACAGAGAGGAGGGTGTAGAGGCTGGGTCTTGAGGAGTGAGTAAGAGCTCTCCATGCCAATAGGGAGGGAAGTGCATCCAGGCAGAGGAAAGCATGCTAATTGCTCAGTCATGTCTGACTCTTTGTGATCCCATCCTCCTCTGTCCATGGATTCTCCAGGCAAGAATATTGGAGTGAGTTTCCATTCCCTTCTCCAGGGATCTTCCCAACCCAGGGATGGAACCCAGGTCTCCTGTACTACAGGCAAATTCTTTACCATCTGAGGCACCAGGGAAGCTAGGCAGAGGAAAAGGCAGGTGCAAAACCGGGGTGGCTCTTTGCAAGGTGTGTTCCTGGTTAATGTCCATTCCTCTGCCTAGCTGGTGAAGGGCCAAGGAATTTAGACCATGATCCAAGGACAGCATGGAGCCTGGAAAAGATTTCTAGCAGGAGGGACCCGGTCAATTTTGTGCTGTGGAGGATCACTCCAGGGCAGAGTGGAGGGTGGGCTGAAGGGGAAAGGTTTAAGGGCAAAGAGACTGTCAATGCATAGAGCTGGAGTATGGCGGGGTGGCAGTCAGCCAGAGGACCAGGAAGGGGCCCAGGGGTGAGGATGAAGCCCAGGTCAGCTCAGGAGAAGCAACCAGGCCAAGGGGCTTGATGTGGAAGTGTCTGAGCTGCAGGATGGGTGTGCCCCACAAGGTAGAGCTGGACTGACTGGCAGGTTTCCGTGGTTGTGGGTCAAAGAGCTGAGGCAGGTCAGTCAGTGTATCATCTTCACAGTTCACAGGGAGTCAGGAAGGAACATTCTGTCAACCAGAGCCAGAGCAGGAAACCTGATAGATCTGGAGAAGTTTCCTTCCACAAGAAAGCCAAAGGGAAATACATTTGTTTTCATGACACATGTTTTCAGGAGCCCACATGCTTGTTTTTGTACTGGAGAGCCATGAATGGAAAATTCCACCTAGCTGAGACAGACACTTCCTCCTCCAGGCACTAAACAATAGAGGAAGCTTCTGTCCTAAGTTACTGGTGCCTGAAATTCTGCTATTTGAGCTTCATTCCTAAAGCTTGAGGCTTTGTTCTTTGTAAAAACACAAACAACTCCACAGGAGTCGTGTCTTCAACACAGACTTATTTTCATTAATTCAACATATATTTATTGACTTCTTCTTCTAAACCAGGCAGTACCTAGAGGCTGGGAATAAAGAGATTAATTAAGACTTGTCCAGGTCCATACCTTTGTTTTAAAATGATTAGAGAAGACAGTGTAAGTGATACAAATCTTAACACTTTGTGAAGCAGGAAGTCTGTGTTCTCAAGGGTCCAGAGAACTGCAAACTGGGGCAGAAGGCAGGAAGTATTTATAAGATAAAGAATAAAGAACAAAGAAGAGAAAAGCAGAAAACCAATATAAAACAAGGACGAGAAAAGGGGAAAATAAATAAGAAACAAGGAAAAAGCCTAGAGTCCAGAGCTGGCTTGGCCTTTGGGGATTGGCTTTTTAGATACACTGCATTTCTGGTCAAGTGGAATGTTACCTGGGTTTCATTATGCTGATGTAGCACCCTGGGCAGGAGTAGCTTGATCTTGGGCCTAGAGATTTATTTCAATACCTTCAAGGAACTGGCAAACTCTGCGTGTAGAGGGTGGGGGGTGGGGAGCAATAGAAAATCTGACCTTAATGGTGCAGCAAATGGGAATCCCCAGCAGAGGTAACTCATTTCATAATTGCGAAAGGTGAAGCAGGGGCTGCAGTCTAAAGGGTGAAGTGGGTTGGGTGGGGAAGGACAATCCTAGCTGAGGGGCACAGCCAGGAAGAAGGGATGGAGTCCTGAGCCAAAGTGGAGGGGAACAGGAGACTCCATGCCTCTCAACAGGCTTGGACATGAGGCAGGACATGGGCGATGTGGCAGGGAGACTTCTCATTGACTGATGTTATCACACATCTCAGGTGGGAGCATCTGCCACAACCTTTGCTGCTTCCATCCCCAGCTTCCAACTCACCTCCTCCCAGCAATTCCACCACACTCCTTGACTGAGCTGCCGGCTTCCTCAGTCAGGAGGTGTGATGATTTGCCCTCAAGTCCAGAGATGGGGTAAATTAAGACCACTGTGAGGGACCGCGCAGCAGAAGCACGCCGGCTGCGACGGACCGCGCAGAAGCGTGACCGAGAGGAGCTACCCCCGCCCGAGTTCAGGGGCGGCGGCCGAGAGGAGCAACCCCACGTCCAAGGAGCGGTGGATGCATGGGCGCAGGAGGGCCAAGAGGAGCTACTCCACATTCAAGGTCAGGAGAGGCAGCAGTGAGGAGATACCCCTCGTCCAAGGTAAGGAGCAGTGGCTGCGTTTTGCTGGAGAAGCCGTGAAGAGATACCCACGACCAAGGTAAGAGAAACCCAAGTAAGACAGTAGGTGTTGCGAGAGGGCATCAGAGGGCAGACACACTGAAGCCATGCTCACAGAAAACTCGTCAATCTAATCACACTAGGACCACAGCCTTGTCTAACTCAATGAAACTAAGCCATGCCCTGTGGGGCCACCCAAGACGGGTGGGTCATCGTGGAGAGGTCTGACAGAATGTGGTCCACCGGACAAGGGAATGGTGAACCACTTCAGTATTCTTGCCTTGAGAACCCCATGAACAGTATGAAAAGGCAAAATATAGGATACTGAAAGAGGAACTCCCCAGGTTGGTAGGTGCCCAATATGCTACTGGAGATCAGTGGAGAAATAACTCCAGAAAGAATGAAGGGATGGAGCCAAAGCAAAAACAATACCCAGTTGTGGATGTGACTGGTGATAGAAGCAAGGTCTGATGCTATAAAGAGCAATGCTGCATAGGAACCTGGAATGTCAGGTCCATGAATCAAAGCAAATTGGAAGTAGTCAAATAGGAGATGGCAAGAGTGAATGTCAACATCCTAGGAATCAACGAGCTAAAATGGACTGGAATGGGTGAATTTAACTCAGATGACCATTGTATCTACTACTGCGGGCAGGAATCCCTCAGAAGAAATGGAGTAGCCCTCATGGTCAACAAAAGAGTCTGAAATGCAGTACTTCGATGCAATCTCAAAAATGACAGAATGATCTCTGTTTGTTTCCAAGGCAAACCATTCAATATCACAGTTGTCCAAGTCTATGCCCCAACCAGTAATGCTGAAGAAGCTGAAGTTGAATGGTTCTATGAAGACCTACAAGACCTTTTAGAACTAACACCCCAAAAAGATGTCCTTTTCATTATAGGGGACTGGAATGCAAAAGTAGGAAGTCAAGAAACATCTGGAGTAACAGGCAAATTTGGCCTTGGAATGAGGAATGAAGCAGGGCAAAGACTAATAGAGTTTTGCCAAGAAAATGCACTGGTCATAGAAAACACCCTCTTCCAAAAACACAGGAGAAGACTCTACACATGGACATCACCAGATGGTCAACACAAAAATCAGACTGATTATATTCTTTGCAGTCAGAGATGGAGAAGCTCTATACAGTCAACAAAAACAAGACCAGGAGCTGACTGTGGCTCAGATCATGAACTCCTTATTGCCAAATTCAGACTCAAATTGAAGAAAGCAGGGAAAACCACTAGACCATTCAGGTGTGACTTAAAATCAAATCCCTTATGATTTTACAGTGAAAGTGAGAAATAGATTTAAGGGACTAGATCTGACAGATAGAGTGCCTGATGAACTATGGATGGAGGTTCGTGACATTGTATAGGAGACAGGGATCAAGATCATCTCCATGGAAAAGAAATACAAAAAAGCAAAATGGCTCTCTGGAGAGGGCTTACAAATAGCTGTGAAAAGAAGAAAAGCGAAAAGCAAAGGAGAAAAGGAAAGATATAAGCATCTGAATGCAGAGTTCCAAAGAATAGCAAGAAGAGATAAGAAAGCCTTCTTCAGCGATCAATGCAAAGAAATAGAGGAAAAGAACAGAATGGGAAAGACTAGAGATCTCTTCAAGAAAATGAGAGATACCAAGGGACATTTCATGCAAAGATGGGTTCGATAAAGGACAGAAATGGTCTGGACCTAACAAAAGCAGAAGATGTTAAGAAGAGGTGGCAAGAATACACAGAAGAACTGTACAAAAAGATCTTCAAGACCAAGATAATCACGATGGTGTGATCACTCACCTACAGTCAGACATCCTGGAATGTGAAATCAAGGTGACCTTAGAAAGCATCACTACTAACAAAGCTAGTGGAGGTGATGGAATTCCAGTGGAGCTATTTCAAATCCTGAAAGATGTTGCTGTGAAAGTGCTACACTCAATATGCCAGCAAATTTGGAAAACTCAGCAGTGGCCACAGGACTGGAAAAGGTCAGTTTTCATTCCAATCCCAAAGAAAGGCGATGCCAAAGAATGCTCAAACTACCGCACAATTGCACTCATCTCACACACTAGTAATGGAATGCTCAAAATTCTCCAAGCCAGGCTTCAGCAATACATGATCCGTGAACTTCCAGATGTTCAAGCTGGTTTTAGAAAAGGCAGAGGGACCAGAGAACAAATTGCCAACATCTGCTGGATTATCGCAAAAGCAAGAGAGTTCCAGAAAAACATCTATTTCTGCTTTATTGACTATGCCAAAGCCTTTGACTGCGTGGATCACAATAAACTGTGGAAAATTCTGAAAGAGATGGAATTACCAGACCACCTGACCTGCCTCTTGAGAAACCTGTATGCAGGTCAGGAGGCAACAGTTAGAACTGGACATGGAACAACAGACTGGTTCCAAATAGGAAAAAGTGTACTTCAAGGCTGTATATTGTCACCCTGCTTATTTAACTTATATGCAGAGCACATCATGAGAAATGCTGGGCTGGAAGAAACACAAGCTGGAATCAAGATTGCCAGGAGAAATATCAATAACTTCAGATATGCAGATGATACCACCCTTATGGCAGAAAGTGAAGAACTAAAGAGCCTCTTGAGGAAAGTGAAAGTGGAGAGTGAAAAAGTTGGCTTAAAGCTTAACATTCAGAAAATGAAGATCATGGCATCTGGTCCCATCACTTCATGGGAAATAGATGGGGAAACAGTGGAAACAGTGTCAGACTTTATTTTGGGGGGGCTCCAAAGTCACTGCAGATGGTGACTGCAGCCATGAAATTAAAAGACGCTTACTTCTTGGAAGGAAAGTTATGACCAACCTAGATAATATATTCAAAAGCAGAGACATTACTTTGCCAACAAAGGTCCATCTAGTCAAGGCTATGGTTTTTCCAGTGGTCATGTATGGATGTGAGAGTTGGACTATAAAGAAAGCTGAGTGCCGAAGAATTGATGCTTTTGAACTGTGGTGTTGGAGAAGACTCTTGAGAGTCCCTTGGACTGCAAGGAGATCCAACCAGTCCATTCTAAAGGAGATCGGTCCTGGGTATTCTTTGGAAGGAATGATGCTAAAGCTGAAACTCCAGTACTTCAGCCACCTCATGCAAAGAGTTGACTCACTGGAAAAGATTCTGATGCTGGGAAGGATTGGGGGCAAGAGGAGAAGGGGACGACAGAGGATGAGATGGCTGGATGGCATCACTGACTCAATGGACATGAATCTGAGTGAACTCTGGGAGTTGGTGATGGACAGGGAGGCCTGGCGTGCTGCGATTCATGGTGTCGCAAAGAGTCGGACACAACTGAGTGACTGAACTGAACCAGAGGTGGGGCCTGATTGGCTTAAGCCACCAGCCTACTCCATCCTGCTGGTAGGTGATTGGTTCAGGGCAGGGCACATGACCCAGCTCAGGTGATTGAAACGGGAGACGCTTGCTGGGCTTTTGGGAAAAGGATTCACCTCTCCCCTCTGAGGGTCTTCCATGGTGCTCGGATGGTAAAAGAATCTGCCTGCGATGCAGGATACCTGAGTTTGATCCCTGGGTGGGGAAGATCCCCAGGAGGAGGAAGTGGCTGGAGAGTTCCACAGAGGAGCTTGGCACGCTGCAGTCCATGTGGTCACAAAGACTCCGACACAAATGAGTAACTAACACTTCTCACTTTCCCCGCTCTGAGAGAGCTCCCAGAAGGGCGTTCTGGCTCCACGGAGTGAGGGGGTGAGGAGTCAGGGGCAAAGATGACACTGGAGGAGAAAATGTCAGAGAAATGGAGCCTGACTGGACCTACCTTATGGGTCTCAGTTCTCTGAGCCAGCAAGCTCCCACATTTGTTTAACCCATTTATTGTGCCTGTCAGTGCAGGAGACGTAAGAGACCTGGGTTCAATCCCTGTGTCGGGAAGATCCCCTGGAGAAGGGAATGGCAACCTACTCCAGAATTCTTGCCTGGAGAATCCCATGGACAGAGGAGCCTGGCAGGCTGCAGTCCATGGGGTCAAAAAGAGTCAGACACAACTGAAGTGACTTAGTACATTGTTACCTTCAAGTAAAAAGTTCCTAACTGAAGCAGGGCATTTCTGGAGGAGAGACTTGGATAGAACTGGAAAAGGGGTGCCACAACCTGGAGTAGGGTGGAGATGGTCAGATCCCATTTCTCTTTGATTCCATCTCCATGAATAGTACTTAGGAGTCAAGATCTTTCCCAGGAAAATATCTCCTGACCCCTATCACTGCCCTATGTGTGATGGACAGGGAAGCCTGGTGTCCTGCTATCCATGGGGTCGCAAAGAGTCAGACATGACTTGGTGGCTGAAAAGCTGTCACTGCCCTGGCTCTGCTCAGGGAGCCCAGGTGTCAGGAGTCCTGGGTTCCAGCCTAAGCCAGCCAGTTGCCTGACTGTGGGGCTCTGTGTGAATCATACTCCCTCTCTGATCCTCCACTTGTGATTCACCCACCAGCCCCTAGACTGAGCTCTGGGGCGATGTCCAAGCAGTCCCAGAACCCAGAGCAACCCTGGCCAGAGCAGGTATCAGCTGGCTTGTTGATCAGTCAGTACGGGAGCTGTACCTTCCAGCTCTAACCTCTTATGGAAGGGACCAGTTGTTCCTCTGTTCACCCAAAACGCCTCCTGGAGACCCCCGCCCAATCTTACAGCAGCAGAGAGAGATTTCACTGGGGGAGATTGAGCATGCAACCTGCATGGTTCAGCTCACACAGAATCTCTAGTGCTGTTGAAGGCTCACTGAAACACAGTTCATCTGTCGAGTGAGAAAAGAAATTCCCCCAAAAGCTCAACCCTTTACTTTCCAGCTGCAGCTGACCTAGGGCAGTAAAGCTCTAAGACTCTTTCCTCAGTCTGCTCATTGCAGGCAATGATGAAGAGCCTAGGCTTTAACAAGGGTCGAAGAGTGAAACAAATCAATGAGATGGGTTGTGGGGAGCAGGGGGTGGTTTTGGGGTGGGCAGAGGATCAGTCTAGGTTTATTCCTTTGCTGGGTGGCACGGGTTGCATCTCAGAGGGTACCACATGTGTCTGTATTCACAGGCAGGCTCAGAGAAGGCAGGGATGGAGGGAATCATCTTCTCCCAGGAAGAAAAGCTACAACTCAGAGAGCACTGAAGGGGAGTCAGGGGTTCAGTGGGATCCTATGTATGTGTGGCGTGTGTGTGTGTGTATGTAGCCCTTGTGTGAGATGTGAGGGTGGGGTGGCAAAGAAAGTGGTAGAGGAAAAGGAGGAAGTAGCAGATGATGGTGTGAATTCCAAGGTGAGTGTCTTGAGCACTGTACCCCACCACACGCACACACACACACACACACACACACATAATACACTTGCCAGAGGAATTTTTCAGGTGTGCCTAGCAGTACAAGGAGCCATAAGATAGGCATAGAACATCTTCCCTCTGTTTCAGTTTTACTCCAGTGCATGAGAAATACCATTGTTTTGTATTTTGTATTTTTTTAACATTTATTTATTTGGCTGCATTGCATCTTAGTTGTGGCACACAGCATTGTGTTGCATCGTGCAGGATCTTTCGTTGCAGCACGTGGACTCTCCAGTTGTGGTATGCGGGCTCAGTATTTGCGGCGCGTGGGCTCCAGAGCACTCAGGCTTATTGGTAGTTGCTCTGCAGCATGTGGGACCTCAATTCCCTAACCAGGGATCGAACTCGCATCCCCTGCATTACAAGGCGAATTCTTAACCACTGGACCACCAAGGAAGTCCTTATATTTTGTATTAAAACAACTATGGGTATAATATAGATAGCAAAATATGCATATTTTTGAAATATTAAATTGGAGAATTCAAAGAACCTGTTAGCCTGGTTTGGGGTCTGGATGAAGCACCGTCTGCATTCAGACCTTTTGGTAACCTGGGTGTTCCCCTGTCATGCCAATTAGCAAGAAACTTCCAGTTCCTGCTTCTCTGGGGCAGACTGGAGGGCGGGGCGGGGCTGTTGGAGGGATCTGTCCATGGTGCTGAAGCAGGATTAAATATTTTCAACAGGTAAATTCAGATCTTTAAGTCTCTGATCTATCTCTATCTTGTGGAAGGGGATGAAGAGGGCAGGCTCAGATCTCAGGAAGCTGAGTAACCCTAAGGGCTGGGGAGTGAATATTCCTTACTATTTACCCTTCAGTTCAGGAGACAGAATCCTCAGGGCAAGGTAGTGATGGAGGTTAACGAGGAAAGCTGGAGAACAAGATTAGAGCAACTGTGGTTGGCATTCACAAATTTCAGGGTAAACGTTTTGTTGAGTTTTGAGACTTTTTTCAACTTCCTAAGAACCATCCTGGGTTCTTGAAGAAGCAAGAAACCCAAAGGTATGTGTGTGTGTGTGTGTACATGCATGGGTATGTATCTGACTGACTGCATGTAATAGATTCTCTGAGATGATACATCTCTCATATTAAACAATTGGCATCTCATAAGCCAGTTAGTCAAGAGGGAAAATACAGGGCAAATGTTTAGCTGAAATTTTATCCCAGTTCAAAAATGTAATCATTCCATGATAATTTTTAAATGTATGAAAATAGTGAATCACTATGCTGTATAACAGGAACTAACATAGTGTTGTAGGCCAATTACACTTCAAAAACAAACGAACAAACTCATAGAAAAAGAGATCAGATTTGTGTTACCAGAGGCACGGGGTAGGGTGAGGGGGAACTGGATGAAGGCAGTCAAAAGTTACTAATTTCCAGTTATAAGATGAATAAACACTAAGGATGTAATGTACAGTATGATAAATATAACACCACTGTATGCCAAGAGAATAAATCCTAAGTTCTCATCACAAGGAAACATTTTTTTCTGTTTGTTTAATTCTGTATCTATATGAGATGATGAATGTTCACTAAACATCATGATAATCATCTCATGGTATATACAAGTGATTATGTTGTACACCTTAAACTTATATAGTGCTGCATGTCAACCATATCTCAATAGAACTGGAAGAAAATTTAATAAAAACAAAAATTAATTAATTATTTAAATGTGTTAAATTTCAGTTCAGTTCAGTTCAGTCACTCAGTCGTCTCCAACTCTTTGCGACCCCATGAATTGCAGCATGGCCAGGCCTCCCTGTCCATCATCAACTCCCGGAGTTCACTCAAACTCATGTCCATCTAGTCAGTGACGCCATCCAGCCATCTCATCCTCTGTCATCCCCCTCTCCTCCTGCACCCTATCCCTCCCAGCATCAGAGTCTTTTCCGATGAGCCAACTCTTCACATGAGGTGGCCAAAGTACTGGAGTTTCAGCTTTAGCATCATTCCTTCCAAAGAACACCCAGGACTGATCTCCTTTAGAATGGACTGGTTGGATCTCCTTGCAATCCAAGGGACTCTCAAGAGTCTTCTCCAACACCACAGTTCAAAAGTATCAATTCTTTGGTGCTCAGCTTTCTTCACAGTCCAACTCTCACATCCATACATGACCACAGGAAAAACCATAGCCTTGACTAGACGGACCTTTGTTGGCAAAGTAATGTCTCTGCTTTTGAATATGCTATCTAGGTTGGTCATAATTTTCCTTCCAAGGAGTAAGTATCTTTTAATTTCATGGCTGCAATCACCATCTGCAGTGATTTTGGAGCCCAAAAAAATAAAGTCTGACACTGTTTTCACTGTTTCCCCATTTTTTTCCCATGAAGTGATGGGACCAGATGCCCCCAGGTAGACATGCTAAAAAGAGAAATCTCTGTCATCCCCGAGAAAAGGGTTTCCCTCTTGGTGGGTGCCGTGGGGAAAGCCTACAAGGATTTCATAACCCCAGGAAGCTGGAAAACCCACAGCTCAGTGCATACTTCCTTCTGGCAGGCATTATCCATGGTTCTACTTCCTGTCCAGCCCATCAGGATTGCACGGAAGGTCCCCTCCCCTCAGCCCCTCAGTCCTCAGCTGCTCTGCCCCTCAGTCTTGCTAGGCCTTTGACTCCTGGGAAACTCCAGCCTGGAGATGTGGTGCTGATCAACTCTGACAGGTGCTCAGAGCCTCAGCTTCAGACATCAGGGTTGGAGTGTGGGCGCCACTCACCCACTGGGGAATCTGGGGGGATGTTGTTTCACCTGCTGCGCCTTGTTTGATATCAATGCTGACTCCAGTGAGTGCCCAAGGTGTCTGCATATGGTCAATGCCCTGTCACCCCCTCTCCCATCTCTCTAACATCACACCCATTGTTTATACATATGACAGTCATTCGATCATCATTAACATTGACATTTCTTCCTGGTTGATCTGATGACTTTAAATCTGCCTTCCTATTATTTTAATCAATTTAGCCATCATTAGCACATGAATTGTCCTTACTAATATAATTGCTGTTAACCAGATAAAAATAATTCCTGCTATAATCAGCACAATAAATATGTGTTAACTATATTTCTCTGCCTGTGTGACCTGAGTTTCTGTGCTTTTTCAGCCTTCTGTCAACTTGGACAAACCCACTTGCTCCAAGGCTCTCTTCTTCCGGTATCCACAGTCGCTGGGATGGATTCTGCATCCCTTCTGAAGAACACAGTAATCGTAGATTTACAGCTACTTGCTCTGCTTATGTGGCCATTCTAGTTATCATGTATTTAAAACTTATTCTGGGTCAGGTGTGGTGCCAAGCACTTTGCCAAGATTATCCCTAAGAAAGAGGCACCATTCTTATCCCCATGTTACAGGTGTGGGAACAGGTTCAGAACGGTTGAATGACTAGTGCAGGGTCCCTCCATATGATGAGCAGATGAGCAGGCCTTTGATGTCAGGTCTTTCTGATTCTAGAGCCCACACTTTCTGCTTGCATTTTGCACCATTGAAATGAAATAGTCACCCCCTCCAGATACCCCTTCTCCTCCTCTTTGCCCTCTTCTTCCTCGCCTCCTCTTCCCTTCACCCCTTTCTGTTCCTCCCCACCTGCTTGTAAATCACACTTTCTCCCTTCCCCTTCCTTCAGCTTTTGCCTACAGCCCAGCCTGCCAAGATCCCTTTCAACAGGCACCCTGAGATTTGATGTTCCACACCACTTGCTGTGACAGCAAGAGGGAAATGGCTTCAGAGACAGCCTCACCTGGTGGGGAGGGAATCCAGATTTAAACCCCTTCCCTGGTTCCAGGGCCACCTGGGAGACCACATGGGTTTCCCTCACTCCTTCTACAGATTAGATGCGGAACTAGCTCTGTCCTCAGCATCACCTTGCTGCAGATGTGGGAGTGATGGTAACACTGGCCCTGAGGTTACTTTCACACGACTGTGTCAAGGAGCTTCTGGACATCAAGCAATTCTCATAGCACCCTAGGAAGAAGAGCATTGTACCCCTTACATGAGGAAACTGAGGCTCAAAGTGATTTTTGGAAGCTGAAGGATTCTAGAGGTCATTAATCTTCTATTTGACAGATAAAGAAACTGAAACCCAGAGAGGGGTCACCAGCAAGAAAGAGGCAAAACCAGCATCTGATCCCAGAGTCTCTAATCTTCAGGTCAGTGTGTATAATAAAATGGCAGGCACAACCTGTGAGTCTGTCCAAGTGTTTGTGTTTTTTTTGTTTGGTTGGTTTGGGTTTATTTTCATCGTGACGTCCATCCTTCCTGATCTTCTGAGAAGTTGGGGGGTGGTTGGGGGCAGATCTGTGTGGATTCAGACTTAGGAGTCTGACATCTGCCACCAACTCACTGTGTGTGACCTTGGGCAGCCTCTTCTTCGCCTTTGCGCTCCTCAGTTTTCTTATGTGTATGACAGAACCAGGTCACTGAGTTTGAATTCCCCAGGTATTCTGGATGTACTCAGAGCATCCCATTCCTCCAGGGGTTTCAAAATTGGACATGGTCTTCATGACCTCTTGGCTTGGCAGCAGCTGCTTCACTTCCCCAGCAATGATTTTATTTCGTCCTGCTGGAAACTCAGCTCCATGCACTTGGGCTGAATAAGTTGATTTGTAGAAATTAACATTTCCTGGGGCTGCTCACATCAGAAGCAGCAAGTCATTGATCTGAGTACTTCTGAATGGGCTCGGGAGTCCAGCTGGGACAGATTCATCCCTCCAATGTGACATCTGCTAGACAGCGACATTGAATTATGTCACATTATAATAGCATCTCCCCAGGTTCCCAGAACCTTTATTTAACTGAAGTCGGACTCTCCCACCAAGAGACCCACTCCCCTCAATGAGGACTTTTCCTGGTGGACAGCTTCCTAGGAACTGGTTGCAATGGCGTTATAGAGAACAGAAAGGGTGTTGATGGCAGAGGGAGGGGTCTCAGGACCCTCAGGGGGACAGGGAGCAGGGATAGACCCCCTGACAGGAGAGGAGAAGGTGGGGTGGAGGGGGCCACACTGATGGGATAATTCACTTCACAGGGTCTGTCATCCAGGGTAGGTGCCTTCGAGATTCACGTCCATCATTTACCCAGTTACTTTCTCACTCCCTCACTCAGCAAACTTCTTGGCCGGTGATGGGCCAAGTACTGTGCCAGGTGAAGGAGACACAGGGGTGATGAAGAGCTTGCCTTTACCCTTGGTGGGGCTGACAGTCTGGTAAAGGAAACAGAGGCTCTGCCTCAAGAAGTACAGTAAGAGACCCCAGGGAGCAGAAGGAGGGAACACTGAACTTTCTTGGGGGGCAGGTTGGGCAGACGTGGGTCTTAGGGTGGGGGCTCCCAACTGGACCCTGAGGCACGGTCTCTAGTGCCAGTGGTTCGTCTGGGAGGTGAGCCCCAGGAGCACACGTGAGGACATGGAGAGGCCGAGCAGGGCAGGGAGGAGGGCCAGGGAGCCCGGGTTCATGCGTGGGCTCAGTCCTGCTGGGGACCTTCTGAGGAAAGAATACAAGAAATGCAGTCACTTGGGTGGGAAGCTGTCAGCAGGCCCAGAAATTTCTGTAGCTGCAGAAGAATTCAGAAAGTCAGGGAGGTGTGGTGGTGAGGTGGGGGATCAATAGCATCTGCTACAGCTTCTTCGAAAAGCTGACATTTGAGCTGGATTTGAAGCGTGACTAGGAGTTTTGCAGCTGGAGTAGGCGTGGGGAGCGGCTAATCCAGGCGACTTGAAGAGTATATGGACGGGAATATGTTAGTCATTCAGTCGTGTCCAACACTTCGTGAACCCATGGACTACAGCCGGCCAGGCTCCTCAGTCCATGGAATTCTTCAGGCAAGAATATTGGAGCAGGTAGCCATTCCCTTCCCCAGGGGATCTTCCCCACCCAGGGATCAAACCCAGCTCTCCTGCAATACAGGCAAGTTCTTTACCTTCTGAGCCACCAAAGTGGCTTAAAGCGCCAGAGGGTTTCAAGAAAATAATTTATTTTAAAATTAATTATGGGGGAGATTTGAGCAGCCTTTATGCAGGGAAGCCGTAGGTAGTAGAGTTGGGGAAGTTGACAAATGCGAGAGACAGAAAATACTCAACAGGGACAAGCCCTGGAAAACGCAGAAAGGAACGGATCCAGGGGATGGGAAAGGGAGCTTTCCATCAGAAGAGAATATTTTCTGTTCCTGAGTTGGTTAAGAATGCTTTTCCTGAGCTGAGGGAAAATAGGTTTAGCTGCAGGAGCAAAGGGAGTACCTACCCAAGAAACTCAGTTACCTGTTGAGAGCGAAGGGTTGATGATCGGGATGGGCGAGGGCTTGTGAAGGTGGAGGACTTAATAGTCCTTGAAGGGAGGGGAGTAGAGCAGACTACGGGAAGGCCAGAAGGATGGACGGTGCTGGAGCCAGCTCATGTTGGCACTTACTCCCTGGCAGTGTTGCCAGTACTCATTGAGTACAGTTTTCTTGATGGCTTCCTGGCAGAGCAGAACAAAAGTTGAGAAAGCAGATGGCTGCATTGGAAAATGGCTGGGATTTGGCAGGGCAGGGTGGCAAGAAGAGAATGCCAGCCCCCTGCAGGCACACAGGATTCAAGGCAAGAGGACAGGACTTACTGGCTTCCTATCTCCTTTGCTGTCCTTGAACCAAAAAGAATGGGTGATGCTGGGCTGTCATGCGAGTTCCGCAGCCCACATTCTGTGTCACCCTAAGCAAATCATCTCCCTTCTTTTGGGCCTCCATTTCTATATGTTATTCAGGACTTCTCAGCCTCAGCCCTGCTGGCATTTAGGGGCAGATAACTCCTTATTGTGGGGAACTGTCCTGAACATTATGGGATGTTAGCAGCATCCTTGGCCTCTATCCACTGGAGGCCAGTAGCAGAAACACACACCCATTGTGACAACCAAATGTCTTCTCAGAAGCAAAACTGCCCCAAATGAGAACCACTGTCCTAATTGGAATAAGAAGTCCTATCCAGTCAACCATGTGAAAAAAGGGTCCCAAGAGGAACACACAAAACAATGGGAGCTGAAGCAGGCAGAAAACCTTTGACAGCTGATTAGAGATGTGTGAGTAGTTATTTATCACAACCTCTGCTCCATTTTCCCATGTAAAATACGTGGCTCAGAGGCTTCACTGGGTCTACAACCCAGGCACCCTCCTCCCAAGATCCAGGCTCTTTGCAGACTACCAGTTTTGTGAAATTCCATCCTTTGGCAAGACGTCCTTAGAGGATCCTACATCCTTGTCCTTGTACAGTGGCTGGTTGTTCAAGATGGATCTGAGAGAGGCAGAGGTGAGAAGAAAGGCCAAGATAAGAACAGAAAAGAGGGCTTCCTGGTGGTCCAGTCGTTAAGACTCCACGCCCCCAGTGCCGGGGATTTGATCCCTGGTCAGGAACTAGATACCACATGCTGCAACTAAGACCCAGCACGACCAAATTTTAAAAAAAGAAAAAAATTAAAGAACAAAAGAGAACTCAAATCTCCAAAAGGTTGACATGAAGAGAGCAAAGGAAACCAGGGTGGAGTGTACTGAGTCAGGGTCTGTTCAGGAGGAAGAGACCACACAAGTCATTTGAACTGGAAAATTTACTGTAAATAAGTGTTAATTAGAAAAAAGCGTTATCTACTAAAAGGAGTAAAAAGGATACTAAAGAGCAGAGAACAGCAAAGGTAGGGAAATTTTACTACCTCTAGCAATGTCCGAGAGTGTGGCTGAAGCTGGTCGGGAAGAGTGGCTGCTGGGTGAGGAGGGCATCGCCATGGAGTTGGTCGCCAGTGGCTGCTCAGGTGAGTGCCACCGGGCAGCTCCCACCCTGAAGGAGGTCTGAACCCAGAAAAGCGGCTTTTCATGCCATCGCCTGGCAGCATCCCTCCAGTGCCCTCTATTGACAGATATTGGCATTGCACCGGCTGGCAGAAAGAAATGTTAACAGGGTCCAGCTCCAGCATCACAAAGCAGAGCAAAAAAGGGTAGACGTGGAGCTGAGCGAACATGAAGTGACAGCGGCCACAGTCCTTGCCTTGGGCCAACCAGCTTCCACAAAACCTCCCATGCACTCTGCAGCTCCCACTGGTAACCGCCCTGTTACCACCTAACAGGGCACAGTTATCCCCTGTCCAAACACAGAGGTTCTCACACCTGCCTCGACGTGAGATCTATAGCTCCAATGTCAGTGTCTCCATCACTGGCTATATGAATGACTCCTCAAATACAGCACAGTCATACTGAACATTCTGTTTCCTACAGACTAAATTGTACAGTAAACCTCCAATGACTTATCATAGATAATAACAGGAGGAAGGAGAGAAGAGAAGAAAATGGTTAACATATGGACATAAACTTGTAAACATAACCAACAGAGCTACTCTGGTCCTCATTTCTGTAACTAGTCAAGCTATAATTTATATTAATATCTATTGCTACCTGTTTCACATTTCCTCCCCGCCTCAGCCAGAACCTCAGCTAGTTGGAGTTCTGTTTTGTTTTGTTTTTAAAGGAAGAGTGAACCAAAACTTCATTCTTGAATGGTATGACTCCTCAATTATTCTGCTTTTTTGTGTTGCTTAAGTTTTTCAGTTATATTTACAGTTGGATGCGGAAGTATTAAGAGGCGCCCCAGACAGTCCTTGAGTTCTACATATAGTCTTCTGTACTCTCACTGTGTAGCAGCAACCCAGTTTCCCCTTGGAAAAGACCCTGATGCTGGGAAGGATTGAAAGCAGGACGACAGAGGAGGAGATGCTTGGATGGCATCACCGACTAGACGGACATGAGTTTGAGCAAGCTCAAGAAGCTGGTGATGGACAGGGAAGCCTGGCATGCTGCAGTCCTTGGGGTCGCAAAGAGTCAGACACGACTGAGTGACTGAATTGAATAAGGATCAATCCTTCTGTCCAGTAGAGTAACCCTTTTTTGGCTTTGGCGTTTGTTCAATGACACCAAGATCTCAAATAGCTACCTGGCAGTCTCCTCCTTCTGTTCACTGGAACCATCATGGTATCCTCTGGTATGCCCTCTCAGGAAAAAAGATCTCCAAGCTGGAAGACCTCAACTTTGCTACAAGAAGAAGCAACAATTCTGCAAATGTGTGAGAATGAGTGAGAAGTGCCAGTCATTATTTACTGCTTCCCAGCTCCAAACCCACCCTTCAGGGCCTGCTCGTGATACTGGAATAGTTATCCTTACAAGCATGATGTTGATCATTGTCAATAGATGGCACTGGTAGTATACAGGACACGCTATCTGATTTCACTGCCCTGTGCTTCTTCTTGCTCCTGCAGCACCAGGTTGGGGGCAGGACACTTAGGAGACCACATCCCTTGTGATAGCAGCAGCAGCTGCACAGCTGGCTTCCCAAAGGCAAGGTTGATGGGAGCCCCAGCTCATTTCCAAGAATGTTCCCAGTCCTCCCTAATCCCAAACCTAATCCCAATTCTGTGGGAAACTTCTTAGCAGCCAGTTCTTCAGTGGGCTTCTCAGTGAGTTCAACAGCAGTTACCCCACAGGCAACTTCAGAAATTCATCAGCACCCCAGCAGGCCACTCTCTGCCCACTAACCTTGGCCGGCTTGCAGAGCCAGATCACCTCTGCCCTGGGCAACCCAGTGAACTTTTCTGCCATCCAATGGGCTGCATCCACGCTCTGTCCAAGGATCTGAATTCCAGTCTTGGGGAGGATCCTCCCTCCCTCTCAAGTTTTATTTCTTGCATACTCTCCTTCCAGCTTAGTGGTGTTCTTTAGAGTTCTTTCTTGTTCCCCTTTAGTTAATTTAATGTAGTTTCCGTCTCCTGGTTGGACCTTGGCTGACACAGGACACTCCCATTTCCACACCTTGATTAATGGATCCGTGTATTCTAATGATGAAGGAGGCAGCCTTATACAATGGTGTCTGATTCAAAGCATATATTACATCCTTTCAGGATTTGTCTGCCAACTGGTGCCCTACCTGAGCCTTCAATATTTCATTCCACCTTTCAATTAGGCCATTCACTTCCAGGGAATGAGTTATATTGTAAAAACTAATGAATTTCATGAGGATGTGCCTACTGCTCCACTTTCTTTGTTACAAAGTGAATTCTTTGAGAAGAGGCAATTCTGGGTAGAATACCATGATGGTGGTATGCTGTAAGTACTTGGATGATGGTGTGGACAAAAACATTACAGAGACAGCATATTTATATCCAGAAAAAAATATATTTTCCAGTAAGGAAGTATCTCTGTGCTGTACATGATAGAGGAGATAAAATGAAGTCAACTTGCCGCCAGGTAAACAGCTGGCGTGTCCAGGGAAAGGTGCCATATCATAGGCTCACGTTGGTCTTTTCTACTTAAGGACTGAGCACCCAGCAGTGGCGATATCCAAGGCAGCCATTGTTGTTGTTGTTCTCAGTCATGTCCGACTCTTTGTGACGCCACGGACTGCAGCACGCCAGGCTTCCCTGTCCTTCACTATCTCCCATAGTTTGCTCAAACTCATGCCCATTGAGATAATGACGCCATCCAACCATTTCATCCTCCGTCGCCTGCTTCTCCTCCTGCCCTCAGTCTTTCCCAGCATCGGGATCTTTTCCAATGAGTCAGCTTTTCATATCAGGTGGTCTGAGTATTGGAGTTTCAGCTTCTGCATCAGTCCTTCCAATGAATATTCAGGGTTGATTTCCTTTAGGATGGACTGGTTTGACCACCTTGCTGTCCAAGGGCCTCTCAAGAGTCTTCTCCAGCACCACAGTACAAAAGCATCCGTTCTTCAGTGCTAAGCCTTCTTTCGGAGAAAGCAATGGCACCCCACTCCAGTACTCTTGCCTGGAAAATCCCATGGACGGGGGAGCCTGATAGGCTGCAGTCCATGGGGTCGTTGAGAGTTGGACACGACTCAGTGACTTCACTTTCACTTTTCACTTTCATGCATTGGAGAAGGAAGTGGCAACCCACTCCAGTGTTCTTGCCTGGAGAATGCCAGGGACAACAGAGCCTGGTGGGCTGCCGTCTATGGGGTCGCACAGAGTTGGACACAACTGAAGCGACTTAGCAGCAAGCCTTCTTTATGGTCTAATTCTCACATCCATACATGACTACTGGAGAAACCATAGCTTTGACTATATGGACCTTTGTCGGCATTAGTAAGGGGAAATTCATGTTTTTGAGCCCATGCATGTCCTCCATTCCTGCCACTAAGGACACTTTATTCACAGTACCACTGGACAGGAACAGGGACAGCTAGGTAAGCAGGGTAACTGATAACCATGAAGCAGGCATACTGTTCCTTTGATAACTGAAAGCCTCCAGGACAGCAGATGCCCATTGGTGAGCATTCATGTGGGACACAAATGTTCGCAGTCTGTACCCATCCTGAAGAGTCCATCCTCGTACCTCTTCCCCTGAATTCTTTGTCACCAATTTTCCAATCCCATTCCTTCCAAGTCCCTCACCATCCAGCCAAACCATACCATTAACAACTGCTTGTAAATCTGTGTAGATTCCTACTTCTGCTGCTGCTGCTGCTGCTGCTGCTGCTAAGTCGCTTCAGTCGTGTCCGACTCTGTGCAACCTCATAGACGGCAGCCCACCAGGCTCCCCCGTCCCTGGGATTCTCCAGGCAAGGACACTGGAGTGGGTTGCCATTTCCTTCTCCAATGCATGAAAATGAAAAGTGAAAGTGAAGTCACTCAGTCGTGTCTGACTCTTAGCAACCCCATGGACTGAAGCCTAGGAGGCTCCTCCATCCATGAGATTTTCCAGGCAAGAGTACTGGAGTGGGGGGCCATTGCCTTCCTACTTCTGGCCATGTCTAATCCCCAAATAGACAACCAAATATTCTGTTCAAAGTTCTACCCACTGAAAAGATTTTCCTTTACCACTCTTCTTCAGGGTCACCCCCTGATGGTCTTTTAATGCTGCAGTCTTCTATTTGGAGGTGGTACTGTCATATCATGGAGCAGCACCTGTACACCAGGCTTGAGTCTGTATTTCCCAGCTAACTGGCCATAAGGCACTCCCCACAAAGCCATCAGCAAGATTTGAGGAAGAGGAGGCAATGAAGCAGGAGTCTGAATCATTGATTCAGACAGCTTACTCATATCTCCCAGACTTGCCCAAGCGTGGTCTCTTTTACACCACTTCTATCTGATGATAGGTTGCTGCTGCACAAAGTTAAATTTACAGCTAGCTGTGTCAGGAGAATCCTAAATGGGGGTCTCAGGCAGCATGGTCACCTGCTGTAGTCTCTTCACCACAGTTCAGTAGAAAACTAGAAACTGTTTCTCAAAAAGAAAGTGTTCTACGCAAAAGAGGGCATAGATTTACTCTAAAATCCTAGAAGGGATGTCCCCGGTGGTACAGAGGATAAGAATCCATACGCCAGTGCAGGGGAAATGAGTTCAATCCCTGGGCTGGGAAGATTCCTCATGCTGCAGAGCAACTAAGCCCGAGTACCACAACTACTGAGCACGAGACCTTGGGCCCACGGGCTGCAACTACTGAGCTCACCGGCTGCAACTAGAAGCCCATGCGCCTGTGCTCCACAGCAAGAGAAGCCACCGCAGTGAGAAGCCCGTGCCCCGCAACGGAGAGTAGCCCCCGCTTGCCACAACTAGAGAAATCTTGCAAGCAGCCACGTAAGCCCACGGCAGCCAAAAACAGATACATAAATATATCCATACATAAATAAAAACTGCTGTGAAGATGTATTGTTGGTCTTTCCAGGTAAAGGAACACTGCTTTTGATGGTCTTCACAACTTGGTTTGGGCAAAAAGGCAGTATCTAGGTCAATGGCTACATACCAAGTGCCATATTCAGTTACTCCAGTAAAAATACTTGATCTGGGATGGCTGCTGCAGTAGGAGTTACTTCCCTGGTGAAGTAGATGAAGAACCTAGTCCTTCTTCCAGACTCATCATATGTCTGCCCAGGGCAAACAGACAAGTTCAATGGGAATGCGATGGCAATCATCCCCTCTGTATATTTCAGCCTTCTTCATTCTCTGAACTTTCCCCAGAGAGAGAGAATCGCTTTCAGTTTACTATCAGGGGTAGAGAGGAAGTTCCAGGAACTTCTACTGAGCCCTGCCTTTCACAGCTTCCCTCACTTCATGAGTCAGAGACCCAAAGTGGAGATTTCTTCCAGCTGCCAAGTATGCGTACTTCAATTATACATTCTGGAATTGGGAAAGTGACCACTGGACACACCTGAGCTAAGGGTCTAACGCCTGACTCTCTAAGTTTTCACTTTGACTGGTAGGCCTCAGTGGCATTTTGCATCCCCTGTCATTTATAACTTTATTGCTATTTCTGTCTTGGGTATTCCTTTGGAAAAGGTGTATGGATTCATTACATACTCTAATGTATGTATAATCTCTATAGATTATAAGAGAAAATCAAGTATCTGTTGATACTTTATAAATTGACCTGTCTTTATACTTAGAAATGTCTCTTAATAGTAGGCTTCCCTGGTGGCTCAGATGGTAAAGACTCTGCTGCAATGCAGGATCCCTGAGTTGGGAAGATCCCCTGGAGAAGGAAATGGCAACCTACTCCAGTAATCTTGCCTGGAGAATTCCATGGACAGAGGAGCCTGGCAGGCTACAGTCCATGGGGTTGCAAAGAGTTAGGCATGACTGAGAAACTATCACTCACTCTGGCATTCTGAATTATCATAAATTCAGAGCAGTGTCTAATAATCTCCAAGGTCTGCGTACCTTCCTTTCCCAAGTGCTTAGCTGCTCAGTCATGTCCAGCTCTTTGTGACCCTTTGAACTGTAGCCTGCCAAGCTCCTCTGTCCATAGGACTTCCCAGACAAGAATATTGGAATGGGTTGTCATTCTCCTCCTCCAGGGGATCTTCCAGACCCAGAGATCGAACCCATGTCTCCTATGTCTCCTGCACTGCAGGCAGATCCTTTACCCACTAAGCCATGGGGGAAGCCCCTTCCCAAGTGCATTTGTCTAGTAAATGGCCACAGACCTGTCTGGTGAAAGCTTGGAGGAAGATGTATGGTACATACTCAGAGCACTGCTGCAGGAAGCTTCTTCCAGGCGCCTGGCCTCCTCTTCAGTCACGGGGCTCTAATCTGTCTCTAAACTGATGAAAGGCCACCACTCTCCAATGTGGTGAGTCAACTCAGGCTTAGGCCACCAGTCTCAGAGGTCAATGGGCTGGTTTTCTTCTGTTATGTAAATCAAGCAATACTCTAGTAGCCTGTCCATCTGGCTCATTTCTAAGGCTGCACTGATCAATTCAGTTCAGTTCAGTCGCTCAGTCCTGTCCGGCTCTTTGCGACCCCATGAACCGCAGCACACCAGGCCTCTCTGTCCATCACCAGCTCCCAGAGTTCACCCAAACCCATGTCCATCGAGTCTGTGATGCCATCCAACCGTCTCATCCTCTGTCGTCCCCTTCTCCTCTTGCCCTCAATCTTTCCCAGCATCAGGGTCTTTTCCAATGAATCAGCTCTTCGCATCAGGTGGCCAGCTGAAAATCAGCTTCAATTTCAGTCCTTCCAATGAACGATTAGTTACTACTAATTGATCTCTATTAGCCAAGGCATTCTGATTACTGCTACATTCCTGCTGCCATTTATGGTAAATGCACTCACCTTGTCTTTGGCTGTTAAGTACTTAAGTTAAGTACCATCTACCACTCCAGGAGCCTACCATCCCTGTGAAATCAGGGAGCCCATCTGAATACAGCATCGTAACACCTGGTCTACAAAGACGAACATCCACTGAGTGTCTTAAGGATGTATGTTCTCACCTCATTAATATGTCTTTCAAAGGCTTATTTAGGAAAGTGTGTTTCGGAATGTTCATGGAACATAGGTTAGGGGTGGCTGTGCAGGTCACATATGATAAATCCGCTACAAAATCCTGTATCCTTAAGTCTTTGGATCAGAGGAAAACATAAGCAGAACACTCTTTGATATAAATTGCAGCAATATCTGTTTCAATCCGTCTCCCAGAGTAATGGAAATAAAAACAAAAATAAACAAACAGAACCTAATTAAACTCAAAAGCTTTTGCACAGCAAAGGAAACCACAAACAAAACAAAAAGACAACCCACAGAATGGGAGAAAATATTTGCAAATGAAGCGACTGACAGAGGATTAGTCTCCAAAATTTACAAACAGCTCATGTGGCTCAATACCCAAAAAAACAAAAAACCCAATCAAAAAAATAGGCAGACAACCTAAATAAACATGTCTCCAAAGAAGACATACAGATGGCCAAGAGGCATGTGAAAAGATGCTCAACATCACTAATTATTAGAGAAAGGCAACTCAGAACTACAATGAGATGTCATCTGGTGTCAGTCAGAATGGCCATCAGCAAAAAATCTACAGACAATAAATGCTGGAGAGGGTATGGAGAAAAGGGAACCCTCCTACACTGTTGGTGGGAATGTAAATTGGTGCAGCCACTATGCAGAACAGCATGAAGGGTCCTTTAAAAATAGAGCTAACATATGATCCGGCCATCCTGTTCCTCATTGCAGCATTGTTTATAATAGCCAGTACATGGAAGCAACCTAAAGGGCCACCAGCAGATGAACAGGTGAAAAAGACGTGGTGCCTATACATACAATGGAATATTACTCCACCATTAAAAAGAATGAAATAATGCCATTTGCAGCAACATGAGTGGGTCTGGAGATTATCATACCAAGTGAAATAAGGCAGAGAAAGACAAATATCATTTATTATATGATATCACATATGTGAATCTAAAAATAATGATATAAATGAACTTGTTTACAAAATAGACACACAGACTTAAAGAATGAACTTATGGGTACCAGAGGGGAAGGGTGGGGTGGGGATAGACTGAGAGTTTGGGATTGACATGTACACAGTGCTATATTTAAGATGGATAGCAAAAAAGGATCTTCTGTAAAAATTTTAAAATAAATAAAATAGATTACCCTTTTTCAAAAAAGCCTTTGGAGTCTTTCTTCCAAATTATTCCTTGGAAGCTCTAGTCTCTCCACTCTTTAAATGTAAGCCACTTTCAAGTCCAAGTTTCAGGCAACCAGCTAAAATGTTAGAGCCACCTTCAGCTCAAGCTGACACTCTAAATCTCAAATCTACATCCATGGATTCAGAATGAGTTAGTATTCTTCCCCACCCTTAGAATCAACTCCTGTGTACACTCCCCAGGATTATGTCAAATCTTGGCACTCTTCTATTGTATAAACGATCTCCCCCTGGGTCACAGTGTGTACCTGATCCCTTGGAGCACGTTGAGATTTGACCTTTGTGATGGATCTAATGACAACAAAGGAGTGCATATGTTATGTCTCCAGGAGAATGGTTATCCTTTTTCAAGGTATCTGTCCCATATCACAGGGTTTTCAAACAAAGGAAAACTATTCTGTTCAGATACAAGAGGGAAAGTTCTTTCCATTGGTAAAGGGAGCCTCAGAGTGACTCTCCATTTCATCTGAGTCCAACCAGATGTCTCTACCAGATGTTTCAGGACCCCATTCTTTCCTAACTTATGTTCAAGCTCTCATGCGAAAAACTTGGCAATGCTATAAATCTCACTGACATTTAAATTCCGTGACCCACACCATTAAATTTTATATTTTCTTTTCAGCAATATCAGCCCTGTGGCTACATGAAATAAGATTTTTTTAAAGATGCCACGGAAGATCTGTGGTTCTCAAACCATGATTTGAGCTGAGAATTAAATGACCTGAACTTATTTTCTTTCGAGTAAGTGCTCCAGTGCCTTCAAGAATCCATCCCACGCCACAGTCTTTGCAGTCATAATTACTGACATGATGGTCAAGTGCAGTTAAGTAGTCAGTTGGGCTCCCCAGACATTTGCTTCAGTTAGCATTCCATCAAAATCCATCACAGGTGATCACATAATTATGATGCCACTACACTGCTGATTACTAGCATCCCAAGTCCCATTGGCATGGTGCTTAGCGCTCTGCTCAAGCCCAAGGGCACAAGGAAGCCAATCAAATTTCCACCATTGAAGGTCTGTCTCCTGGGACCACCCCTGCTCCCAATGCTATATCAATTAGAACCCAGTCAAGAGACAGAGTTCAGAACCCATAAAGCATGAAAATTTTTAATATAAAGAACTATTAACTAGCATAGGGTACTTAATTACCAACAGGGGTAAAAGAGGACTCTGCTGCTGCTGCTGCTAAGTCGCTTCAGTCGTGTCCGACTCTGTGCGACCCCATAGACGGCAGCCCACCAGGCTCCCCCGTCCCTGGGATTCTCCAGGCAAGAACACTGGAGTGGGTTGCCATTTCCTTCTCCAGGGCATGAAAGTGAAAAGTGAAAGGGAAATCACTCAGTCGTGTCCGACTTTTCGCGACCCCATGGACTGCAGCCTACTAGGCTCCGCCGCCCATGGGATTTTCCAGGCAAGAGTACTGGAGTGGGGTGCCATTGCTTTCTCCGTATCTAGGCTGAGGGAGAGTGAATAATGATGGAACTAAAGACTGAGGAAAAACCCCTCTCTCAAGACGGAAATTCAGAGCTCTTCAGGGAGGGTGTGAGGAACGCAAGCACATGCAGCCTCTAGTGGCTAAGAACTTTGCCAGGAAGTTTGGGCTAGAACTGGAGAGTGAAGCTTGAGGATATATCAGAGCTGGTCCACAAAGGCCACTGAGGTTGTGGCTCCTGGGCCGAGGGGGGAAAAAAAAAAAAAAAAAGATGGTGGAGGATCAGAACCTGAAAGAGCAGCCCACGCCATGGCTGCTAGTGCCCCCTACTGGCAAAGCCGAGCATTGCTCCCGCTGGCAAAAGAAGTTTACAGGGTCCAGCTGCAGTATCTCAAAGCAGGGCGAAAAAGGATGGATTTGAAGCTCAGAGACAGAAAAGAAAAAAAAATTAGATAACAAGTATTGTGGGAGAGACAGACATGGAAGGGAGCAACGAGTCTGTCAGGCAAAGAGGCAAAGAGGCTACAGGCCTTTGGCAGAAAAGGGGCAGACAGGGGCTATAACCCTGCAGAGCAAATTCTGTCCCCAGCCCACTTCAAAAGGAGAATGCAGTCACAAAATAAACACAGCTCAACAAAGCCACATTGTTCAGCTTTCAAATGAACAGAAAATAAAATTCCTGGAAAGGTTCCCTCCTCCCACCCCGGGGAGCAAGTAGGAAGGGAGTTAGGATGCATCTCATTTTTCTTGAAGAGGCTTTCTCAGTTCCTTGGTTCCTGCTGACTCAGGCCACCTCCACCATCTGCAGCTTCAACAGACATTCAGGCGTTCATTCAACAGCGTTGTCAGCAGGCCTACTAGGTGCCAAGCAGTGAGTCTGAGAGGCTCTTTAACAGTGGGCCTCCGTTAGGCCTGCCTACATCTTTCTGTGGCTGAGCCCATCTTGAGCGAGTGTTGAGAGGGGAGAGTGATCCATGGATGAGAGAAATTACAAGTTAACGTGGTTCAGGTTCAGACTCTCCAAAGTCTCTATGAGGATTTTAAGAGGAAGGGCTTTGGAGTCAAGCGATATGAGTTCTCATTCTGTCTCATTTCTTCTTTTTTTAACCACCCCGCCCCCGCCACATACACACCCCCTCTGTCTTGGCTCTGTAGTGACTGTGACCTTAAGCAATTCACTTCAATTCTCTGAGCCTGTTTCCTCATGTATCAAATGATTTTGGCAATATCTATCTCAGAGTTTCTGGGAAGATCAGGGATAATGTCTGTATTAAATATAATCCAAGCATAGGTGCCCAGGTCTATCACACCAAAGCCCAAACCACACCCTAGGTTTCACCAGACCCAGAGAGCAGATGCTTAGGCCAGGGGCCTGGCACCACCACCAAACAATGCCGGCCCATCATCACTGATATTGAACCATCGCTGCCCCCCCCCAGTTCTACATCCTTATTGGACGGATCAGAATACTGAACCCCAGAGAGGGCAGGTGATTATCCAAGGCAGCACAGCATGGTGGTGGCCAAGCCCACACTGGAACCAGGCCTCAAATGGCATCAAGCCACTTGACCATCTGAAAAACTAAGAATAATGTGCTTCGGGGTATGGACTCTGGAACAAGGCAGGCCTGAGTTCAAGTCCTCTCTCTGAAATTTCCATTCATTCAACAAATATTCATTGAGTATCCGGTACAAGCCAGGCACCCAAGCTAGTGCAGGGGACACAGAGGGATCTGATCTACACAGCTCCGGCCCTTGCACGGTCTGGAGGGCGAGACAGTGAATAAATAATCAATGAATAACGAAGTTCATCACCAGCTTCGGGAGAGTGAGGAGGGACATACAAAGGGTGAGGCCCTGAGACGACACGTCAGTGGGGCAGGGGTCCCCCTTGGGGCCATCAGGGAGGGGTTCGTGATGGGGGGGGGGGGGGGTCTCTGAACTGGGACCTGAACACAAGAAGGACCAGCCATGCAGAGGCCGGCGGAAGGCACCCAGGCAGAGAGGTCGGAGCCATGAGAAGGCAGGCCCAAGTGAGCAGAGAAGCAGGAGGGACGCGCGGAGAGAAGGCAAAGCCCATCAGCAGGGCCTCCAAGGTCACCCCAGGAGCTCAGCTTCACCCACCAAGTGGCGGGAGGTCACGGGGGTCTGAGCAGACTGGTGATGGGACCCAGTGTAGCTGTTCGAGCGACCACTCTGGCCACCACCGTTAGTCACTCCAGGGCTCTGTGACCTTGGGCAGGTCACTTAAACTCTCGGAGCCTCAGTCTTCTCACCTCTAGAGTGGGGATGACAATGTCCCCTGCCTCACAGGTCTCCTCGGAGGCCAACAGGACCGTCCACACAGAGTAGTTGGCAACAGGCCCCGGGCCTTGTAAGCACTGAACCGAGCTTTGCTCTTTCACGTCACCACATCTAAAGCTCTCGTCCTCCACCACAAGACGTCACTTGGCCTGGACCTGTTGAAACCATAGGCCCCTCTAACCCTATGCTCCATCAAGTCCCCCCTGCCCTGGGAGCACCAGAGCCCCCAGTTCCTTCTTCTCCCGTTTCTCAGATGAGGCCCCCAAGGCTGAGTGAAGGTCAGGACCAGCCGCGGTTCCCCCGCGGGGAGGAGGCCTGTGGAGCAAGGGCTTTGGACGCCAGAGTCTCTGCTCCCACTGGCCCATCACAAGGCAGTTCTGCCCACATAACGACCCCTTTACTTCTGCACTGGCCTCCACCCTGAGGATGTCTATTAAGCCCCTGTCCAGTAGAGGTTGCCAGGGGAGGTCAGTAGGAGCCTGGTAACAGGGAGCAGCCAGGCCCCGCTCTCAATCAGGGCCTTGCGAATGGCCTTAGCATCCATCAAAGTCACGGCTCCATCTCCTGGGTGCCCAGGATGTATAACATGTCCCAATCAGGGCCCGGCAGAGAGGTGGCGAGAGGTAATAATTACCTTGGCAGGTTCCTACAGCCAGATTTATGATGACATAAAAAAATTTAGCTCCAGGCAGTGAATAGGCAGCTGGCCCCTCTGCACTTGTAGGGATTCTAATTACTGGAGTGGGGCAGGCAGGGCCTCTACCCCACATCTGCCCCGCCTGCGGCCCTGGACAGAGCCAGGCTGGCCCATTCAATTCCTTTGCTCCAGGCCATCTTGTCCAAGAGACCACATTTCACAGCCTTTGAAAGTCAGCGCCCAGCCCACGGATCACATTTGGCACTTCATCAAGGGATCCCCTGGTTTCCAACACCCCCCAGGCAGGCCACAGTGTAGCTACAAGCGCCGCCTTTGGAGTCAGCCTGATGTAGGTTCAAGGCTGAGCTCTGCCAGGCAAAGGCTATGACTTGGGTGAGGAACCTGCCTTCCTGAGCCTCCGTTTCCTCATCTCTAAAATGAAGAGGTGGCCTCTACTTTGAAGGGCGTTGTGTGGATTAAGTAAGAGACAAAGGTTGCAGGTATTAACAACAGGCATTGGCGAGCACGCTTACTATCCAGGGCTTCAGGATTATGATAAGAGATGGTGACTCTGAGGGCCAGTGATGTCACGGGGACCCTGCTAGTTCTTTTCAAACATTGTGTCTCTAGACTTTGCAACCAATCCTGCAAGGAGGCAATGCTATGTCCCTTCTATAGATGAAGAAACTGAGCCTGGGGTAGTTCAGGGACTCGAGCAAGGTCACCAGCTGAGGGGATGTGGGAGCTTGGCTTGTTGATTCTTGAGCCGGCACTCCTCCTAATACACAACCCACCCTCCCAGCTCCTCTGAAAGCTCGAGTAAGGCCAGACAGACAGGCCAACATTTCCTAAGCATCTGCTTCAAGTCCAGTCCTTTGCCAGGCAATGGATACAATCAGGTGAGCACGGAAACACTTCCTGCCCTTAAGGAGCTCAGCACCTGATGGAGGGAGAGGCGGACTGCTGACCCACTGCACAGAACTCATATGTATTAGTTAGCTTTTGCTGCATAACAAAACAATCCCCAAACCTCCTGGCTTAAAAGAACAATTTGCTATCTCTTCCAGTTCTGGGAGGCGGTTGAGCAGTTTCTGCTAAACTTAATCATGTGGGTATACTCCCCTGACAGGTCAGCCTGACTGGAAGGCCCAAGATGACCTCATTCACATGTTGGTTCTTCTCCATGTGCCCTCAAATCTCCCAGTAGGCGAGACAGGCAGAGTGCCAAGAGGCCAAAAGCAAAAGCTGCAATGCCTCTTGAGGTCTAGAAGCCAGAGCTCGTGCTACATGCTAAGCTGCTTCAATCGTGTCTAATTCTCTGTGACCCCATAGACTGTAGCCCACCAGGCTCCTCTGTCCGTGGGATTCTCCAGGCAAGAATACTGGAGTGGGTTGCCATGCCCTTCGGCAGGGGATCTTCCGGACCCAGGGCTTGAACCCACAACTCTTATGTCTCCAGCATTGGCAGGTGGGTTATTTACCACTAGCGCCACATGGGAAGCCCAGAAGCTCACCTGATGTCAATTCTGCCACATTCTGTTGGTCAAAGCAAGTCCCAGATAATGCTTGGCCAGTATCTATGACATACATTTGCAGCCCATCAGGTAAGTCTTAGTGGTCAGTTCAGCATGAATGGGAAGATCAGCTTGTGCCCTCACTAAGTGGGATCATAACCGTCCAGAAGATTTTTAATTCAGATTAAAAGATATTGAATTGTGAGGGTTTTAGAATGGGCTGTATCCTTCAATCAATGGAGAAACTGCGGCAGAGTCAGTCAGTGCGGACCAAATCAATACATCATAGAACCAGTCTCCACATGAAGAAACCAAGGCCCAGAAACTGGAAGAGTCTTGCCCACATCCTACAGCAGGTTTGTGACAGAGCCAGGGGTGACTCGGGTCCCTGCCAGCCAGCTCACTCCTCCTCCGAGACTGGGGACGGGCCGGACTCGAGCAGCTGAAGTGGGTCCACCCTGTGGATGTGGACTGTCTGTGTTGTGTTTTAAATGGAGCTCTTTCCACACACCCGCCACCACACAGGCACTTAATCACTGTCTTATTTCATCCTAAATAGAACTGTCTCCATTTTACAAATGGGGAAGAAACCAAGGTCGGGAGAGGCAGCTGATTGGCCCAGGGTCTCACAGCCCTGGGGGACCGTCTGTCTGACACTGAAGCCTGAGCTTCTCAGGAGAAACCCAAAGGAGCTCAACCTGGATCCAAGCCCACAGGGGCTGAGAGGCAGCTCTGTGGCCATCAGAGGTCTCAGGATAAAGCCTCCTATCTGAGTAAGTGTTTCAGAGGCTTAGGTGGAGCCAGCTCTGCCCTTGAATGATGCTCGGGTCCATGCCTCTCCCCCCATTTTATGGATGGAAAATCCAAGACCAGACCGGGGCCCTCCCATGGCACTGGGAGGCTGGGGGCAGGTTCCAGTCAGGCTGGTCAGACACATACAAGGCTGCTCGGTGGCATTCAGAGAGCACGTTTATTTACAAAGCGCTTTACAAACAACCAGTTTATGCCTCCCCACAGCCCCCTGCGAGGTAGGTCAGTAGTCATATCTACAGTTTACAGATGGAGAAATTGAGGCACGGAATGGGGGTGTGGCCTGCCCCATTTTAAAGAGACCTTCCCTCCCACCCATCAAAAAATAAACAGAAAAGCATTGATCTTCCATCTCAAAATATACCTTCTTTCTCCAAACCCTAGGGGGTGGTGAGCACCCCTGATTTAACAGTGTCCCAGGAGGCACCTTGACCAGGAGCCACAGGGACCTCAACCCCAGGGGCTGTCGTTCAGCCTTGCCGATTGTCACTGACCCAGGCGGAGCAGAACCCAGTCAGTGAGGCCTGAAGTGACAGGCAGAGGGGGCTGAGGTGACTTCATTTTGCAGACATCGGGTCAAGCAGGAAAGGGACCCCACACAGGACAGGGTAGGGATGGGCAGATCCTGGTTTGGGGGAGGTCAGGGCACATTCAGGGAAGCAGAAATTCGAGGTGGGGGGGATCAGGAGCAAAATATCCCCAGGGCTGCAGGGAGGTGAGGGGTGGAGAAGGGAGCTGAAATTGCCCCTGCGAGGACCAGTCTGAAGTGCCTACTGGAGAATCAGGGCAGAGTGTGTGGTCTCCCCAAGACCCGCAGGGGCTGGCCAGATGGGATATTAGATACCAAGCCCCAGTGCATGCTCTCCCCACATTGGGCCAAGCTGGGTGGAAACCCTGGCCTGCCATTTGCTCTGCAGGGCTTCACTCATCTCTGCCAAGGGCTGGGATGCAGTCCAGGGGCTTGGGTCTGGGTCCCCCTAAGCTGGCAGTTCCGAGCCGGTCACTCTGCCAGGCGGTGCCAAGCCTCTCAGCAGGCCTGCAGGACCCCGTGGAGGCAGGCTGGGTACCAGTCTTGCTAAGCTCCTCCTTGGCCCGCAGCCTGCTCACGGCTGTGCTGAAAGGCCCTGCCCACAGTGGAAGGGGCATCAGGCTGGCCCAGCACCCACTCAGGTGCTTTCCCTGGGGGCGCAGGTCTTCCTCGTCGGTCCGTTGGGGGTGGTGGGCCTGGCCCTGAGTGCGCAGTGGGTGCCCCAGGCCAGGGGCCCCTGCTATCTTGACTCCAGCCCCTCCAGGTACTCCAGGGCCACGTCGTAGCAGAAGTGGTACTGATCCTGGGAGAGGGACAGGAGTCACCAGCCGGGTCCCTCTCTGCCCCACAGTCGGGGAGAAGGGGGGAAATGGGGGTGATGCTTTCGCGCCGCAGGACTAGACCCCAAGGCCCAACAGTGGGGCCCAGATATGGAAGAGGGCATCTGAGGGGGGCCTGGTAGGGAGTGGACTGGGAAGTTGGAAGCGGACGGGCAAGGGGTACGGGGCTTCTCACCAGGGTCTCCACCATATTGGGTTTGTAGTTCCTAAGTGTTTTGGCAGCAAAGAAAACGTCCACCAGGTTGTGGCAGCGGATCATTTCCAGGACCGTGGCGCAGGCGCAGAAGGTGCCGCTGCGGCCGCCCCCATTGCTAAAGGAGAGACATGAGAAGATTTGGGGCTGGGCTTGCGGGGTAGGGTGAACTCAAAGATGAAGGGCAGGGCAAGGGAACCCAAAAGAGAGGAGTCAGGGAACCCAGAAGGGAGGGGCTAGGACACCCAGAAGGGAGGGGCGGGGCCTGGGAACCTAGAAGGGAGGAATCAGGGAACCCAGAGGCGAGAGGCTAGGAAACCCAGATGGAAGGGGTCAGGGAGCCCAAAGGTGGGCAGCAGGAAGGGCTGGTTAAGGGGGCGGAGTCAGAGGATAAAAGACTAGCATCCCAAGCGGAAGGTATCTAGAACAGAACCTCTAAGAGAAACAGAGCAGATTCTGAGAACAAGGAGTCGAGACACACTCCAGGAGAAAGACACCCAGACAGTGACAGAGGAGCGCTGCAGGGCAGCAAACGAAAAACCAGACAGCAGAGTGGTAACCGAACACTGAGATCACCAGCCACCCCCAGCATCACAGACACAGCCTCAAACGCAGAGACTCTCCCAAACGGGTGGCACCGCCAGGGAGACCCTCCGCTTCCCCCAGCCCTCTCGCTCCTCTGCTGTCTGTCCCCCCGGGGCGGAGTGGGGGGTGGGGGCTGCTTCTCTTGGGAGATGAGGGACAAACCAGGCCCTCTGTCCCCTTCCTGAGGGGCATCTCCCACTAAAAGCAAAAGCCCTTGAGAGGGCCAGGCCCTGCCTGACAGCTCCCTGCCCCTGCATCCTGTGTGCCCAGCCTGGCACTGGGGTCAGTAAGTGCTGAAAGCATGACAATGTGGGAGGCAAAGGAATGAGGGCACCCAGATGTGCGTGAATAGATGAATCTGTGAATGAAGCGTGTAAATGAGTGCACGAGGAAGGACAGAAAGCAAGGACATGCATGCAGGCACGAACAGAGGCCAGGATTCCACTGGCTTAAAAGACGTACCACCACCGTATCATGGGGTCAACTATTTAGACAGGACTCTCTCCAATTAAACTGGCAAAGTCAAACGTCACACAGAGGCTATAGTGGTCACGTGTTTAGGACGGAGCCCACACCCTGGAAAGTGACAGGGCTCCTCCAAGGAAGGCAGGGTCAGCTTCACCTGGCCATGCTGCCTGGAAGCTCAGGGCCTGGGTGCCAGGCCGGAGGCCGTCTCGCACCCCGGCCTCTGCCCTCCCCAAGCCAGGGGCGGCCGCCACTCACAGGCAGTGCACGACGGTGCGCCCGTCCCCGCTCTCCGCCTGCCACTCGTCCACCGCCGCGAGCAGGTGCAGGAAGGCCTTCTTGGAGTCAGGCGTGTCCCGGTAGGCGGACCAGCGCAGGAACTGGAAGTGTCGCACCAGCAGGTGCCCCTCCTGCATCTGGGGCGGGAGCAGGCAGCCCGGGGACCTGAGTACCAGGGTTCCACGGCCCCCGGGGACCTCGACAGGGTCGTTCAAGGCCGCCCAGCCCCCATCCTGGAGCTCCCGCCCCACTCACCCGAGAGATGTTCTGCACCCGGAAAACTCGGGCCACCAAGTCCTCGTCCGCTGTGCCCGACACGAACTCCACCTCCATGAGACCATACTGCTGCCGGCCTGGCTCCGGCCAGTACTGCAGGCAGGGCTGGTTGTGTGGGACAGGGAGGCGAGCTAAGCTGAGCAGAGCTGATGGGGCAGCTGCTGCTGACACCCACCCCCAGACCTCCATGCTTGCCCAGGAGCCCACCACTCACTGCAGACTCACGTCCAGGTCCCCCCTCCACCCCCCAACATCCCACCGCTCACCTATCAGATCACAGCATACACCCACCCGGTGCATTTGTACTGATACACTCAAGTCAGCCGAGACAAACTCTTTGTTGTGGGTTCATTGACACCATCGTGCCGCTAGACAGCTACACCTAACACCCTCACAAGCACATACACCTCCCCCTGGCTGCCTTCTTCCAAGGACAGGCCTCAAATGACCCCCGTTCGCCCCAGCACCCTTGCCCCGAGGCCTTCTCTCTCGCTGCCTCAGCCCTCCAGCATCAGCTCACAGACATGGTGAGCTGCTGCAGCAGCACAGCTTAGCACTCCCCTACTCCTGCCCCAGGATCCCTCCGTGGAGTCAGGGTCCTAAAGGTAACCCCCTCCAGGTCACATTCTCAAGCCAGTGGAGGGACAGGGAAGGCAGAGCCCCCTTACACACAAATACATGGGTCTTCTGGGGAGTTGGGCTGAGGCCCCAGCCTTCTAGTATACCCTTCTAGCAAGGCTCTTCCTTCCTCCAAGCCTCAGCTTCTCCAGCTGTGAAATGGTCCCCGGGCCCTGCCCAGGCAATACCCTGCTCCATCTGCCTCCCTCTCTGACCATGAAGGGAAGACACCACCTTCCTCTCTTTCCTGGGGTCCTGGCAACTCCTTGCATTCAGGCCTTTGCACGTGCTGCTCCCTCCCCATGGACCACCTGTCCCCCATCTCTTCACCAACTCAACTCTACCCTTCCTGTACCTCTCAGCTCAGATAGTACCTCCTCCAGGAAGCCCTCCCTGATACACCATACCCCAGGCTCCTCTGTGTCCCTGTACCAGCCCCATGGTAGCCTTCTGCCTCTGCTGTCATGATCAGTTTCAGTACCTGCTTCCCCTAAACCATGAGATCTGGGAGGGGCCACGTGTTCCCCTTCTACCTCCCCACCAGGCTGACAGAGTGGCCTGTGAGCAAAGGTGGCTGAATGAATGAACAAGCATGTGACTAGTGAATGACATCTCTGTGAGCCTCCCTCTGGGTCCCTCCCCTCCATCTTAATAAGGGCAGGGTTCATGCAACATGAGACTCCCCAGAACCCCTGCCCAGATCCTGGAGCCCATTACCCTGAAGTCCTAGGTTATTTATACCAACTGCCTGACTTGCAAGGAGCCCAGTTAACAATCTTCTCCAGGCGGCCACCTCCAGGCTCTCGTGCTCATCTTATAGCAATGGTCATATGGAGCCGGAAGGTGGGGTGTCTGGACTTCCCAGTCCAGCTTTCGGAGCCCCAGAAAGAAATGAGGGGAGCTGCCTCAGGCCAAGATCACTGACCACCTTCTGGACCATCCTCAGAAGCAATGGTCACCTTCATCATCTTCACCCCCGCCATGTACTGAGTACCTGCAATGTGCCAGTCACGGCGCAGTGCTAAGCATCCCACACAATCTCACACGATCCTGGTAATAATCTCACGGCAGAACGGGTGCTGAGATAGTCCCCGTTTCACAGAAGAGGAGACTGAGGCTCGAAGAGGTGTACTGACTTACCCTAGATCAAAAAGTAATGAGGCTGGACTTCTACTCTGCCTCAAGGCCCCCATGATTAGCTGAGTGACAGGAATCAGAGCCTCTGGGAGGAGGCAGCCCCAGATAAGGGGCACGGCTCTGCCACTTCCCAGCTGTGTGACCTGGGAGAGGTCCCTCCACCTCTCTGGGTCTTAATTTTCTCACCGGAAGCCCATAAGTGCAGAGCAGAGTCCCTAGGATACATCAGATACTCCATAAACAGCAGCTGCATTTCTCCAGGCTGAGCCTGGTTTTACAGACAAGGAAACCGAGGCTCTGGGAGTGGGTAGGACACATCTGAGGCAGCTCAGCAAGTAGGCAGGTGGCAGAGCTGGGCTCCAACCCCTGACTTTTGCCACACGCCCTTGAACAGACTGAGGGCCTGGGCAGTAGGCAGCTGGCCAGCCTGGCCAGTGGAGCCCTCACCCAGGCGGAGTTGGACTGGTGCAGCTGGTTGAGCATGACGATGGAGGTGCACCCGTAGTCGTAGACTAGCCGCCAGAAGTCGGGAGTGGTGCTCTGCAGCGGGTGGAGGGTCACGATGAAGGCCGCGCTCCGGGTGTAGCTCTGCAGGGAAACCGGGACTCAGCGCCCAACACCGCCAAGCCTCTGCCCCACTGTCCTCCCGCCCTGCCCACCCCAGCTCCACCCCCACAGGACCAGGCTACCTCCAGGGACCCAATGTGGGGGCTGGCCGGCACCGTGGTGCCTGAGTTGACAGGGTGAGCCCCCAGGCCTCTAAGGCCCAAGCCCATGGCCCCCCTGAGCTATATAGCCGAAGGTTCCCAATAGGTGGCAATGGGAGCTTGGGCCTGGTGGGCAGAGGCTGGCCAAGCTTGCTCCCTGCTATTTGCACCTGCCATTCCTGTTACCTGGAACAAATTTCCCAGGTGTACAGGGCTCTCTCCCTCACTTCTTTCTGGCCATTCCTTAACTTCAACCACTTCAAAGAGGCCCTCTTTACCAATTCATCAAAAATAACCACATGCATACCCCAAAACCCACATTAAACACTTCCTCTATCTGGCTGCTTTTTTAAGAAATTAACAGTAACTGACAGTCCATTGTACACTTGCTTGTTGACTGTCTCAACCCATTTCCCCAAAGGCAAGGTTCAGGAGAGCAGATTTTTTTCAGGGTGTGGCCTGTGACCAGAACTTTATAGGAGTTCAAGAAATATTTTTTTAATGAGCAAATATCTAGGTGCCTTCCAACTCCATGGATGAAGGGTCTGAGACCCCAACCCAAGCCCCCAGACCAGTGACCAGTACTGACCCCATTCCCCACTCCTGACATTGCCCCACCAGGTGAGCCAGCCACAGCCCTCCCCCCATTTCAGTGCTCCAGTCCCAGGTCTCCTGTACCCTGCCCTGTCCCCCCTGTGCATGTCCCCTCCCTCTCCTGATGCTCTTCTCTTACCACCCCTCTCCCCAGGACCCACCAAAGGCTCCCCCTGATTGGCAGCTCCCCAACGCTGGGCCCAGCCAGACTCTAAAACTCAGGCCTGGGCACCCAGTGGGGCTCCCTGCAGATTTAACCACCAAAAACAGCCCCCACTTGGCCCCCAGACAAGCTCACCGTAATGCAAGCAAGTGGGATCAAGTGTGAGATATCACAGCCCCAAGGAAGCTTCTCTACCGAACTGGCCCATTCCCACCAGGCCAATGAGCCCAATGTGACCCTCTCCAGCTCAGGGGCTCAGAACTTCAGACAGCCTCCTCTCCATCACCCCCGTGTGCAGACAGGGGGCCAGAGAGCAAGCTGAGAGTGAGGCCACAGATTCCTACGTCCCCCTCCAAAGCTCACCGGCACCCTAGGCCACCTCCCCAGGACCCCAGCCCCTTCTCCGTTTACTCCCTTCAGTGGCTGCAACTGCTCGCCCCTGCTCGCCTTCAGCTCACTCCAGGAAGCCCCCGAGGAAGGCAGTGTGGGAGCTTTCTCTGTTTGGAGAAACCCCAGTGTTCCCTGCACCGTTGTGCCAAGGGGCTCTGGCTAAGAACCGGGCCAAGAAAGGCCCATCTGCCTCACCCCTGTGGTGCGGGAAGCTCCCTCCCCACAGCTCTCATGTCCACGTGGAGGGACATCCAGTGGTGACAGGACACCCAGTGGTGACATCCACCTTCACGGGTGGGTTTGGGACAAGACCGGAAGTGCTCAGCTTCCAAAGGGCCCTCCCCCTCTCTTTCCAGGCCGGCTCTTCCTCAGAAGCTGTGCATTCAACTGTTGCCGCTCCCCCCAACATGTAAAGGCCTGCCCCTTGCAGGGAGGGGCTCCAGCTGGACCACTGAGTCTGAGAGGACAGGTCTGCCTGCCCGAGGCTGAAGGAATAGCCGTCCAAGTAGCCACACAGCTGAAGTCACCTTCTCCAGTCTCACCAGTTTCCTTAGAACAGTAACATCTTACTTCCACCTGTCTGCCCCCTGCACCTGTCTGTCAAACTGGTTCCATTTAGGAAGGAATAGGGGGTCACTCACAAGACTTGTCCCCCTCAGGCAGTGGCACCCTAAAGTTATTCACTGGACCCTAAATCCCCTGGTTCTGTTTGCAAAGCCCAATAAAGGGGGTGGAGCCTCCTGAGCTGGGAGTAGAGGCTTCTAAACAGTCCTGAGTCCTCAGAACCACTGGGCGTGGGGAGCAAGTCGCTACTCCAGGTCAGGTTCCTGGGCAGGCTCTAGCTCCACCACCCCAGGACAAGCTCCCCTGGCTCCAGATACCGAATCTCACATCCCAACCCCAAACCCTCCCAGCCTCCCCAGCCAAAGCCCTTGAATCACTCATCCTACCCCAGGTTCTGCTGGGCCTGACCCTGGAGACAGCGCTGCCTGAACTTCACCACCCAGATCCCTACTCAGACCAAGGGTAATACCTGAGGGGGAGCACTGGTTCTTGAGTGCCCTGAATAGAAGATCCTTGGTGCAGGAGGAAGGCCACCCAATGGGCCGCCCCAGAAAGGCAGAGGGCCCCCCTAACCTGAGTCCTCCCTGGCTCCTGCACCTTCCCTCACTGCTGGGAGAGGGTGTCCCAGAGCCCAGCCCACCCCCGCGCCTCACGTCAGTCAGGGCCGCATTGATGTAGTTGTTGGGGTCCCCGTCCGTGGAGACGAGGAAGGGCAGGCAGCGGTCAGGCGGCAGGACATCCATGCTGCGGTTCTTGTCCCGGTTCCGGGGCAACAGGGCGATGCTGCACTCCTCCACATCCAGCGGCGGTGTGACCGAGTTCAGGGTCTACAGAGAGAGAGAGGAAGGGAAGGTGACGTCCCGTGTTTGTGGGGTCTCCTCCCCCCATGAGGCCCCATGAAGGAGACTGGGCTGGATTATTATGCCCGTTTTATGGATGGAGAAACTGAGATCCAGAAAGAAGAGAGGGAGGGGACCCAGGCTCCCTGGATTCAGGCTATGCAGGACCCGGACGGAGCTCTGGAGACGGGAGTCTGCCTCCTCGCCACCCGTATACTGTAGACAAGCTACTCTATCTCTAAGCCTCATTTTCCCTCTGCTGTAAAATGGAATAATTATTTGCCTACCCCAGGGGATTGCTGGGAGAATAAAGTGAGATAACACCAAGCCTGGCACGTGCACCACCTTCAACACTCAGAGGGCACCGTGAGGCTCATTCCCAGGAGCCAAGCCCTGAAACCCCACGTCATCCACAAAGCGGACTCCAGGGCCCCGGCACAGACGGTCACCTTCCCGGCCCTGCCAAGGAGCAGCTGGCACAGGCGCAAGCCGAGGACTCCGGGCCACCTGCCCTCCCCTCCTGCCTTCATGCCTCGGGCGTCCTGGCTCACGGGGCCCCCGTTTCTTCCTCTTCTTCTTGTTCTTGTTCAGACACTCAGTCGTGTCTGACTCTTTGGGACCCCGTGGACTGCAGCCCACCAGGCCCCTCTGTCCATGGGATTCTCCAGGCAAGAATACTGGAGTGGGTAGCCTTTCCCTTCTCCAGGGGATCTTCCCAACCCAGGGATCGGAGCCAGGTTGCCCACATTGCAAGCAGATTCTTTACCGTCTGAGCCACCAGGGAAGCCCCCGACAGCACTGAGGACCTCCCACCGCCACACACATGCTCACTCACTCACTCACAAGCCACACCTGTACACAGACACTCGTGCCCCACCTGGAACTCCTCCCGCAGCTGGGAGGAGTTACTCTGAGGGTCAATGCGGATCATTTCCTTATATGTGGCCTTGAATTCGCTGACAGGGATGGTGGTCTCCCCACACAGGCAGGCCTCCAGGATTGCATCGTGGATAAAGATGTACTGCTCCTGGAACAACAAGAGAGGATATGAGGAACCAGGAGGGGAGCAGAAGTGAGAGACCTCAGGGTCAGGAGGAGGCAAGTTCAAAGTTGCAGCTGGGGTGCTCTGAGGCGGAATCCAACCATGTGTTACTACATGTGGGACCCACCATACTTGAAACAGCCTCCACAGATATTTGCTCATTGATCTCACATTTCATCCCAATAATAACCCTACGAGAAGCTCTGAAGGTGAGGGGACAGCCCAGGGTCACACATCTAGAGAGGAGACAAACCCAATAGGCATTACGTCTTGACTGTAGAACTTATGACCTGGGCCCAGTGCTGTGTGACCTCACCCAAGTGAACACAGTGGAGCTGAGCTTGGGAAGACCCTGAGAGGCTGGCAGCTGTGTGATGACCTGGAGGCATAGGATGGCCTGTGATGGGGAGGGAGGCTTCCGAGGGAGGGAATATATGTATGCTTACGGCTGATTCACGCGGTTGAACAGCAGAAACTAACACAACATTGCAAAGCAATCATCCTCCAGTCTTAAAAGATATCCTATGATAAACCATTATAGAAAGCAATATTCAAAAGAAGAATGTATATATGTATAACCAGATCACTTTGCTGTACAATAGGAATCAGCAACATTGTAAATCATCTACGCTGTTCTTCAGTCACCAAGTCACGTCTGACTCTTCGTGACCCCATGGACTGCAGCATGCCAAGCTTCCCTAAACCTCACCATCTCCCAGAGTTTCCCGAAGTTCATGTCCACTGCCTCGGTGATGCCATCCAACCATCTCATCCAAATCAACTGACTTCAACAAAAATAAATTAAAAAAAAAAAAAAGAGGCTGGTAGGCCAAGTCCAGGGATGGGAAAGGACAAGGGGACATCCTAGGACACCTTTCTGACACCCTCCACCAGCTTCGAGCTCCTACACGAGGGACTCTTGTCCTGGAGGGGCTGTGGGGGGAGGGCTGCACCCCCACCTCGGTCTGGATCATGTTGACACGCCGGGAGCAGAGGGTCTTCACGCAGTTGTAGATGTCCACGACTCCCTCACACTCCGCCATGTCCAGCATCACGTCCAGAACGATGTAACACCCTGTGCGGCCAGTGCCCGCGCTGGGGAGAGAGTACCCACGGCCAGGTCAGAGGCTTGGGGAGGGAGCCCAGGACCTCAGAGAAAAAGAGAGGAGACCTGGGGCCCTGGGCCAAATCTACACCACACAGGCGATGGGGAACATGGCGGAGCCTGGGAGGAGGCTGCTGGAAGGGTTCCAGGGAAAGTGACCAAGGACAGAGGGGGAGCTGGGCCTTGGGGATGGAGAGGAAAGGAGGGGTGGGGAGAATGTAGACCTGAAACAGCTCAGCTTGGCAGCTGTGATGGGGGAAGAGGAACAAAAGTGATGCTCTGGTCTCCTGGATGTCTGGAAATCTCCTACACATCCTTCAAAACCCTACACACTTAATCCCATAGTCGGTGGAGCCTCCAGGAAATGTCAGGCTTTTGAGTTCCCAGAGCAATCTGGGTGGACTCTTACCAAAACCCCCTTCCCTGCTCCGTGGTCACTGTTTATAGGGCTATCTCCCTACCTCACCGTGAGCTCCTTGAGAGCTAGATAGGGCCAAACCCATCTCTGGAACCCTCACATTTAGCACCAGGTAGAGCAGAGTTGAGAGGAGAGGGGAGGACAGAAATGACACCAAGATCTCAAGCTTGAAAATGGTGAGAGCGACGGGTTAGCCAGGACACACAGCCAGTGGGTATCCCATGTGCCACTGATAGGGACTGGAATTCGTGAAACCACTTTGGAAAACTGCCCACAGTATCCAGTAAGGCTGAACATTCACAGAGCAATTCCACTCCTACATACTTACCTCCCAGAAATGCGAGTGTGTGTGTCAGCCAAAAGACATGTAAGAGAATGTCCTTAGCAGCACTGTTCATAACAGCTCAAAGCTGGAAACCACCCAAATGCCTCCCCACAGCAGAATGGATAAGCACACGGTGGTTTGTTCACGCTGTGGAATCGGGTACAATATGGATGAACCTTACAAGCATAAGGCTGAGAGAAAGTCAGACTCCAAGGAGCACCTGATGTGTGATTCCACTGATACAAAGTTCAAAAGCATGCATAATGACTCTCAGGCTTAGAAGTCAGGAGAGCGATCACTCTGGAAGGGAGGAGGTGGGGTACAGGCCACAAGGGTCTCAGCCTTAGAAGTCAGGAGAGTGATCACTCTGGAAGGGAGGAGGTGGGGTACAGGCCACAAGGGTCTCAGCCTTAGAAGTCAGGAGAGTGATCACTCTGGAAGGGAAGAGGTGGGGTACAGGCCACAAGGGAGCTCCAGGGACTTCTGGGTTCTGTTAATGCTCTGTTTCTTGATCTGAGTAGTGCTGAGTCCTTCACAGTGAAATTGGGGAAATTCCTAAAGCTTACTTATTATTACAATAGCCCATAATAATAAGCTACACTTAGTGTGCACACGATGGTGCCAATCCCAGAGCCGAAGCTCAAAGGGCGAAGGGCGTCAGGAGGTCATTCTCCCCGTCCTCTGCCTCTGAGCAGGATGGACTCGGGCCCAGTCTCCTTCAGGAACCTCAAACAACCCCATCCCCACCCCCTTCTCCCTGGGCTCCCCAGCACCCCACCTGCAGTGGATGACCACAGGCCCAGCGTCAGGGGGCGTGGAGGCCTTCACACGCCGGATGAAGGCCAGCAGCCCCGTGGCGTGGTAGGGGACACCGTGCTCCGGCCAGGCCGTGAAGTGGAACTGGCGGACCTCGTGGCGGGCAGAGTAGCCTCTCTGGGGAGACAAAAGAAGTGACAGTCAGAGCCCCTGCCAGCGTCTACCAGACACCTGCAGTGTGCCAGGCACGGGAGTGAGCATCTCACCGCAGGAACTCAGTTCACCCCAATGAGACTCACGAGGTGGGTATTAATGACTCATTGTACAAGCAAGAAACCTAAGCCTCAAAGACGAGAAACCGCCTGCCCGAAGCCAAGACACACATTAGGCAGGGGTTGGGCCGGGATCTGCCTGGTGCCACATCTGTACTGTAAGTCACCCATTTCCGCCACCTGCTACACAGCTGCCCTCAGAGATCATTTTGATGCTCCCAGTCTTAGTTCAAAGGGAGAAAACTATCTTTCCTCTGAGGATTTTATAGACAGTCAAATAGGACTGTGCCATCCCTCACCTGGGGCCTTTCATGAGTGAGGTAACCATTCTTGAGCCTCACTTTCCCTATCTGTAAAATGGGTCTAATAGCAAAGGCCTAACCCACAGACTGAAGGAGGGCCGAAACAATATGTGTAATGGGCTGAGCACAGCGCCTGGCACAGAGCAGGATCGGCACCTGGCAGTTATCCTCAAGGTCCTCATCGTTCTCTACATTCACACCATCCTCATCATCTTGACTTCCTCTTGCAGTCACCAGTCAAGACGGCCACCTTTCCATCTTTTCACAGTGCCCCCTGTGAGGCGCTGTGGCTGCCCTGCTCGGGATGCAGAGTGCCACCCCCACCCTCCACTCCTGGGCTGGGAGGGGCTGGGGGTGTGCCCTGCCCCACCTTCTCAGGCACCCTGGGAGGGGCCTGGTGACCACAGGAGACTCACCCGCTCCAGGGCAAAGCTGCGCACAACATACTCGGCTAGAGTCTCCGTCTTCACCAGCGTGATCTTGATGTCCCCGTACATGTCGGAGTCCTCCGGCCAGTATCGCGAGCATTTCACCTGGAGGCCCCAAGGGGCAGGCTCAGTGGGCTCACTGCCCCCGGCCTGCCACGCCCCCTCCCCCAGGGCCCCACTTACCCTGCCCACCTCCACCAGTTTGGTGATCATGACGATGCTGGAACAGTGTTCCTGCCATACCATGCGCCAGAAGTCGTAGACCATTTCAGGCTTTGGCCCTGGGGAGCAGAGAGGGCTTGTCTCTAAGGCCAGGTCTCCACCCAGGCCCAGCACACCGCTGCCCCACACCACCGATGCAGGCCAGGAGGATCCTGAGCCCCAGTGGGGGCTTCATGCTCACCCCCACACACCCCCATCAACTGCCGACTCATGCCTGTTGGGTCCTTGGGGTGGTCATTGTGAGGGAGAGCCTGCCTGGAGACCCCGGTCATCCTGAGCAGAACCCAGGAGGAAGAGCTGGAGGGCCATGGCACAAGCCTCCAGGAGGGATGGACAGACAGACAGTGGAGAGGATAAGATACAGCCCAAGGGACCCAGACAGCCCCCAGACCAAGAGACACAGTCCACACCCATGAGGACCGAGGCTGGCTGACCCTTTTGCATGCAGACAGACAGGTGGACCAGGAGCCACACTCAGACAGCAGACACCGGGAGATACAAACACAAAGAGAGAACAGATATGGATGTCCAGATTCCAGAAGATCCAGACAGACAGACAGATGGAAGGTAGACAGGGAGGCAGGCAGATCAGCCGGGAAGGCAGGAAGGCAGGCAGAGGGCACTCAGCACACTGGGGCAGGGGGGTGAGGGAAACATGGGAAGAGGTGCCAGGTACCTTGAGTGGCTATGAAGTGATTTGACCTGTGGTAACCCTGGAACAGGAGAAGAGGGGTTGTTAAGACCTCGAGGATTGGCCCCTCACTTGCTCAGGCCCCTCTGCCCTCCTCTCCCAGAAGCTGCACACACAGGCCCCACTCAGGGAAGGGCCCCACCCTCTTGACCTGTCTTTTGCCCATCCCCCAAGGAAGGAAGGAAGTAGAGCCTGAACACCAGGGTCATGGGTTTAAACCCATCTTTGCTACGTAACCCAAGGGAAGACACGACTCCTTCATGGGCCTAGAGGGTCTCCCCTTTCATAATTGGGGATAATTGTCCATAATCTGCTTATAACCCAGCTGCTCTTTGGAGACAAATACATTGCAGGGTGACCCTACCCTGTTCCCAAAGCCCCAGAGACCCTAAGCAACCCCAGGCCCCAGGCTGGGTCTTGTCAGTTATCTCAGCCCTGCTCAGGGCAACCAGAATGGGCAATGTCCCTCCCCACGACCCGGTCACCCAGGGCTTGGGGTGGCCCAATGAAGGCTTCAGGTTAGGAGCAAGTGAGCACAGGAGTTGCTCATGGCCCTTAGACAAAATGTTTTTTAAAATCTTCAAAATCAATAATAATGATAATAGCGATAATAAATAACTTACATAGTTATTTATTAAAATAATAATAAATGTTTGAGGCCCTGTTATGGACACATACTGTGCTAAGCACTTTACCTGTATTATCTCCCACAAAAGAGGCCAAGAGCCACTTTCCTCTTCCATCCCCAGAGCCCCCAGGCTGAGAAGTGGAACCAGCCAGACTCCACTCCCACCCTGAGGCGGGAACCACCCATGAGATCTTGCCCACATGAGACACCCAGGGAATCAATGCAGGTGACACGGGATAAGTAAGAAGCACTGCAAGCACGGGATAAGTAAGAGATCAGCCACTGGCCTCAAGTTCACACCCTCAACACAGCTCCCAGCAAATCCTTCGACCTGGTGGGCTTCCCAGGCCCAAGGGGCCCCGCAGTCAGACTGCCAGAGCACAAATCCCAATTCTACACAACTCCTGCTAAGTGTTGGGCAAACCCCTTTATTTCTCTATGTCGGGATTCTCACATCTACACAACGGGAATAAGCATAGTATTTATCTCCTTGGGCTGCTGGGAAGGGTAACGTTACACACATCAAGGGCTTGGCACATGGCAAACACAAAGCCAGTACTTAATCAATAGTCGCCATTATTACTGCTACCACTTTAAATGTCAACAAGTATCACTGAAGGTCTCAATGGTGTGAACATCAAGAATTACTGGGCAGACAGCAGTGTACGACAGGAGTTAACAGTACGAGTCTTGGGTCAGGCTGAGCTGGGTCTCTGCTGCCAGGTAGTAACTGTGTGATTCTAGGCACTAAGCAGGCACTTCTCAGCCTTTAATGTGCATGCGAATCTCCTGGAGATCTTGTTAAAAGGCAGATTCAGATTCAGACGGTCTGGGCAGGGCCTGGGATTGTGCATTTCCAACCAGATCCCAGGTGGTGCCAAGGCGGGGCCTCAAAACACACTTGGAGTAGCCAGGCTCTCTGACTCTCTAAGCCTCTGTTCTCCTCCAGAATATGAGGATAACACCAAGACACGCACGTGCTGTATACCTACACGTTCCCATGAAAATGACCAAAACATAGTCAAAGTTACCAAGACTGAAGAGCCTCCCAGAGTCACTTGGCCCTCACTACCGGAACTTCTCCAGGTCTAGCCTAACTCCTTCCCGCTGTCTCCCCAGCCACGCCTCTGCTTCATGTCTTTAGGGGAGCTGCTGGGCAACAGGTCAGAGGGGGCGCTCGGCAGAGGTGCTGCCAGTGTTGCCCTCCACCCCTAGCCTCAGTCAAGCTAGGAACAGGCTACTCCACCTAAAGCCAGTTTGCTTGAGACTCTCACATGAGAGCCAGAGTCTCCAGTGCCCAGCATATTGCCAGCACCCAACTGCTAATCAACACATACAGCAAACAGCTCAATAATTTTTCAGACAGATGGCTTTCAATATCTGTATGTTCACTTTTTAGTTGCATGTGTGCATTATTGCACAATTACATCACACAGAGGACAGTGAAATGGAAAGTTTTAAATGATCAGATGTTAAAGGAAGATAAGGAGACCACCTTGAGCACACCCGATTTAGAGACCAGGATTAGAGAGCAGGGGTGCTCCTACTCTGGGGCATCAGCATGTCCTAGGAGCCTGTTCCCGGGCAGACACTCGCCCCTCCTTGGTGCCTTTGAGAGGGCAGAGCTAGGAGACTGACTACCTGCGCAGTGGGCAAGGCCCCTGGGGCATCCCAATGCCCCCAAAGAGAGAGATCCGGGTCTCATGTAAGGGTGGGGGTGGGGGGGGTCTCACGTAAGGGTACAGGGCTCAGGTTGGATTTGAGGCCCCGGCTCTGCTAATCCAGAGCCTTGGGGCCATGAGTAAGCCACTCAATCTTTTTAAGCCTCAGTTTTGTCATCTGCCAAATGCAGGTCTCAACCTCATAGAGTGTGGCAAAGATGACATGAGGTGCCAGAAGTGCCTGGCACAGAGCATGTACTCAGCCAATAATGTTTTTGGTAACAGGCCTTTGAAAATGAAATAAGCCATGTCCCCTCAGGATATTTCATAAGAGTCTGGCAACAACTAAATGAATGTGTAATATGGAGATTGAGATGTAAAAACGTACAATGATCTAGGGACTTGCTCAGCTGTCCAGCGGTTAAGACTCCACACTCTCAATGCAGGGAGCATGGATTCAATCCCTGATTGGGAAACTGATTGGGGAACTAAGATCCCATAGGCCATGCCGTGTGGCCAAAAAATTTAAAATAAAAAAAAATTTTTAAGTAAAAATATAGATATATAATGATCTATATTCATCACCTCCTAATGGGGTTGCTAAGGCTGAGTATATCCATTACCTTCTGTGGGTCTAATATTTCATTTAAGTTTAGCAACTTTACAAATCAACTGCGTAAAGAAACTCAAAATAAGGCAGAGGGTATCTAGGGACACATGAGGAACAACCTTCATCTTCAGCAGATGCGACAGCAGGGACCTTACGCCTTATATATTAGTGCGAGGCCCCAAGCATACACATGTTGTCTGAAAGTCTAATAATGAGTTGTATTTTTCCAATCATAAAAAAGCCAGACATATATTTGTAAAAGAAAAAAAGAAGATAAAATAGACAAGGTATCCCAAAAAAAATCCCATTGACTATTACAAAAGTTAGATTTAAAAAATCAAATGAGAGGACTCTGCTAGATGGAATTTTTTTTTAATTCTTATAAGGCCCACACATAGCAAAATTATAAAATACCCAACTGCTCCCCCAAAATAAAACATTCAAATTAGGGCTAAATTTGAGGGCAAAGCGGTGAGGGTTGAGTTTCAAGCAAACTGACCACAAAGGGACTGGAACACAAGGGAAACTACTACTAAAGGGGAGGGCCTGGGGCCATCCCTGGGACCCCCAAGCAGTGGGAGGACAGGGCACCCAGGGCAGCTCCTCCCACCTGACCCCTCCCAGGCCCGCAGAAGGTATGGCTAATGAGGACTCATCGGGCACAGGGAGCTGAGCAGGGAGGCAGAGGTGTTGGCCAGGGAGATGGCCGGGGCCTGGGGAAGCACCCAGACAATGCAGGCCCCCGCTTAGGGTAGAGGAGATGGAGGGCATTGTTTACAACAGGGGTCGTGTCAAACTTTCAGCCCCGACGGCCCCTGGCCAGGCTGCTGATGTGGACGGTTGGTGCTGGGCACACAAGTGGAGGAGAAGGAAGACAGAGACGAGAGAGAGGGAGAGAGACAGCCAGAGACTGCGAGAGAGCCTGAGATACGGCCGGTCAGACAGACAGGAGAAGGAGGAAACGGGAGAGAGATACTTACTTCACGGTTTATCCGAATCTTAATGATTCCAGTGAGGGAA